>NW_026453219.1:311272-622545 GCF_025200985.1 Drosophila gunungcola | reverse complement strand
ATACGTACAAATAATAAGTCCCAACAATTTGACGAAACTGGTAAAATGCACGCTTATATTAAAAGATATTTTGACTTATGCCGAATTCAAAAATTTGATATTAAAAATTCATAAAGAACTTCTACACCCAGGAATCGAAAAAAACTATCAACTGGTTTAAAGAAGAACATTACTATCCAGATAGCCAAAAGTTAATACAAAATATAATTAATGAATGTGAAATCTGCAACATTGCAAAACAGAACACAGAAATACAAAACTATCATTTGAAATAACTCCAGAAATACTTAACGCAAGAGAACGATGTGTCATTGATTTCTATATGGTCGGTAACCAGCAATTTTTATCTTGTATCGACATTTATTCGAAATTCGCTACTTTAATTGAAGTAAAAAGTAGAGATTGGCTAGAAGCAAAAAGAGCCATAATGAAGGTATTTAACGACATGGGAAAACCACAAGAAATCTAAGCAGACAAAGATTCAGCTTTTATGTGTATAGCCTTGCAAAACTGGTTAAAATCTGAAGGAGTAGATATATCAGTAACAACCAGCAAAATGGTGTATCTGATTGAAAAAAATTGAGAATTATTAGTAACGAAAACAATATAGAGGACCGGTGTACAAAATTCGAAGTAATCTTATACGTGTATAATCATAAAACTAAACACAAACCGACTAATAGAACTCCCGCAGATATTTTCCTATACGCAGGAACTCCAGATATTAACACTCAACAAATAAAATCAATAAATAGACAGGCTAAATGAAAATAGACACGATTTGAAATTAATACGAAATATAGACAAGCACCATTAGTTAAAACTAAGATTACCAATCCTTTCAATAAAACAGGTTTAATAAGACAGGTTGACAACAAACACTTTGAAGAAACAAATAGAGGCAGGAAATCCAGTTTGAATTCCAACACATTGTCCAAATCCAATATTTAGTTGAAAATTAAAAGAGAAATGAATGGGTTGAGAATAGTCAGAAGAAGTAAACGCGGGCTTTTAAACGTGGTAGGTTCAGTTATAAATATTTGTTTGGCACACTAGATGAAGAAGATAAGGAAGAACTCGAAATGAAAATTAATAATCTAGCAGATAATTCCATCCAAAATCATGATTTGAATATGATTATTGACGTTGTTAATAACGGACTTGACCTAATAAACAAATTTGAAGAATCTAAAAATATGCAAGAACAAGCTGCAGTTCTGATTTTTAATCTCCAGCAATTCACAGAATACATAGAAGACATAGAATTAGGAATGCAACTAACTAGGTTAGGTATATTTAACCCAAAATTATTCAAACACGATTATTTAAAACAGGTTAATTTAGAAAAGTTGTTAAAAGTAGAACATCAACTTGGCTCAAAACAGACACGAACGAAATCCTGATAATTTCCCAAATTCCTAATGAAATAACAAAAACTCCTGTATATGAAATAATTCCATATCCAGATGAATTTGATAATATTCTAACAGAAAACACATTTGATAAATATTACATATATGAAGATAAAGTATTCAATAAAAAAAAACACAGGTCAAATTATTTTCGACAAATGCATAATTGGAATCCTAAAACAAGAACCAGCAAAATGCAATTATGTAAAAACCCATAAAAATTTCCAAATAAATTACATTGAACCAAATATTTTATTAACATGGAATATACAAAAATCAACTATAAATCGAAATTGTATAAGCACAGAAGTTTCGATCGTTGGCAATAATATTGTTAAAATAAAAAATTGTACTATACAGTTAGATGAGTTCATAATATCCAACAATATAGCAGATTATACACAATCAATTTATGTTAACAACAATATCACAAAAATCAAACCATTGTCATATATCCAAACTTAAGAAATAGTCGAATCACATATAAAATATTACAATACATTTCAGATAATATGTTTAACGACATTTGTAATCACTATAATAAGTTTGACATTATATTTAATTTACAAATTTAAAAATATTCCTAAGAAACTTATTGTAAAATATTCTAAACGTGAAGAACAACCAATCATAGCAAATAAGAATGTAAAAACTACTGAGGAAAATATTGTAGCAGAAAATATTATGTTATACCCATGCCCATATTCCTATCAGACACATAAACTCCTATTTCAATCCAAAGACATTTCAAAGTTGTAAAATCTAAGAGCGCACTTGTATCCAAGAGTCAAGACACTTGAATCCAAGAGTAATTAAAGTTTCACTCAAAAGAAACTGAAAGTTTCTCAGAACAATTTCACAACTCACTCAAATCCCAAAAAGCTCGAGACCGAGGCTTGATCATCAACAGAAGCAGATCAGCAAGTTAAGTTCAGTTTGAGACCTCAAAGTAATAGGTCGGTGTTCTTCACTAATAAGCTTAAACTCTGTAAAACATCAATTGAATAAAATAAAATTATATTTTTTTATTTAATCGGAGTTGCAAACATTTAATTATATATATGTAATAATAAAAAACAAATAAATAAAAACCAACAACAAATAATAAATAGTTAAAACATTTTTAAATTTTCCAAAATGCTATATTTTAAACAATTTTACATAATGACTAGAAAATAACTTCATTTTATTACGTTATTTTTCAAAAGGAGGGAGATGTAGTATGCACACATATTGAACACCCACTGTACTAAGAGTACTTAAAGGGTACACACTGTAACACTTTGTTGCAGTGTTAACATAATCAAACATGTCCCGGTCGTAAACCCAAGTGTCCGAAATATGAACCGATCGCTATGCCTTGGACTACACACCGAAAGTGCTAGCGTCGGCATAATTGCAACACGAAAGGACCTTATGTGCATATACCTCGCGCTCCCGCTTAAGAGAGCATAGCCCATATACTTAAGCATATACATAGCCGTCTCTCTGCCGCCGTCTGTGGGCAGCGCAGCGACGAGACTTAGCCTTACTTAGAATTAAAAGAATAATGTTAAAATTAAAAACATTTAAACGTCGGAGCGGCACCATTGCTGCTTCGCCAAATAAAGAAATAAATTTAAAAATACAAAAAACTTGATGTGTTGAAAGTCTGATCAGGAAGGTGATACTTCATGGCGACCGTGACATGGTCCTAAAGGACCTGAGGAGCAGTGAGTCATAGGAGAAAAAAAAAGTGGCGACCGAAAATCAAAAACAAAAAAAAAGTGGACACTTCATGGATACTTCTGACCATTACCAAAAAAAAAATGGCGGACCATTATCGAAAAAGTGACAAACAGGAAGTCCGTCAACATCCGACAAGTGTGAGAGGCAATCCGCCCTTTACACCAACGCGGGAAATTGGCAAATAGGATGCAAAAATATAAATTCTAAGTGAGTAGAGTAATGGGCAAACGCGGAGGCCAGAAAAACAAAATAAATAAAAGAATAGCTCACATTAAGTGGCTATTATACACAAATACGCCGCCCACATGGGCATAAGCAGAAAAAATAACTGCTGAGCTTGATTTTTTAAAAGAATGCCTCCAGCTACGCAAACCATACAGCAACTCACTCAGATAATATTAAAGTTATAAATGGAAAAAAATTTTATTACCCCACCATCTCCAAGCCTTTGCCGAAGAAACCTGACGTCTGCCCGAACGACTGCCCTGGACCACTGGACACAACTACACATGCATGAAGAAGACCTGTGCGAGGACCGGCACCGGCCCCGCCTGAGCTCATAGGCTCGGGACAACTGTAGCAGAGAATTCAACAAGCGCGAGAGGCACACCGCCCCTTCCGCCTTCGAAGGAGCGTCAGCGAAGCCAAGCCGGCGACGACCAGCTGACGCGGGGAACACGGAAAAAAAAAAAACACATTTTAATACCATTTGCACTGCGTTGCATAATTCTCTTAACTGCACTGCGATGCATATTTTTTTATAAATATAACATAATTTTGTAAAACTGAGCGGAACCCTTTCTGCCCAGTTAAAAGTATGGCCCGTAAAGCCATACGAAAAATTAGATAGAACATGTAAAAACAAAATTACAAATCTCTAAAATTTTCTTAAAAACAAAATTAATACAAAAAAAAAGTTCAATTTAAAGCAAAAATTTCTATTAAAAAAAAAAAAACAATTTAATCATATTTTTTCCATGAGCCAATATACATGGCACATTGATTATAAATTGAGAAACACATCAAATATAATTGGAATAAATTATAAAACACCAAAAATGGGTTAAGTAGACACCAAAGTGGTAGACTCAACGGCAAACGTTGTAAATAAGAACGAATCTGAAAAAATTGACACAGAAATTATCACAATAATGCTAATAATAATAGCAGTTATAATGTTAGCAAATGCGCTTTTAAAATTATATAAATTGCACAATAAGTGCCTTCTCAAAAGATTCCAAAGTCAAGCAAACGACTTGGACAAAATTAAAAACTTGCCCATCATATTTGCGATCATTATTGGCATTAATGAAATTAAAAAAAAAATGTATTAACATATTCAATAAAATTACAATAATTCCCAATATCATTCTTATTTTTTTTAATAACCCCAAATGAACACTCTAGATCTATTACAAAGGTCTATAGGAATGACCCAAATTTTCAAATTGGTCTCAACGACCCCGAAGAGCATATTAGAGCTCGAATACAGTTACATTGATTTGTTCAGGTTAGATTTTTCTCCAATGATTCATTGCTCCAGAACACAAAAAGGAATTGTATTATTGTTTATGGGGAAAACAACCAAAATGCCACCCTTTAGTTTAGAAATATAAATTAAACGCACGATAGGTTCAATTGAAATTATTTCTTGATTTTATTAGCTGTGCTCGGAGTTGCAGCGATTTTGTATAACTAACTTGCCGAAAGCTTGACTTAAAATTTGTGTACATGTTTTCGCTGTAGCTCAGCTGAATAGATAACGCGAAAGATGTAGCGAGATAAGAAAGGCGAAGAACAGTAAACATGCAAAGCCCTGCGTGTGCACCGCACATCTATGAGCATTTGACTAGGTGCTGGCGCTCTGCTTTAAACATACTCCCCCCGTTGGAAGAGGCACGGTTCCAACCAAATGGGATTCGATGGGCAGAGCGGCTAGTTTGGTGACGACCCTTTTGGTAAGACCTGTAGCTGTCCGGACCACAGCTACTCTGACGACACCGTCCTTTCCGGGTATGACTTCATGGATACACCCAAGCTGCCATTTCATCGGTGGAAGGTTGTCCTTAAGCAATACAACACGACCGATTTGGATGTCGGATGTTTTGATCCGCCATTTGCTCGTTCTTGCAACAGGGAAAAATACTCTCTGCTCCATCTTTTCCAGAAGTTCTGATGCATTTGTGTTATTCTTTGCCAACTGCTTAACCGGCCTTCGCGAAGATGAGTAACGTCAGGTGTGATCATGAAAAGTGATACTTCAATTGGACCATAACCGTAAGAGCTTGCATCTGTGTGTAACTCGATTGGATAATGTGGATCAAAAATAACAAGTACATTTATAAGAATAGCAATAATATTTTTTCTAATATCTTTCAACTCGTTATTCCAATTAAACACACTTTTACTCGAAGTTAAGGAATATATCGGTTTCATAATCTGTGAGAACCGAGGCACGAATTTTCGAAAGTGAGACGCCAATCCTATAAACTGTCTTACGCTTCGAACTGTTTGCGGTGGTGGCAGGGAATTTAATGCAAGAAATTTTCGAGGATTAGGCCTTAACTCTCTAGCTCGTACCTCAAACCCCAAGTATTGTACAGTAGTTTTTAAGAATCCACATTTTGCTATGTTAAAAGAGAATCCCGCTGCAGTCAATACATCCAACACACAATTTTCCATACCTAATTTTATGGTAGATGACACCACCATTATATCGTCCATATAGACTATTACATAAGAATATGCAAGATTTCCCAATGCGTTTATAATGGCTCGCTGGAAAACAGTCGGGGCGTCCTTGAGGCCAAATGGCATTGTCAGATACTCATAGTGCCCATTAGGTGTAATAAACGCGGTAAATTCCACAGAATCGGGATGAATGGAAATCTGATGGTATCCACTACCCATATCCAGACAAGTAAAATATTTTGCACCCGCAAGTCTACCAATCTGGTCGTTGATAAGTGGTAAGGGATATCTGTCAGAAACAGCATTGCTGTTCAGTTCACGATAGTCAACGCAAAGTCGATCGGATCCGTTCTTCTTTTAACCAAGAGTATAGGGCTAGCATAGGGACAACAACTAGGTCGAATAATGTTACAGATTAACAAATCTGTTATCCTTTAACGTACAATTTCTTTTTCATTCGGACTCAAACGATATGGACGCCGCTGTACAGTTTTGTTTGGATTAATTAATCTAATAGTGATTTCACCCGTATTACCCTTTGTGCAAGGGATTCCATCAATAAATGCAGCTGAATAGACTTTAAGTAATTTAATTAAGTTTTCCTTGTCATTACCAATCATTTCAGTATCAACATTAAGTAACAAGGCAGATGGCTCAGATACTTTACAGACGTTTACAGACTTAGACTTAACAAATTCAAATTTATCAGGTGTCAAGATGATTTCGCATCCCTGACTAAGGATTTCCCTACCAATTACAATATTATATATGAGATGCTTATCTGCTATGACGTGAAACAGTACTTCTACAATATTTCCATTAATAATGCATTCAGATAGTTTTTGTAGCTTACTGGAAATGCCAGCGTCGCCAATACCTCGTATTATCACAATATTATTAATAAGTTTGCCATCAAATTTATCGGCAACACTACTTCGAATAAGCGAGCATTCTGCTCCAGAGTCAAAACAAATCGGAAAGATCTCACCCTGGTGTGTCGAAACTCCTTTTGGCTCAACCACAAAAAATTGATTACATTTCTTCTTAGTAACTCCTCCAGATTTAGCTGCATTGTTCGTGCACCGATTCGCAAGATGCCCAAGCTGTCCATACAGGTCACATTCTGCAAATCGCGATGCTGTTTATTCTCCGATCCAGACCGCTTTAATTTGCACTCCGCCATTTTATGTCCTGGTTTCTTGCATAAGTGACATCAGTATTTCCAGCACTCCGTTTTTGTCAAATGTAAATGCTTTCAGTTCCATCTGGAGTTGACTTCTAGTTTGTACATTTGACGAAAACACCATACGCTGCAAACGGTTGTCAAAATTGGCCATATGCGCAAGTACCGTGGATACAGCTATTTCCTGGGCGTTCATGTTGACGTCACCATACGGCTTGCATACACTGCAGGGCACTCGTGGTGGGCTGGGCGGCTGTTCAGCAGATTCAGGTTCAGTTCTTTAAACTGCTCCCAATTAATGCCGGGATAGCAGATCTGTGCAAGCCACACTGAAGCACTGCCCTGCATGCAACTACTCAACATCATGATAAGTGTGCTGCCATCAATCTGCTGTTCGTCCATAATAATGCTTGCCGTTGCAAACCATTGAGTCGCATCAGCTTCAGTTACATCTGGGTTAAATTTTGGCAAAACCACTTGATTTTGTGGACGCACAGACGCTTGCAGAGCTTTACACGTTTCGACGAAATTACGATTCTGCATTTCCATAATAGTGCGCCACTGATCTTCAGAAAATGCAGGAGTTGGCACTGATACCACTTCTGATGTCGGGTTGTCGTTAGGATTTTCCATATTTAATTGCACAGATTGTATACGGCGAATACACTTGATCACTCCACTGCCAATTTGAGACTACCCCAGCTTATTAGCATACCAAAAATGCTCTCCAGACAATGCTGCAACGAACATACTTGTATCTCTGTCTCTCGCAGTGGCTCAAGCATACACGCACATCAACCATAGTGCGCATCTCTCTCTCAAGCCTCTAAACTCACGCAAAATCTCTCTCTCATGTTCGCATCGAACTATCCTGACCATCTGGCGAATAACGGAACAAAGCGTACTAACAAACAACCGTTAGAGTGCAGAGACTAGAATTGTTACTTGGCACACGCATTTGATTTAATCCCTTTACACTGACTACCATAACTTAAGATCCAACATATACAAAAATCGAAGTTAATCCGATTGTTCCTATGGGAGCTATATGATATAGTCATCTGATTTTGATGAAATTAAAAACGTAATTCTGAAATATTTAACCATTACTATATGTCGAAGAACTAAACAAAAAATTAAAAATCAGCAAAGTTATAATTTTTTGTATTTATTTTTTCGATAGTTTCTATGAGAGCTATATGCTATAGTCGTCCGATTTTAATGAAATTTAAGCCGTAATTCTGAAATATTTAACAATTACAATATGTCAAAGAACTTAAAAAAAAAATATAAGAAACAGCATAGTTATAATTTTTTTTATTTATTTTTTCGATTGTTCCTATGGGAGCTATATGCTATAGTCGTCCGATCCGGCTCGTTCCGACTTACATACTACCTGCAATAGAAAGACAACTTTTGGGAAAGTTTCATGCAGATAGCTTTAAAACTGAGAGACTAGTGTGCGTAGAAACGGGCGGACAGACGGACGGACAGACGGACAGACTGACAGACGGACAGACGGACAGACGGACATGGCTAGATCGACTCGCCAAGTGATACTGATCAAGAATATATATACTTTATAGGGTCGGAAATGTCTCCTTCACTGCGTTGCAAACTTCCGTCTGTCCGTCCGTCTGCACTCAAATAGTTGAGCTGCAAATCATCATAGCTTCAATGCTTTTAAACATACCCGCAAGTAAATCATTATTTTAATGTCTTCAAGAATATTTAATATTTGCAATAGCTGCAAGGGTATATGAAGTTCGGCTTGTCGAAGTTAGCTTCTTTTCTTGATTTATTTTTTTTTACTAATAAATGGTGATGTATATAGTTTGGATTAAATAAAAAATTAATAATTAAAAAATTAAAAGTTAATTAATAACTCAAGGTCATAGTTGAAATCTGTAATAACACAACTTTTTGATAATGTTTTCATTGCAAATTTTACAATTTTTTATATATTCTTTTAATTTTGTGAGTAAGTTTGGACAACATTACAATATATTGATTTCTTTATAATTTTCGTCAAGTCCCCTGTGTGCTCTACAATGTGTTTCTACGATTATAAGTGCTCTGTCTTGTATGAAAAAATTTATTCATAAATTTTTCCTTAAGTGGTTTTTGAATTTTATAAAAGTCCTCTTAAAACAAAGAATACCTACAGTGATATTAGGAAGAATGTATTCTCTTAAGATTGATATCAAATTTTCAGGAGTGTCAAATTCTACTATATGTCTGGTATTTTCGAATATTGTAATCGAATCATGTATTCTATACCTCCCCGTTGCCATAAGCAATTAATGCTTAAACTGGTTTAAGGGTTATCGGGTTTCTTGTATAACATTCTCAAAACTACTCTCTGCTGAATGCTGAGTATTTTGATCTGAGAACCATTCGTTACTTTCAGTTAAGTTGCTAATCTGAATCCTTGATAAGGCGTCCGCAACTACATTAGTTGTACCTGGTTTGTAAATGACCTTTGGAGTGAAACTTTCTATGAAGGAATACCAGCGTTTCATTTCTATATTAGGATTTTTGTCAGAGATTGCGAAGGATAATGGTTGATGATCGGTGTGCGGACTCTGCCCAAATGCAGAGTTATCAAAGTAAAACGTCCGAGTTGTTTCGATCTCTAATATTCTTTTAATGATTTTAATGTTCAAGTTTGAGATTACAATGCTTTATGTATAAGAGCAAATTCAAAATACAAACATATGATTACAGTGAAGGGTAATTAAGTAGTACAAGTTGGCAAGGTATTTAAATTAACCAACTGTTTTTAAACAAAGTTATTTATGAACAAAGAATAATAAATGTAAATTGGCGTTAGGTTATGATATCATCTAACATTCTCCGCCCGTTGAATGATCCAAGGAGTATTCAACCACCGATTTGCTAAGGCAGGGGCGCTATCTTGCAGATGGGTCTACGAATGGTTCCATTTTTCACCTTGATCTCGGCCACTCTTACTCGTCCATCAGCTCCAAAATGCGTGTTGGTGATGCGACCCAGGATCCATCTCGTGAATTATTACAATTTGGCCAATTTGAATGTTGGCATCGGGTTTGAGCCATTTGGAGCGCGCCTGAAGTGTGTGTAAATAATCACGCCTCCATAGCTCCCAGAACTGCTGCTTCAAGTACGTTACGCGCTGCCACGACGTAAGATAGGAGGGTTTGCTCTCGTCAATTGAAGGCTCCGGAACAGACATCAGAGAGGACCCAATCAGCAGGTGCGCTGGGCTTAGTGCCTCTCCATCGTTCGGGTCTTGGGATAGGGGTGCCATTGGTCTTGAGTTTAAGATTGCCTCCGCCTCCATTGCAATCGTTTGAAGCTCCTCGTAAGTTAGCCCAGTGTTGCCCAAGTTTTTGATCATCTAGGTCTTCATGTACTTCACTGCGGAGGGATGAACTTAAACTAAAATCCCACGATGCTGCTGAAGTTATGTACATTCAATGTGTTGGCTTCGTCAAACAGCTGATGCTTAAAGTCCTCGAGCTGAGATCGTGCCCCGACGAAATTAGTTGCATTACCACAATAGATGCGTAGTGGGACGCCTATGCGACTGACGAAGCGCTTTAAACAAAGAATAAAGTTATTAGCAGATAGATCGGAAATGAGTTCTATGTGTATTGCTTTTGACGAAAAGCATATAAACACGGCCAACACATAGGTCGACTCCAGTTACAAAAAAGGATCGTTGTGAATGAAAGCGATCACCTGGAAGTGATACCATTATTTGTTCCATTAAACGGGGCTTATAATGGTAACAGTAACGATTTCTCTGGCGTTTACAATCCAAGCCTGGAGTCGTAGAATTCCAATAAGAGCCATTGGTCAAGCGTGCATGTGCTGCCGGGGCAGATACTTAACAAATTTCAATGTTAAGCAATGATCTTTTGAAGGAAGAGCAGGAAATTTGGCATCGAGTGAAATGGGCGCCTTGGCTAAGCGGCCTCCTACACGTAATAGTGTTATGGAACGGTTTGATCCGTCAGTCGCTGCTAGGAATGGATTTAGTTTTAGAAATTCGGGTTTAAAAATCTTGTTTTCCTTGAGTTGCTGAATTTCGTTATAAAATGTCTTCTGCTGGATATGTGATACGATGTGCTTGAACGCGTATTGCAATTCAGTTGCTGATGTATGGATTACATCGACTACGTTCAATTTCCTGTTGCCCTTGATTCGATCGAAGACGCGCAACACAAAAGCTATGACTCGCAGAATGCGCCGATAGGATGAGAACTTGTTGATAATGTAATCGAACACATCTTGTTTGCTGCCACTATCGGTACATGTGAGGACTGTTGATTTTCGAAGCTCCAACTCTTCTTCGGTGTCCTAAGAATTTAGCACTGGCTGAGGCCCTCCAGATGAGGGTTGACGTAAGAAACTTGGTCCACTAAACCATATAGTTTCCATAAGCTCATATACGGCGCAGCCTCTTGACACTATGTCCGCGGGATTGTCCTTGCCCGGAACGTGCCTCCAAATAATGTTTGAAGTGGTTGATTGCATCTCAGAAATCCGGTTGGCGACGAAACAGTTTAGCCTGGACGAGTGCATGGTTAGCCACTATAGAACAATTCTTGAATCTGTCCAAAAAAAAAACGTTATTAATGTAATTTTCGAATTTTTCCTTAACCTTGGCCCATGTTTTACACAATAAATACGCGGTGCACAATTCTAGCCGCGGCAATGAAATTGCCTTTGTTCAGGCCACGAAGGAGCACCCGGTATTCCCGGCTTTCCGCTCTCCCCATCTGCTCTCCGCTCTCACCCAGCTTCCCTTTTCCCCACCACGAAGTCTCCATGAAGTCTCCACTGCGCTCTCAATAGCATTAGAATAAGTTAGAATAGTTAGTTCGATTTTCATAGTGAATAAAAGTGTTGCGCCCACACCCCTACCAACCACCGAAACACCTACGACTCGTCATTCAACTACAGGACCTGTGCACCTTCCAGGACCCTCCAGAGGACTCGGCCATCGCCCTCTACGTTCATTTTTGGTCCTTCGAGCCGGATATTTTTCTTTTGGACCCCGCTTCGGTGGCTCGATCCTCTTCAACATACAACAGCAAGATAAGTACGAAATAAATTATTAATTGCCGATCTCCAGTAAGTGTTTCGAATATACAATTTCGTCTTACTTTTTGGATGATATTCATGTCAAATCAAATTCCGATTTCAATCCGACATTACGGCAATCAATAACTTCAAATTTGCGGCCATCTTAATCGTTCCCCCCTTTGTGCATATTAATGTACAAAAATTCTAAGTCCAGTTGGCCGTGCATCATTCATACATCAACCTGCAATTTTCCAAAAAATTCCTACGAATAATTTAACAAACTCCTAAATTAAAAAAAGTGTTAATTTTTTGCGCGTGCCACAGTGAAAAAATATAACAATTTTCAATTAAAGTGTTCCGGCAATATTGGCCCCCATTCGTTTTTGTTCTTTTTCACTGTGTAGAGCCTCCGCTCACAAGGTTACATTTTACATTCACATTTACATACATTCTACAGTCCACTTATCTCCAAAACGAAAAAATCACAATTACAAACAATACACATACCCGCCGGCAAGAAATATTAACTATGTTTCACTTCTCCTGGTAAAAAATTACATGCAGCCATACATTTACATTTTCGGCGCTGCAAATAAAAATACAAAATTGTCCAATCGCATTTTTTACTTACATATTACTCTCTGATCTACTTACATTTTAGTCTCTGAGCGAAAATACATATTTGCAGAGGCTTCAGACTTACACATTTTTTCTCTGAGCGAGCACACATACTTACAGAAGCTTCATACTTACATATTTTTCTCTGAGCGAGTGTACATATTTACAGAGGCTTCATACTTACATATTTTACTCTGAGCAAAAATACACATTTACAGTGCAGCCTCTTACATATGGTTATTTGACCAAAATACATATATGAATATTTGATTTCAGCTATTCTTGGGCGGAGGTGCAGAAAGAAACAGGTGGCTTATGCACAAAATCAATATTTGTTTTTTTTTCTCGTCTGGGTAGTTGAAAAATTCCAATTCCAATTCCAACATTCCGGAAAAGCCCGAGTCCATAAAAAACTCCGAGATACTATATTCATGGGCGGAGGTGCAAAAAGAAACAGGAGGCTTATGCACAAAAATCAATATTTGTTTTTTTTTCTCGTCTGGGTAATTGAAAAATTCCAATTCCAATTCCAACATTCCGGAAAAGCCCGAGTCCATACAAAACTCCGAGATACTATTTTTCATGGGCGGAGGTGCAAAAAGAAACAGGAGGCTATGCACTAAAATCAATATTTGTTTTTTTTTTCTCGTCTGGGTAATTGAAAAATTCCAATTCCAACATTCCGGAAAAGTCAGAGTCCATAAAAACTCAAAATACAATTTTTTCAAGTAGCGTGCCCAATTCCAATCGTTCCACACACCTACAATTCCGCATATTTGTTTTTTTTTTCTCGTCTGGTTAATTGAAAATTTCCAATTCCAACATTCCGGAAAAGCCCTAATCCATAAAAACTTCGCAATACTATTTTTTCAACTCGTTCCACACGCCTACAATTCTGTTTTTTCACATCCAAACTGACACAACTAAAATACCATTTTTCAAGTAGCGTGTCCTATTTCAATCGTTCCACACACCTACAATTCCGCATATTTGATTTTTTTCTCGTCTGGTTAATTGAAAAATTCAAATTCCAATTCCAACATTCCGGAAAAGTCCGAGTCCAAAAAAAAAAACTAAAAAATACAATTTTCAAGTAGCGTGGTCCATTCCAATCGTTCCACACACCTACAAATCCGCATTTTTTTCATCCAAACTGACACAAACATAGTGTGGCGAGATCCACAGCTATTCGCGAGCGTTTTTTGGTCTTAGTATGCCCGGTGGAGACGATAAGAAAAAGGTATCTGCTTCCCCTTGAGCAAAACCAAGTCCACGCTCTCGCCGCTGGCAACCAAAAGCTCCAAGAGCCCACCAAGCATCGTGGTGAAGCCGGCTACGCCAAAAACTCCAAGTTCATTAAGTCCAAACGCCAAACCCGCTACTTCCAGTTCAAGGGTGACTCGATCCATACAAAAAATGGCTTCAACTGCTTACGAGTTAGCTTTAAATAAGTTCATTGCGGTCTCAGATCGTCTAAGCGATCTCGAAAGCAGAACCAACACTCCTGGGAACGAAACTCCAAGCGTTTCCATGCTCCAAATCCATCGGGAGCAAGTCCGAGTGTTATGGGACAAGGTGGAGAAAGAGTTCGACGTATGCTCAGAGTGCATTACGGCAGCAGGCGAGGATGCAGCTTCCACAATGCCCATTCTGAAGTCAAAGTATAACTACTGTTATACAGTGTATGAGAGATACGCCGCTCAGCTCACAGATATAATCCAACAGGGCACAGCTCCGCCAGCTCAAGCTCAAGCCCCTGCCCAGAACTATATCTCCTCTGGCTGTCGGCTGCCTCCGTGCGACACAGAGGTTTTCTCAGGCGATTACCTACGCTGGCCCACTTTCCGGGACCTTTTTACAGCGATATATAAAAATAATCCAAGGCTCACGCCTGTGGAAAAGCTGTTCCACTTAAACGCTAAAACGAGCGGTGACGCGCATGCCATAATCGCAAATTCCCCTTTCACCAACGATGGCTTTCGCTCAGCTTGGGATAACCTAACTGAGCGGTTCGACAACAAGCGATTGCTAGTAAAAAGCCAGCTTAAAATCCTCTTCAACCTCCAGTCGATTTCGCAAGAATCTGGGGCAGCTCTAAAGGAACTGCAAACCCATGATTCAAGGCTGTCTGAACGCCTTGGAACTGTCCGGAATCCTGATTACAGATTGGGACTGCATTCTTGTCTATATGTGTTCGTCAAAGCTCCCCAAGCTTACACTTTCCTTATGGGAGCAGTCCTTGCACGATAAAGCCGCAATTCCAAAATGGGTTGACCTGAACACCTTTCTCACTGAGCGCCATCGAACCCTCGAGGCCATAGATGACGTGCGACCTTCTGGGTCAAGTCATTCGCAGTCCAAAGCAACGAACGCTAGCGGGTCTTTAAGCAGAATAAATTCTTATGAGACTAAGATAGTTCCGAAACCGAGACGTTGCGATCTGTGCTCAAGGGAAAGCCACCCTATACGCACTTGTCCACGTTTCCTCCAAATGACAGTAGACGAGCGGGCCGCCTATATCCGAAACAAGCAATTGTGCTTGAACTGCTTTGCCCGAGGGCACCAGCTTCGGGACTGCACAAGCACCCACAGCTGCTTCACCTGCCGCAGTCGCCACCATACGCTGCTGCACCGAAGCAACCCTTTTGCCAGCCCTCCAAGTCGGCCTGATGTTCCCATGTCACGACCAGCAACTTCGACAGAAGGCTCAGCCGCTTCCGATGACTAGTCGGGTGTGCAAGTCTGTTTTGCGTCAGGTGCAAGATCGGTTCTGCTGGGGACAGCCATCATAAATATTTGCCACCTGGGTTCGAATTTCCAAGCTCGTGCCCTTATCGACTCAGGATCCGAAGCAACATTTGTGACAGAGCGTCTGTTCAATCTTTTCAAATTACCCTTCCAAGTCGTCCAAGCCCAAGTCTCAGGCTTAAATCAGACAGTGTCCGCCCAGTCCAAGAAGCTCTGTCATTTTACAATCAGATCTCCAAGTAGGCCCGCTCTGCAGTTAGAGACGTCAGCCTATGTCCTTCCACAACTGGCAGGGAATCTGCCTTCCTACCCAATTCCGCAAGACTTTCTTCGAAATCTTCCCGATTTACCATTGGCGGATCCGAAGTTTTATGAGAGCGCACAGATAGATGTTCTGATAGGAGCCGACATTCTGCCTTCGGTTCTCCTAAATGGGGCAAAAACCAACATCTGTGGCTCCCTCCTTGGACAAGAAACAATTTTCGGGTGGGTGCTCACTGGGCCAGTATCCGCTTCCACCCAGAGTCAGATTGCCACCTTCTCTACGCAAATTTCCCAAGCGTACGACAATGGCTTAGATAAAATCCTCACCAAATTCTGGGAGGTGGAGGATCTACAAATAAAGTTGGTAAAGGAATCCGATTCCGTCTGCGAAGATAATTTTCTCCGAACGACCACGAGAGATGCGAACGGCAGATACGTCGTAACCCTACCTTTTCGCGACCCGGAACATCCAGGGTCAGGGTTAGGGTACTCCAGGTCGTTTGCGTTATCTCAATTTTTGAGAAACGAGCAACGCTTAAAAAGAGACATTCCGCTAAAGATACGATACGACTCAGTGATTCAAGAATATCTGGATCTGAACCATATGAGAGAGGTATTTCCTACCCACGATTTCGCCAGCTTCTACCTTCCACATCATGCCGTACTTAAGCCTGAGAGCACTACTACAAAGCTGCGCGTAGTATTCAACGCATCCAGTCCCTTGTCCTTATATCCTTCATGCTGGCCCAGTCTTACAGTCCGACCTTACCATTCAAATCCTAAAGTGGCGGTATTTTCAATACGTGTTTAGCGCCGATATTTAAAAGATGTATCCGCAGATCTGGGTAGATCCGAAGCACACGCCTTTCCAGCGGATATTGTTCCGTAATCCTGATGGGGACATCCGAGAGTTCGAGTTGAAAACGGTCACCTTTGGAGTCAATTGCGCTCCGTACCTGGCCATTCGCGTGCTTCAACAACTGGCAACTGACGTACAACACAGCCATCCTAAAGCGAGTGATGTCATTCGTCATTTTATGAATGTAGATGATATCCTAGCTGGCGCCGACTCTAAAGAAGACGCTCGGCTCTCGATTCAAGAGCTACAAAGTGCCCTCAACTCCGCTGGGTTTCCATTGAGAAAATGGACGTCCAATCATAAGGATATTTTTGCTCACATTCCGAGTGACCATCTCCTGCGCTCCGATTTTCTGGAGATCGATGCCGAAAGCACGGCAAAAACGCTCGGTGTCCGTTGGAAAGCCACATCTGATGAATATTTCTTTGTTCCGCCCGAATTATCCGATGAATCGTCCCTTACAAAACGCCAGGTTCTGTCACAAATTGCCAAATTGTTTGACCCTGCAGGGTGGCTCGCGCCCTTCGTAGTGCGTGCGAAAATCTTCATGCAGGAGATTTGGCTGCAGGACCTGGGGTGGGACGACGAACTTCCAAGTGATCTGTGTCTGAGATGGCAGAGCTTTCTACAAAGCTATTCTGCCTTAAATCGAATCCGCATTCCAAGGTGGGTCTCCTTCCGACCAGAATTCAGAGTCGAGCATCACGGTTTTTGTGACGCGTCTCAAACGGCATACGGTGCTGCGATCTATGTACGAGTGGAAGTGGGGCATACGACTATGGTGCACCTTCTCACTGCAAAGACGCGAGTTGCGCCGGTAAAAACGGTATCGCTTCCCAGATTAGAGCTTTGCGGGGCCTTGTTACTGGCTGAAATGGCAGCAAGTGTTCTTCCGAGTATGCCAATACTCACATCCGAACTCTTCTGCTGGGCAGACTCCACCATTGTGCTCGCATGGTTAAACAAGCCGGCTTGCCAGTGGACTACTTTTGTTGCCAATAGGGCGACCAAGATTACCCAGTCTACAAAGGCCGAGAAGTGGTCGCATGTTCAATCCGAACACAATCCCGCAGACCTGGCCAGTAGAGGGGTAGCACTTCAGGAATTGGTCGACAATCCTCTTTGGTGGCATGGTCCCGCATGGTTGCAAAAGCCACGCAGCCAATGGCCAAGTCAGGGCGACAATTCCCCAGCGACCGAGCTAGAGAAACGTCCCCTTAAGTCCCACGTCGCAACTATTCCGTCTGAAGATTTCCTTGACCGTTTTTCCAAGTTCGACAAAGCACTGCGGGTTCTCGCTTATGTCAATCGTTTCATCCAGCGATGCAAAAAACAAGCAACACCCTCTGATAAGCACCTGCTAGCGGCGGAAATTTCCGCCGCGGAACGACTACTTATTCTGAATACTCAGCGCAGAGACTTCTCCCATGATTATCACTGCTTAAGTGAAAAGCGCTCTGTGCCTTCTTCAAGTTCTATCCTGAGCATGAACCCGTTCATAGATCAACATGGTCTGATAAGAGCGTGCGGTCGCGTGACGGCCTCCGACAGCCTTCAATATGATGAACGGCATCCAGTTATCCTTCCATATAGCTGCCCACTTTCTCGCCTACTTGTCCAGTTCACTCATCGCATAACCCTCCATGGCGGCAACCAGTTAATGGTACGCCTCATTCGGTCAAGATACTGGATACCAAAACTAAAGAACTTAGTAAAGGCAATAGTAAACTCCTGCAAGGTATGCGTGATCTACAAGAAAAGGCTACAAACACAGTTGATGGGCACTTTGCCGAAAAACCGTGCGTCGTACACGGGAATGGACTTCGCCGGCCCATTCGAAATTAAAAATTATACCGGAAGAGCGTGTCTCATAACAAAAGGATATGTGTTAGTGTTCGTTTGTTTTTCCACCAAGGCCATCCACTTAGAGCCTACCTCTGATCTCGCGACCGAGAAGTTTCTCGCCGCTTTCGCTCGCTTCGTTTCCCGGAGATGGTGTCCTCGACAAGTCCAGTCTGACAACGGAAAAACCTTCGTTGGCGCTGCTGCCTTGCTTTATCGCGACTTCCTTCAGGCTGTAAAAGAGTCTGTGACAGATGCCTATGGTCATCAGCAGCTCACCTGGCAATTTATACCTCCGGGAGCCCCTCACATGGGAGGCCTATGGGAAGCTGGTGTTAAAAGCTTTAAAACACTGTTCTATAAGTCCACAGCCACTCGAAAATATACTTTCGAAGAGCTTTCGACGCTTCTGGCAAAAATTGAAGCTTGCCTAAATTCCAGGCCACTCTCCCCTATGTCCGAAGACCCTACCGATCTCTTGGCCCTGACACCAGGTCATTTTCTTGTTGGAGGACCTCTCCTGTCTACCGTGGAACCAGAAGTCAAAGGGGACACCAGGTCTATGATCAACCGCTGGCAGCATCTAAAGGCTCTCCATCAGCAGTTTCGTATGCGATGGAAGGAAGAATACCTTAAAGAACTTCACAAGCGCAATAAGTGGCAGGCCCCCGCGAAGAATCTTCACGTCGGCGACATGGTTGTCATAAAGGACGAGAATTTGCCTTCCAACGAGTGGCGGCTCGGCAGAATTGACTCTGTCTTCCCAGGAGCCGATGGCAATGTCCGTGTAGTGGACATCCGCACGGCACGCGGGGTTGTCAAACGTCCAATCACCAAAGGCGTACTTCTGCCTGTGGAGCCTTCAAAACTTCCACAATAAATTGGCCCACATTTTTTTAGTCCTAAGTTGTTATCCACAATTCCTAATATGATTTCCCTTTATTCACCTTCATTCATTCATGATCTAGATCAGAAAAATGGCTCCCCGAACACGCACCGAAGAACCCCTGGACGGCAGACGTACTCGAGGTATTAAATCCTACCGTTGCCGAGTCTGCAAGGGAGTCCATCCTCTACGGAAGTGTAGCAGGTTTCTGAAGCTGAGCGCTGAGAAGCGGCTTCGTGCAGTCTTGGTAAACAAGTATTGCTCGAACTGTCTTGCCCACGACCACTCGAAAGCTGACTGTCGCAGTGGAAAATGCAAGAAGTGCCAACGGAACCACCACACGCTGCTGCATATGCATGAGCGGTCTAATTCTGGGCAGCGTTCGCGCCGGCAAAATCCGCCAAATCGCCCGACGCCTACGTCAAGGCAGCGCTCAGCCTCCCCTACACCAGCTCCGTCGCTTTCATCGCTGCTACAACGTCACAGCGTCAACGTCCTTCCGACTGCTTCGGTGATGGTGAAGACCGGAAGCAAGACTTTCGAGACCGCAGCTTTAATCGACCCTTGCACACCAGTGAGCTGCATCGACGCTTCTCGGGCCGCCGCATTTCGGTTGCCAACGACCAGTGTTGGTGACGACAAGGTGTGCAACGCGACGATACAGTCCAAATGCGGGACGACCGAGATGGAGGTGGTGTTCAAAGTCGAGCCCAAGGTGGGCATTCGCACACCGACTCGGACACTCAACGACGCCGTCCGTACCAAATTTAAGGGCATACAGCTCGCGGATGAGCGGTTCTATCTTCCCGCCACAATTTCTGTCATTCTTGGGGTGGACGTGTACCCCAAGGTGATCCAGTCGGGGTTCCTGATGGTCGACGAAGGACTGCCGGTCGCCCAGAAGACGGTTTTTGGGTGGATCATTTCCGGCGCCTGCCACCAACCTTAGAAGCCATCTTCTTTTGCAACGCCAGCGATTGCAAGGGGGGCGGAATGTTCAGGCCACGAAGGAGCACCCGGTATTCCCGGCTTTCCGCTCTCCCCATCTGCTCTCCGCTCTCACCCAGCTTCCCTTTTCCCCACCACGAAGTCTCCATGAAGTCTCCACTGCGCTCTCAATAGCATTAGAATAAGTTAGAATAGTTAGTTCGATTTTCATAGTGAATAAAAGTGGTTGCGCCCACACCCCTACCAACCACCGAAACACCTACGACTCGTCATTCAACTACAGGACCTGTGCACCTTCCAGGACCCTCCAGAGGACTCGGCCATCCCCCTCTACGTTCAGCCTTTATTGGGGCCACTTTAGACTTTGCGATAATTAGTATTGATTTAAACTCTCCATTTAAGTTTGTTCGTAGATAAAGGCAACAGCCATAAGCTCGCTGCGATGCGTCTGAAAATCCGTGAATTTCCGATAGATTTCTTGGTGACGAGTTAATAAATCTTAAAATTTCAAAGGTTTGAAGATTGTGCAAATCTTCTTCTATTCGCTTCCACTGGGATTGAAGCTCAGAGGGAAGTGGATGGTCCCAGTTTAAACGGTCCATCCACAACTCTTGGACCAATATTTTGCACCGAATAACGACTGGTGATACGAGCCCTAGCAAATCGTACAGGTGAGCCGCAAGTGAAATGATGCTCCGCTTGGTGATGACAGTGATTGTAGGTAGTGTATACCTAAATCAGAACACATCTAGTTCGGGCTGGCACGACATGCCCAATGTCTTCGTTACATCTTTGGTATCAATCTTGAATTGAAACTCTGCTCCATTGCCTTCTATTTTGCTTGTGTTCCATTTTGCAAGCTCTAATCCAGCCTTAGAAAGTATGCTGGTGACCTCTGCAGCCTTGTCTTCTGCAAGTCGAATTCAGATGCCAATTGCATGGGATTCAGAGCTATGTATTCCTTCATGAATTTCACGTACATCTCTCTTAACAACGGGTTGCGGTTCAGCCTGCGTTAATTTGGAAGAAACCGGGATTTGGCAATTTCAAAAGACTTTCCTATCTTGTGTGGGTTCTCTTTAAAGGGCAAGCAAACTTGGACCCGTCCAGATGTAAGAAACTTTGTGTTTGCCAAATAATGCCGCATTCCTCCTCTTCTACGGTGAAACAATTATGGTGCGAATCAAACTCCTCTATTAGCCAAAACCTTTTTAAAGCATCTTGCAGCTCCGAGGAACGTGCCATGTTGCATGTGACAATTTGTGATTGCGGAATTTCAGAAACCTTTCCGCCAACGATCCAACCAAGTGCAGTATTGACCAGGCAAGGAAGGCCAGGACCCAGAGAAATTTTTCCATTTGAAAGTAAATCAAAAAACTTTTGTGTGCTGATGAGTAAGTCAATCTTGTGAGGCATGTAGAATCCTGGATCTGCAAAGTCAACGAAACGCTCTGGCTGATTAAGCGATATTGTCTTCGCTAAAGCGAATTGTAAATGCCATTCATATACTGATAGTCGTGATCGAATTGTTGTTGAGACAGAAAATCGCATCTGCGTTCTGACACCACCTATGCCAGAAATGTCATAATTCTGTCTTTCGAATCTGAGCTGAAGGAGCTTGTCCAACTCTTCAGAGATGAAATTTATTTCAGAGCCTGAGTCAAGCAAAGCTCTGGCTGGCTGAAATATTCCGAACTTATCCCTAATCAACACTCCTGCCGTAGTAATTAAAGCGCTCCTCGAATGACGCGAAAGCATGGAAACAGCATGTGTGGGTTCCTGCTCCTGCTGAGAAGTGTGGGCAACAATCTGTGTTGGTTGCTCTGGATGAGCAGTTCTATGACAAACGCGACATCGCGATCTACTTGGACTTCTGCTCTCCAAATGGACGGTGCGCAAACGATTTATGCAGAGAGCGGATTGTTTGATGAAAATAAATGTATCCTGCTCCTAGTGAACTAAATAAAGGGCACTGAGTGAGAGCGTGATCAGTGGTAGAACATTTTTTACAACCACCCTGTGCCGCAAGAAAGCCTCTCATTATTAAATTCTCAATCACGAGCCTTTCGAGGTTATGTTAAGCGCCATTGAAGTCAGTTTGCATTCGCTGAGATGATATCGTACTATTTTCTGGCAATTTAAACTTTACTAAACTTATTTGTTTAACTGCAATAAGTTTAAGCTGCTGTGCACTTGCGAAAAAAATTGCGGGGGAAAACGGACCCGAAAACAAAAGTCAATGACCGCCGTTTGGCAACCGAAATTAAATAACGCTCGATGTTAGATAAAAGCTTTGATCTGCACAGCAGCCTATGCTGACTGTACAAATGCATGTGCAAAAAATGGGTAAAAGAGCTTATCTGTGTATGTATGAGTGTGTGTGTGTCCTTTATCACCCACCCATGTCGAAGGGCCATATTTAATAATTTAACAGAACTACTGAGCGTTTGCAGATGAGTCCGAAATTAAGCCACGCAAAGCGCTTATCTCTGTTTATCTGGACTTGCATACGTACATACAAGTGCAAGTTCGAAAAGCATAGTTTTGCGTATATTGTTGTTGTCAGTGATGCTGACCAAATCAAAAAAGTTATTGATTTTAATTTAATCTAGTATATAAGCTCGGCTTAAAGCCTTTGCAATGTTATCAACTTCTTTTGCGTAAGCAGATTTTCCGTTTTGCTTTAAGTTTATTAATTTTGCTTCAATAACTTGTAATGTTTCACCTGTTATATTTTTCTCTCACATATTAATAATAATAATTGAGAGCGTGAATAAACCGTAGTGCTTTTCAAATTTTGTAAGCATAGTTTACTAAAAGTATTTAGATGTAATTCATTGTTTTGTTTTTGTTTTAATTCCATTTATATTTCATTGTGTTTTCTGTGTAGAAATATTTTTTTTTTATTTTTATATGTATAATTATATAACTTTATATAAATATATATATGTTGCAGCATTGTTATTATTTTCCGACATTGTAATAGCGCAGCGAAATCCTAAACGCAACTACCAGCGTCATCCCTTCTTCTTTCTGTGCTCACAACCGAACCACACTCGGTGACAGCGACACAACGCTGTCGCCCCGCTAAAACGGTACTTCTTAAGCGACAGCACGCAGACAACCAAACACAGCACCGTTAAAGGCTGATGCAATATTTCTATATTGATGAAATTAGACTTCTGGAATTTTCTCGAGACTGTATACCCATACACTCATACCAACATCCACACACTCTTAGTGTGCGTCGACACGGCCATCCTGACCATTACACGACCTCGTAAAAATGCTTTGTTACCATTCAATCACCTTATAAAAGTTTATTCAAATATAACTTTTAATTTTTAATCTAAATCTATTATTTCCATTACAAATAACATCTTCCTGTTGATACAGCTCATTTTTACATTATCATTTACCATTCAGGTTTCTCATAGTATTATCTAATGCGCCACACGCCATGATCAAAACAATTGTTTTGCACTTGTGCTTACATTATTATTACAGATTTTAATATTAACTCTTAAAAACAACTGTACTGTGTCTTTCAACAGTTTATTTTTCATTATGTCTTTTTCAACTATTTCATTACTGTCTCTTTCAACAGTTTCTGATTCAACTTTTTTATTACTGTCTCTTTCAACAGTTTATTTGTACATTATTACATTATTAACTCTTAAAAACAACTGTACTGTCTCTTTCAACAGTTTATTGTTACATTATTTCAGTACTGTCTCTTTCAACAGTGTCTTTTTCAACTATTTCATTACTGTCTCTTTCAACAGTTTCTGATTTAACTTTTTTATTACTGTCTCTTTCAACAGTTTCTGTTTCAATTACATAATTTAAATCCTTATTACAACTTACAAATTCAACTGGTATTTTAGCATTTGGCATTTTTCTTAGGTCATCATGAGCATATTTATATTTTCTATAATTTTTCAAAGACCTGAGCATATATCTATCCCTCTCTAACAATTAAGTTATTTGAAACTTTGTTTGATGCCTCTCTTCATTTTTTAACAATACGAAATCTCCAACCTTGCATCCAACAATTTTAGCCTTGTTTTTATCAAATTGCTCCTTGTTATATGTTGCTGCAGCTGAAGTATTTTGACCTGCGCGTGTTCTTACTTCTGCCAAGTCGACCTCTTCTACCATATCGCAGGGTGAAAGCAACCCCAACGGGCGAGCAACTTTGCCGAAAAACGATTCCAAGGGGCTTGCAGTTGTTACTCGACTAACCGTACAGTTCAAGGCTAATTTAACTTCTCCTAATGCATCTTGCTAAGATCTTGCACCTGTCGCAATCAAAAACAAATTAATTTTTTTTGTGAACAAAACTCACTAAATCTAGTGCTGGCGAAACATCTGCCCTGATCCGCCATTATGCGACAGCATTTACGCAATTTTCATCATTAATTTTAAGTGTGTGGGTTAAATAAACAAATTTAGTGAAAGCGTCCACCTGAACAATGATATATTCCTTCTGATCAGACTTGCCACTCAACTTCCCAGTTATGTCGATGTGAATGGTGTGCCAAGGTTATTTACTCTTGGTATTGGATGAAGACTTACTTGACCTTTACCCGAAGAAGACATTGACATTTACATGTAATACAGTTATCAACAGACTTCCGAATATACTTGGACATATTATCGAACCAGTAATAGTCATAGGCCTTATCTAAAGTCTTCTCGCATCCCAAATGCATGATGGACTCATGAATTTGATTTATTACGGACCATCTAAATGGTCGAGGAAAAATTGATGAGGTTCGAGTTCTACCATTTCGTTGAATTTTTCAATACAGTATTCCTGCTCTCAATTCGTATGTTTTAGCAATGTCCTCAGCAAGAGAATTTTTTTTCAATTTATTTACAATATAAACTATTTCAGAATCTTGACGCTGTTCGGCCAAATTGTCAGATATTACCGGAAAATTTACTAGTTTTTTTTAGAGTTTTGCAAGTCAATTCTGCTGAAGGCGGATTTCTTGAAAAGAAGTCAACATGAGACATTCGTTTGCCTTCTTTATATTGTATGTGAAATGTAAAGGACTGTAAATACGCCCACCATCTTTGCACCCTGGGACATAGATCCTTTTTAGTTCTTGATGCTTTAAGTGAGTTACAATCGGTGAAGACAACAAAATTGCTACGCAATAGATAATGGCGAAAATGTTTATAGACAAAACAACAGCAAGAGTTTCTAGTTCATAATAAGATACCGTGATCAGCCGGAGAAGCAGCCTTACTAAAATATTCAATGACATGAGACTTGTTGTGATTTTGTGTAACAAGATGGCACCGTATCCCCGAGAACTTGCATCAGTATGCAACTCAATCGGATGGTTCGGATCAAAAATGACTAAAACTGGCTTTTGTGTAAGGATAGAAAAAACTTTTTGTCTAATTTCTTCATGTTCCGATCTCCAAACAAAATCATTCATCTCCGAAGTCAAAAAATATAACGGTTTCATAAAACAGGAAAATCCTTGCATAAATTGCCTGAAGTAAGACGCTTATCCAATCAATTGGCGTTAAGCAGAGACTGTCTTAGGAGGTGGCAAGGTAGTTAACGCTGTAACTTTAAACGAGTTCGGGCGGATTTCACCTGCACTCACTTTATATCCCAGATATTGAACTGTTGACTTGAGAAAAGAACATTTTTTTACATTGAATGAGAATCCAGCCTCCGTGAGACAATTAAGAGTAATTTGCAACCTTTCCAAAGCCTCACTTTTTGTTGCAGCAGCCACCATTACGTCATCCATATAAACGACAACAAACGTATTTGCAAGGTCTCCAAGTGCTTGCATGACTGTGCGTTGAAATACTGAAGGCCCAAAAGGCATTGCCAAAAATTCATATTGCCCGTCTGGTGTGACATATGCTGTTCACTCTACCGATTCTTTGTGCATGGGAATTTGATAATACCCACTTGCCATGTCTAAACATGTAAAATATTTTGCTCCATAAAGTCTGGCTATCTGATCTGATAAAGGTGGCAAGGGATATCTATTTGCGACTGTATTAGAATTTAATTCACCGTAATCAACACACAAACTATGACTGCCGTCTTTTTTGTTAACCAACATTATGGGACTGGCGTAAGGTGGGCAACTTGGCTTTATGATCGATCTTACGTTGTAATAATTACTTAATTTTGTCACGTACCAATTCTCTTTCATTTGGGCTAAGCGTATATGGTCTTCTTTGAACAATTTTTCTTGGGTCTACTAATTTAATATTCATTTCACCCGAACTAACTCTAGTCAAAGGAATTCCATTAATAAAATCTTTTCAATATTTTTCCAATATATCTTGTAATTTATCTCTATCTTCTCCAACAAGATCGGTATTTAATTGACAAAATTTCTCATCATTTGAACAATAGTTTACAGTTTTTGATCTAATAATTTCGAATTTTCCTGGTAATATTATAACATTAAATCCAGGGTACAGTACTTCTCGACCAATAATAATATCATTCTTCAAATACTCATTGTCCAAAACATGAAACAAAAATTCAATACAGTGTTGGTTAATTTTTACGTTGCTATGTATTTGTAATGTGCTACATATGCCGCCACTACCAATACCCTTCAACATCACTACATTGTTAATTCTTTTACCAACTAATTTGACACTTATCTTCTGTTTTATCAATGAGCATTCCGATCCAGAATCGAAAGTTGTTGTGAACGTCTCGCCTTGATGAACCATCTCTCCTTTGGGCTCAACCACTTCGCATAGCTTAAACTTACTGCAATGTGTTGAAATATGGCCAAGTTCACCACACTTAAAGCAGGTTGCATTCGCTTTTTTATGGTAACCAAGTGCGCTGTCGATACTGTTCCAGAATGTTCCGTGAGACGAAGGATGATTTTGCTGCTGTTTAGCTCGACATTCCATCACTTGATTGTTGAAAGTTTCGGACGCTTTATGTCAGTTGAAGATATTTCCTCTTGCAAAGTTTTCTTTCATTTGTTGAACGTGAATGCTTTAAGCTCGGTTTGCAATTCACTTCTGGTACGCATATTTAAAGTAAAAAGTAAGGCACTGCAATCTGTTATCAACGTGAGCCTTCTTGGCAAGCGTCACCGAAACTGCAATTTCCTTCACATTCATGTCACGCCATTTCGTTAGAAGTGACGTCATAATTAGATTATCATAATTGGAGAGACATTTGCCATCGGTCAGACAATTAGCTAACATTGACAGAAACATAACCGCTGGTGTTTCTACACTGCCAAAACGCTGCATGAGAAGTTCTTTAAATTCGTCCCAAGTTATGTCAGGATAACATGTTTGTGCAAGCCACTGCGACGCACTACCTTCCAACAATGCACTCAAGACCATCACCAACGCGCTGCCTTTTACGGTATTTTCTGCCAAAATTATATTTACTGTAGAACACCACGCCGATGCGTCAGCGCCATCAAGATCCGCGTTGAATTTTGGTAGCACAATTGTTTTTTTATTTGTTGTTTCAGATGTCGATGATTATACAACTTTGATAAGCTCGATCAATTTTTTATTTTGCATTTCCATTAAAATTCGCCATGGTCCATCTGATTCATTAGGCAGCGAGCCAGATCCCACATCTGATGCTGCAGCATTGTTATTATTTTCCGACATAGCGCAGCGAGTTTCGGTTTCACACGCACGAAATCCTAAACGCAACTACCAACGTCATCCCTTCATCTTTCTGTGCTTACCACCGAACCAAATTCGGCGACAGCGACACAACGCTGTCGCCCCGCTAAAACGGTACTTCTTAAGCGACAACACGCAGACAACCAAACACAGCACCGTTAGAGGCTTATGCAATATATCTATAATGATGAAATTAGTCTTCTGAAATTTTCCAGAGACTGTATACCCATACACTCATACCAACATCCACACACTCTTAGTGTGCACCGACATATATAAAGCATTTTTTTATGGAAAGAGGACTACTTACATACACTAAAACAGAGGTATAAATGAAAAAAGAATACGTCCAATATAAAAAAGAGACAAGCAGTTCTAATAAAGAACAAATGTTGTCATCCATCGATATGGCCGTTAGGAAAGGTAGAAGAAGTACATAAAGGTAAAGATGAGAAAGTTCGGATAGTAAAGGTCAAGATGCAAGATGCTTGTATTTCTTGACCGATCAGCAAAATTTGCCCTCATATAGGAATAAGGGATACCGAAAATTTTTTGCAGCCCATTTGCGAGCCACTCAATTAAACATAGTGCTGAAATTGTTAGATTATCATAAGAGTAAGCATATTTAAAAGAAACGCATATAGAATTGAAGGGATTAAATGTGCATCACATATCTGGTCATACTTCTTTCATTATATGTATGTTAATCGTTGTAATTTTAATTATGTATGCAATACGTAAATGTAGCATAAGCCCACAATCATAAGCCATAACTTTTGGAGGCCGTTCATAAAATGATTAAGTATTAAAGCGTAATTGTTACATAAACGAACTGCTTGTATATTATTTTGTATTTTATATGTCAATTTTAAAAAACCTACACTCCTAATATTGCTGGCCCTTGGCAGAATGTTCAAACATGAACACGTATAAATATAAGTATATGTATATGAGTCAAACTAAATTTATATACACATAACTGTAAAATGACCGCCTGCGAGCGGTCATATAATGTCTTTGACTATAAGTGATATTAGGGTAGTACTGATCTCCCTTATCGCACTTAAGAACGCTTTCCCAAGTTAGGGATAAACAAGGCACTCCGTGTGATATTAAAAATACGATAATAATACCGATTATAATATTTTATAAGCTCTGTGTATGTCACTTTGTCAATCGTTCCAGGGCCATAGTTTACGATCTGTTACCTAAACCATGCAAGGGAACCGTTGTTAGCACTTGTAATCTGTAAGTGCAGGCCACTTGAGCCTGCAAATATTGTCACTTAAAATATTTCCCACTTTTTGGGCTGATGACCGGGTGAATGGAAGTTCACTCTTCGACCTTTTCAATCTGCTGCCGTCTTGCAGCAAGGAGCTCTGGTTTTCTTGCCTTGTATTGCTCAATCGTTAGTTGCTTGGGACCATCTGAAGGACAGTTTTTTAATGTCTTCTGGATTGCAAGTGACCCTGAGTGACATTTATTGGGTCACAGGGCCGAATTTATGGGGGAACTTAACAAAGGCGCTTTTGGCCAAATAATGGTTACAGGTGTATGTGCAGATCATAAGCGTATTCAAATGGTATATAAGCTTAACGGTTTATTACGTTCATTACCCCTTCAGATAACTAGGGGGTTCTGATCTTGACCTATTATAAAATATTCTTTTGGTACAGTTGCCTTCTTAGATAACCTAGCGATAAAGATGTGCCATATGATTGAAGAGTATTAAAAAGTGGGAATAATCTGAAAGGTAGGAAATTGGGTGCCATATGAACTGAAGCTCATGGCCTGGCAGACCACTTGGATGAGGAAGACATAAAATGGATGGACTCATGGATATAAGAAAAAAGCCCAGACTTCTTTCGACGCGGAATTCGTGATTTGCCAAAAAGATTGCGAAAAGAGTGGGTAGCGATGGTCAATACTTTGAGGAGTAAAAATGTAACCAATTTTGTAAAATAAAGCTTAAAATTTCGTAAAAAAAAATACGCGAACTCATTTATACACCCAATACTATCGCACTTTGTATTTAATTGGTTTTACAGCTTATTGCTGTAATGAATGATATTTAATAAAGTAAATATGGTTTAATGAAGTGTTTAAAAAACAGTCGAAGTAGTAAAAGCCAATTTTTTATGCTTTTTGCTGCTTTAACTGCTAGCGACTTTTTAAAATGAGCAGTTGCTTCTGCTGCCGCTCCTGGAAAAGCAGAAGACGCAGTCAAAGCAAGTGCAAAAATCAAAAAGCGAGAAAAAAATCAGAAAGCAGCAACTGTCGCTGTTTTTCGTTTCATTTCTTGCTGCTTTGCTGTTGCTTACAGTTATAAGCGAAAGTCGGAGCTGCGGCAGGCAACGACTTTCGGAAGTCGTAAGGAATCGCAGTCTGGAAAATTATGCTTTCGCCTGTTGAATGAATTTGCTTCTTGTCGCTTTTGTTTTTTGTTGTTCCATATCAGTGTGTTGTTGAACGTAACGCCTAAATTGTTTGCATTATAAATGTATTCAATGAGAATTCCATCAGTTTTTTTAACCTTGCAGAGGGTATTATAAATTCAGTCAGAAGCTTGCAACGCAGTGAAGGAGACATCTCCGATCCTATAAAGTATATATATACTAGATCAGCATCACTAGTCGTGTCGATCTAGCCATGTCCGTCTGTCCGTCTGTCCGTCCATAGGAACAATCGGAAAAATAAATTTTAAAAAAATATATCTTGGCTGTTAAATTTTTTTTTAGTTTTTCGACATGTACAAATGGTTAAATATTTCAGAATTACGGTTTAAATTGCATCAAAATCGGACGACTATATCATATAGCTCCCATAAGATCAATCAAAAAAATAAATAAGAAATAAATATAACTTTTCTGTTTTTTAATATTTCAGGATTACGGTTTAAATTTCATCAAAATCGGACGACTATATTAAATAGCTCCCATAGAAATAATAAAAATATATAAAATAACTATCTAATAATTGAGCTGCAAATCATTATAGCTTCAACGTTTTTAAACATATACGCAAGTAAATCATAACTTTAATGTTTTCAAAAATATTTAATTCTTGCAATATCTGCAAGGGTATATGAACTTCGGCTTACCGAAGTTTCCTTCCTTTCTTGTTTAATTTAAATTCACCAAAGCTATTTTTTAAATCTTCCAGATTGTTTCTGGATGATATTCTTTAATTCGCGAATCTATCTTATTGTTTTTATCAATTATTTTATTTTTCTCAATTCCCTGAACTTAAATTAAAATTTTTAATTTTTTATAATTTTAAATTAATTTCTGGCCCGATGGGGTCTTCCTTCTATGAGGTTGTGGGTTGATCTTCCTTCCTTAGTTTACTTGATCGATGTCGTGCTGATTTTTGCCCTTCCTTCTTAATTTTATTTATTTTTTATCGTGTTGAGTTCGGTGAGGGATTGCCCTACAGCCCTTCCTTTTTTATAATTTATTCGATGATTCCCTTAATTCACTTAGTTTTTCTTTTTAAATTTTTCTGTTTTTATTGTTTCCTTTTTTTAGTTACTGTATTTTTATTATAGTTTTTCTTTTTATTTTGTGTTAATAATTAATCTTTCGGTCCACCTTTAATATATTTCCGGGTTTAAATGGATTATTACATTAATTGATTTCAATTTATTTTTTGAACAACGATCACTGTCACAATGTTAGGTGTCGTCGATTGGTGATGGATTTTTTAATTTTTCCACTTAAAATGTTGAGTTGTGGGCCGCGCGAGCTCCGTTTATATTTAACTTGTTTTTTATTAAATAATTATTTGGAACTTTTTATGACGCGGCCCCACGTTGGGCGCCAATTAATTTTCTTCCGGAAATTTTTAAGAAAAAATATAAATTTTATTTTCAAATATTTTATGATGTTAAACCTTTATTGGTAAAATTATTAACACAATTATTACCATACACTTTTGTTACTTTGTAATATTTCTCAACCGATCGCGGTCTCGATCAAAATAGGACTACCTCTCCAATCTTAAATTAAATCCAACGAACCTCGGCCAGGACTTTTCTTATTGAACTTTAGAACTTCAAGTTATGTTTAGATTAAAAGCTTAATATGAAACTGTCGCATCTCATTGTGAAATTCAATTATGCTGACCGATGCAATTTGGTGGACACTGGGAACGCAAAAGGCGCAATTGATTGGGCTTAGAACGGAAGGTGATGTTTACTTTAATTTTGATTTGTTTAACTTAGCTGGGGAACCAAGATCGGACCTGAAAGGCAAGACTATGGCAAATGCAGAGATTTAAATTATTAATTATAAAATCCATATATAATTATATAAACATATATATATTTATGTATGAAATTCATCAGCCTTTCATCAACAAAGGCGACGACGATAGAGCCAACCACTCAGTCGACAAAAGAAGCGAACGCAGGAAATAAAGACATTCCCTCTTTCAAGTAAGAGAGAGTAATATTTGCTGATTAATTCATGTTTTTTTCCTATGACAAGTCCTAGAAAAGGTCATCACCTTGAAAAAAATTGAACTGTACTGTAAGGTATTTGTATGCATATATATATATATATATATATATATATATATATGTGAACCTATATATGTATACATACACAAACCTATAATTGTATATATATACCTATATAATTTAGATTCTCACTTTGAACTATATTAAAAATAAGCGACTTTCATTTTAATATACTGTGGAGTTCTATTGGTAAAGTCTTTATAGCTAGATTCCCAGTGGACTTCGATCAGAAGATTTCGATTGGTTGAAATGGTGACCTGATTAATGGGTTGTCAGGCTGCATCATTTGTTTATTAAATTTCGATTGGTCAAACCTTTAGGCCTGATGATTGGGTTCTCATTTGCAGTTTTGTATTTTATTATAAAATTTCATCCTAACGCTACAAGTTTGGAACTTATAAGTTAATGCGCTAGTCACTTAGAGTTATAAATATTTAAATGCTACATGATACTTAAAACCAATTTTTACAAAAACTAACCTAAATGGCCTTCCATTTTTACTTTAATTTACGTAATAGTAATTTTAAGGTGTGTGAATAAATTTATCTTGAATTGGGTGGCACTGAAAATATTTTTAAGATGGTTTAAATCATCTTAAGATGGGGAGCTAATTCCATGATCGAATAGCACTAATTAAAAATTGTCTTTCGGATGTCGGTGATCTAGGTCTTATGCAAGTAAGATTGTATGCTCTTCTAGAATACGTAAACTGCAGTTCTTCAAAAAGATACGAAGATTCTTTAATGAAAATAATTTTTTGCAGACAAATAAAGATCATCTTTATCCATTCATTTAGTGAGATATCGAATATTTTCTGTTAAAAATCGGATACGGGATTTCTATGGGGTTCTATTCCATAAAATAGCGCTGGAACAATGCAGGTTTTAGCTAATAGTAAACGTATATGGGTGGGCATACAATTTTTAGTTACGGATATTGTCCTTATTATGCCATATGTTTTCCCTACAGACTTTGTAATATGATCATTCCAGATAAGAGTTCTGTTGAATGTGAAATTTAAGTTTACAGCTGTATTAACATACTCAAGTGGCGAGTTATTCATACTCAGTTGCTGCAAATTGTTAGAAACTATCTTTCTTTTACTTATGACAAGACATTTTGATTTTGATGGGTTGATCCCAAGTCCATTGTTGCCGGCCCACTCATTTACACGATGCAAGTTCTCTGTTACAAACATCTATACTCTGATTTATTCTGTTTAAAGGACGACTCACATACATTTGGAGATCATCAGCATACAAGTGTACATTACATTCAGATAACGCATTGGGAAGGTCATTAACATATAAGGAAAACAATAAGGGACCAAGCGCAGACCCTTAAGGTACACCACGATTAACATTTTCATATGAAGACCAAACGCTAGACAGTACAACAGATTGAGGATTTAGTAGATACGAAGACACAAGTTTGACAGAAGTTTTAGAAAACATACTGTATCGAAGGCCTTACTATAGTACAGTAAAACTAAGAGTGTAACATTGTTTTCGTCCAATTGTTCCCTTAGGACGTCTGCAATTTTTAAAATAGCTGAGGTACAGCTTCTGTTTTTCCTAAAACCAGACTGATTGTAATTAAGCATTGCATTGTCGGACATAAATTTATTAATTTGATTTGCCATGAGAATCTCAAGTACCTTTAATAGGTATGGTAAAATGGTGTTGGGAATCGGAATTATTTTTTCCGTGAGGTGTCCGGTACCTTCTCCACTTAATGTACGCCCCGTCACGTTGTAATATTGCGTATTTGAAATTTCTTTGAAACCATGGTTTTTCAGAAAAACGAATAACTTTGCTACGGACAGGCACGAGATAGTTATATAAATAACAAATGTGGTTTTGTAAAAGGTTAACTTGTTCCTTTACTTCGGAAAGGGAATATATGTTATTCCAATTGCACGAATTAAAGGTGGAGTCCAAAAGGTCAAAGTTGATATTTTTAAAGTCCCTAAACTATATTGGATGTTCTAGATATTGTAGGTCAAGTGCATAAGTCAAGAATATAAGGTCATGTTTTGAAAAGCATGGGACAATAAGTTAGTCATATGTAGCTTCTTTGTCTGTATCAGACACCAAAAATAAATCTTATGGCGAGTTGCGGGTTTTGGTAAATTGCGTAGGGGACACGAAGTTAACCAACTTCATCCCCAGCGATTTCATGTCCTCTGCGAGGTGGGACTCCCTTAAAATATCGATATTTAAATCGCCTGCTATAATGACGTCTGAATAATTCAATGACACGTCAGGAAGGATATTTAAAAATTGATCATAGTCAATACGGCAGTTAGTTCGGTATGTACACCCAATTAGCAGTTTATCACCATATCTTTGACATCTAATTTCTATAAGTAAGTATTCTATTGCACTACTGGTTGAATGTTTACATACAAACGTGGATCTTAATATTTTACTCACATATATTGCCACCCCACCCCCACGACTATCACGATCAGAGCGTTGCAATTATAACCATCACATTCAACTAAAACATCACATAAATTAGGAACAAACCAAGTTTCAGACCCACATATAACATCGACGCTCGAATTGATAAAGATGTATGTAAATTCTTCAATTTTTCGTGTAAGGCGTTGGGCATTTATATGACACACATTAAGACCAGCTCTCTTTTTTCCAAGAACCCTTAACATCGCATGGCTATTTGATCGATTTGGATTTATGTTTATGTTATTAATTGATATATTAGCTGCGCTCGCAGTCTACAAATATTTATGACGCACCATATTAAGAAACAAAAATTAATTCGACTGATTCTAATCTTAAATATATATAATAAATTCATCGTGGGTGCAAATTTCCATTTGAGCTGGTTCGCCCAAGCTTTGCACGCAAATCGCCTCCCGTCCCTCTTTCTCCTTTACGAAGATATCTCCACGCCGAGAGAAAACAGCTGCTAGGCGCTTCTGCCTCTTGAGATGCATCGCCCGCTTAATGATTTTGTATTTTGGTTTGGTAAGCTGTTCGTTTATATATATAAACGCTGGCGAGTCTAGGCCGCTGAGCTTTAAGCTCAGTTGCGTTTTATTTTCCCTTCGGTATGCCTCCATTGCACGCAGCAGTGTCCATTTTAAAAACTATAATTGGATCCACTACTGTAAGGGTCGATTTTCGCATTCGCACTCGAAAGATAGAACTTACTTTAGGCGGCGCGGTCAATTTGAGAGAGAAGCACAGTGCGTGAAAAAGTGCTTTCACATTTCCCCCCTGGATTTGTGGGACCCCATGCCATGATCATGGCAGTTTTTGGATAGTTAACATAAATTTTTCCTCCAGGCTGCCGGTTATACGTGCCTCACCATCACGGATCTCCATGGCAAGGCTTTCCTTTAGTTTGGAAAATTTGAGGTCGGTTGAGGGTTTTGTCTCTTTGCTCTTGTGTTATGCTATGCACTGTTTTTTTTAATGATTTGTTGTTGTTAAAACTGTTTTATTCCGGGCAAAAAAAAGTTTTATGTGTTTTACTCTTATTTATGCTGCTGCAATAAGCAGTTTTTAGTTTTTTTAAGCCGAGTTTAAGGTATTTTTCGGTGTTTAAAGCGGAGCTTTACAGAAGTGCATCTATTTCTCTTGATTGACTATTTATTATTATAAATGTTTCATTAGAATTTTAATTTTCAATTACTTGATCTTGTAAATTTTTTAATTTATCTTTTAGCTCTTTTTTATCGTCTTCTGTTAATGTTCCAAATAATTATTTATAAGCTGTTCCAACAACATTAATAATCCTCGTTTTTGTCTTTGTGTAGAAATAATTCCCTTGAATTCAAGTTATAGTTGTTTTAGTGCTAAAGCAACATCTTGTACGTAATTAAACTTATTTTCATATTTCATAAAGTTCTGAAATGTTTCTAATATTTTTGTTTGATTAATCTGTATCATATGATGTTTGTAATTTAAAGTTATGTCGGAGAGTATGTAGTGAAGCATTTCGACAGGTATGACCATGGGTTGTGCTGGTATACTAGATATACTAGATATTAGTTTTGGTAGAATGGGGACTCAGTTTGCGAGCTGAGGCCTAGTGTGGCTTCGTATGCGTTGCTAGGTCTGGTCTCTCTTATCCTTCTTCTGGTTTGTAGCGTGGCGTGAGATAGACACGTGTTTGGTCCTTACGAGAGAATTATGAGCAACAAAAGCATCGAAGAATTAATTTGCCAGAATTAAGTTCAGGCAATCAAGAACCAAACGATCAATTCACCAGCAATGACGACTTACAAGGGGATGAATTTAGCTCTCCGACATCAGAAGTGGGATTCGGCCCTAACCAAACTTTGTCAAGGGATGTCTTCACGTTGTTGGAGCAACAAAACCGGAATTTTCTGGAACTGGTTAAGAAGCTACAGATGCCGGCGAGCACAGTACAACAGACTGGCGAGATTTGCTTGCCGAAATATAATCCGGACATTGCTGGGGTGGATGCCACGCAGTGGTGCGCTACGGTCGACATAATTTTACGAACGAAACCGCTAAGTGACAGCGCTTTTATATTAGCGCTGAGTAAGGCCTTGGAAGGCACAGCGGCCCAGTGGTTGTCACAAATATGCTACCCAGGAATAACTTGGCAACAGTTCCGGCAATTATTTGAGCAGCGTTTCGAGACTTCAGAGACGCCAGCCGCTGTTATTTTTAATCTTCTAAATAGTCGCCCAAGGAACGGTGAGAGCTTGCCTGTTTTTGCGAGCCGCAGCGTGGCGTCACTGTGCACAAAATTGCGTAATTTAAATTATGAACAAAATCGACGTGAGCTGCAAGCGGAGCTGCAAGTATTTTCTGCACTGATGGAGCGTCCTATTGCACCAAACTGGGAACCGGAGACTAAGCGGGCTAAAACTGCGGATCTAAAATGTTATCAGTGTGGAAAACCAGGACATAAAAAGCAAGACTGTAGATCTGGACTAGGATTTCAGTTCTCGTCAACTGAAAAGGAGCGGCGTTCTGGGAAGTCTCATCATGAAAGGCCAACTGTAACTTGTTACAGATCCCAGGAGCCGGGCCACTAACTGTCAAAAAAAGTGAAGAATACCGGATTGAGAGTAAGATCGGAAAAAAAAGTGGAGCTGTGCACTGTGGTGGAGCCTAAATCGAGTATGCTGGTTGATGCTGAGAGATTTCCAATAACATTTGATTCGGGAGCTGAGTGTTCATTAATTAAAGAAAGTGTTTCTAATAAGTTAGTTGGTAAGAGGATTCATAGCGTTATCTCGTATTGATTTTAATAACATTGAAACTGAAGTAGTCGGAAATGAAAAAGAAATGTTAATAGCATTGCTAAAGCAACATTCAAAATCGTTTACAGAAGGCACTCCGCAAACGCGTGTGAGTAGTGAGGAAATGCGTATTCGGTTGATTAAACCGACTAAGACTGTACAAAGGCGGCCATACAGATTTAGTCCATGCGAAATGGAACTAGTACGAGTTAAAATTAATGAATTAATCAAGTATAAAGTCATCAGACCTAGTAGTTCACCTTTTGCTAGTCCTGCATTATTGCTAAAGAAGAAAAATGGTACAGAAAGACTTTGCGTCGACTATAGGGAAATTAATAAAAATACAGTAGCGTAAAAGTTTCCATTACCGTTGATCTCAGATCAAATAGCTAGACTTAGGGGAGCTAACTATTTCACTTCTCTTGACATGGCTTGCGGCTATTACCAGATTTTAATGCACCCCGAATCAATTGAATATACAGCATTTGTTACTCCTGATGGGCAGTACGAATTTCTTTCGATGCCCTTTGGTTTAAAGAACGCACCCTCAGTGTTTCAAAGAGCTGTACTGAAGGCACTTGGTAGTTTGGCTCAATCGTTTGTAATCGTTTATATGGACGATATATTAATTGTTTCGGAAACAAAAGAAGAAGCTTATGAGCGACTGCAACTGGTATTAGACGTTCTAGTGAAGGCAGGACTCTCATTTAACATTTCAAAGCGCTTCTTCTTGAGAACTACAGTTCGGTACCTTGGCTACGAGATAAAAGCGGGGAAAATACGTCCAAATTTAAACAAAATAGAATCGCTAGTGGCGTTGCCTCCACCGAAATCTGTTGCTACTCTGAGACAGTTTATTGGGTTAGCATCATATTTTCGACAATTCATTCCGGGTTTTTCACAATTAATGAAGCCGTTATATTTTCTCACATCTAAAAAGAATAGTTTTGATTGGCAAGCACAGCATGAAGAAATACGCAGCAAAATCATCAGTGTATTAACAAACAAGCCGGTTTTGATTATTTTCGATCCACAGTTTCCGATAGAGTTGCATACCGATGCCAGTTCTATAGGGTATGGGGCAATCCTTTTGCACCGCATAAACTCTAAGCCTCACGTGGTTGAATACTATAGTAGAGTAACTAGCTCCTGTGAGTCCAGATACATATCCTATGAATTGGAAACGCTGGCTGTCGTGAATGCTATAAAACATTTTCGTCATTATCTGCATGGCAGAAAATTCGTGGTTTTTACTGACTGTAATTCAATCAAATCTTCTCGAAATAAAGTCGAATTGTCACCTAGGGTTTATCGTTGGTGGGAGTTTCTACAGGCATTTGATTTCGAAATTGAATACAGAGAAGGTAAACGCATGGCACACGTGGACTTTTTATCTAGGAATCCAGTGTGCCAAAAGATTAAGTCTGTACCAAATAAAATAGAAGAGAAGCGAATTGACTTAACAGAAATATCAGAAAACTGGATACTGGTGGAATAGCAAAGGGATCCAGAAATATTAGAAATCATAACTAAGTTTAAGAATGACGATTTACCATTAGCACTAGTTGCCACTTATGAAATGAGATCAAATGTTTTGTATAGAAAGATTCAGAGGAATTCCAGAACTCGTTGTTTACCTGTAGTTCCTCGTACGTTCCGCTGGTCAGTTATAAATCAGGTACATGAGTCTATCATGCATTTAGGTTGGGAAAAAACGCTAGACAAGGTGTACGATCATTACTGGTTTACTGGTATGGCAAAATATGTCCGAAGATTTGTGGAGAACTGCATTACTTGCAGAGTGTCTGCAAGTCCAATTCCAAAAATTAGCATTCCTTGGCACACAGTACACATAGATATTTCGGGAAAATTGAGCGGAAAAAGTGATCGTAAAGAATATATCATAGTACAAATCGACGCGTTCACCAAATATGTTTATCTATTTCACACCTTTTCTTCGGATGCTAATACTTGTATAAGCGCAATGAAATCTTCGATTGCCACTTTTGGTGTGCCAACACGTTTAATTGCTGATCAGGGGCGCAGCTTCACGGGTACAAAGTTTGTGCAATTTTGTTCTAACCAAAAGATACAATTGCATCAAGTCAAGTTAAAAGGGTTATGAGCAAACTTAAGTATCTGTTGACGGCTGTTGAGACAAGTTTTAGATTGTGGCAAGATGCACTAGGGGACGTTCAGTTAGCCCTTAACTGTACAGTTAATCGTAGCACTTAGTGTAGTCCTTTAGAACTTTTGATTGGTAAAGTTGCGCGTCCACTGGGGTTGATTCCTATTAACGATACTGAAACTGAATTTGACAAGATCAGCTGGCCGCTAAGACCATGGAAGAGGTCGCTAGATATGAGAAGACAAAATTTGATAAGTATATGGCTAAGGTAATTAAGTGCTGTGTGGGTGACTTTGTGTTGCTTAAAAACAGTGAGAGACAGCAAACGAAATTAGACCCAAAGTTCTGAGGACACTTTTTGGTGGTCGAGGTTTTGGACGGAGATCGATACGTTTTAAAGTCAACACAGAACAATAGACGTAACAAGTATCCACACGACAGTTTGAGAAAGTAATCGGAATGTGCAAATTCCAGAAGAGTTTGATGTAAATTATAAAGAACAAACTCTGTTGGAAAAGTCTGTTGAAACAGAAGAGTGTAGTGAAGCCATGTGATTGGCGATAAGCGAAGGGTGCTTTAGAAATGAGATTGATGAATTCGTGAAGCCAAGTGTTGGGCGATGGACGAGCGATGTGGTTGATGAATTCGTGAAGCCAAGTGTTGGCCGATGAAATAGCGATGTGGTTGATTAATTCGTGAAGTCATGTGTTGGGCGATGGACGAGCAGAAAGCGTAATAAAATGACACCCAGTTTAAAGCGATGGAAGACGAAATAATGAGGTTGAACAAGGAAGTACACGAAAATCAATATGTCAATCGGATGGCACTAGCATATTAAACGATGCTGTTTAAATTTACACAATTGCTGGAAAGTTGTGAGAAAACGCAAGAATCAATTACAAATTTATTAATTGATCTCAATCACGGTCGGGTTCACCCTCAATTGTTAAAACCACCGCAAATAAAAAGGAAATTTCACTAATTAAGGAAAAACTAGCACCGAACCTACTGCTACCTGGATCAGCAACTGGAACAGAAGTAAGAAGATATACAATTTATGAAAAACTCGTCATGCACGCAGAAATACCGTTGTTCGATCAGGAAGCATCAACGGCGTATAGAATGATACCAATACTATTCGGATGTTATGGCAAAACAATCGTTCCTCAGTTAAAGGCTGACTTGTTAATATACAACTTTAACAAAGTCTCTTACGTTTTGAAAACAAATACACAATTAAACGCCTGCCCTGGTCAAGGTAATCAGTATTTTCTTTGTCGCGGAAACTGGGTCTGGAAATCAGCCACTGACAATTCCTGTGAGCTATCGGCCCTAAATCAAATCGGAACCCAACCTGTGAATTCCAGGAGAGTCGTGCCTAAAACATGTGGGTAGAATTGTCTACTTCAAGTTCTTGGCTGTTTACGGTTTTCGACGACCCGGTGTTGGAATGGACATGTGGAAACCATCACGTCAAGTCAGGACACGAAGGCTTATAAATAATACATATGATATAATTAATAAAAAGCAGAAAATGTTAAGTTAAGAGGAATTAATATCCATACTGCTAGTGGGCATTTGGCTCTAATAGTTTTAATTATAAAAATAATCGTAATAAGTTTAATTTTCGTTAGACGTTCTTCTAAGAATGATAAGAAACAAATTAATTTAGAATTCGAGCTACCAATGAATACATAAAATTCAAATAAATAAATGCATTAAGGCCCCGCAGAATGTTTAATTAAGTTTAATTTATGTTAGAAAAGAAACAAATTAATATAAAATTCGGGCTACCAATGAATACATTAAATTTAAATAAAAAAAGGCATTAAGTCTCCCCGCAGAATGCTCACGTTTGAACATGGATAATTAACGGAGCGGTTTGAGCTGCCCCCAAGACACGCGATATACGCTGCTAACAAAACTTTCCAATAGGAGTCGGGCTTCTAGGCAATTTGAAGAAGTGCTGAGCAATAATGGCAAGCCCATATATAACCCGAATCGAAGGAGCGGTTCAAATTAACGAACAACCTACTAAACAAGGCACCAGCAGATAGTAGAAATCGAGCTCAAGTAGTATATAGAGCAACTCTTTTCAAACAGCAAACGATATCCACTGTGAAAAGCTAAATCAGGCATATGTCCACCAATCGAAAGTGAACCACCTTTACATACACAGACAGGAGAATAGTCGCGCAGCAACTAAGAAAGGGCAAATACATTTGCCGTCCATTAAAAAAACGTCTTTTACCCACTTCCAGCAACAAAGAGATTGTGTTCTTCCAATAATCAACAGTCCTAAAGCTATTTCGCCTATCCTAATTCAATCAGAAGAAGTAACAAGAGTCATAAAGTTATAAGAGATAAAAAAAGCGGTGGGTAACGATATTATCTGCGCTAAAATGATCATAGAATTACCGAGCTGTGCAGTGTATTTTCCCACAATAATATTCAGCAGCTTTCTGAAACGGGGCTATTATCATCAAGACGGGGCTGTCATCATGATGATCCATTAAGATATCGTCATATAGGCCAATCAGCCTCTCTACGTGTCAATCGAAGATATTTGAAAAGAGGCTCCAGAGTCGTATCAAGCAACAACTTCGGGCCCATAATGCCATTCCAATGCACCCATTCGGTTTCGCATTTGAATGACGAGGGTAAAGCTCCGCTGTAAACGAGTGAAAGAGCAAACTCGTTACTCTTACTTGCCCTTCACTATCATTAAATAACTTCAACATTTCAGAAGCAACTGGAGTAACATGCCTAGGAGTCCACCTGGATAGACAGCTTACTTGGCGTAAGCATATTGAAAACCTTTTGTACGATGCAGTCCTAAAACCAATTTGAACTCCAAACTATTAGGAAACGAAAGCGTTAGTAACTAGTTAATGGTGATGACGATTCCTCCTTTCTTCCTAGTTCCCTAAACTGGAATGTACCATGCAGGACAATTCGTTTTCGGCCTTTGCTTCTGCCGTTGTGCAAGTCCAATTATGCCCTTCATTACTCTTTCCGTGTTCTTTGTCACAAATATAGTTGTCTTAGCCATATCTTGTTGTCCGGAGCCTTTTCAATGTGTAATTATAATAGGTTGTTAGCTTGTTTGTCCTGCCCTGATTTTTATTTCTATGTGCCTACCGTTCGTTGTTAGCAGGGGAATCATTTTAATTTAATTTATTTTAATAAATATCCCAGCGCAGAAAGTTTCGACTTAAATTTGTAGCGCTAGTTACGTTGAATGGGAGATACAAACTTATTTAAGCACTCATTGACTTAAAACTCTTATAAGTAAAATAGAATTTTAATTTTCATTTTGCTTTTTATTTTACTTTAAGTGTTCTTTTATATTAGGTTTAAACTGAGTTTCGTTCTTATTGTTGTATAGCTATGTGGCAGACAGTTCCTATTTTTTGGATATGAACAAAACAAAGGGCTTATCGAGTTGTGTGCTGAGTGAAACTTAATTCACATTCACACAAAAATAAAAATAGTTCCTAGCATGATTCTACGATTTCCAAGAGAAGGTTAATAAATCAATATTAATCTACTAGACTAAGAAGGCAACCTTACGTTTTGATACCAGTTCAAACCACGAAGGACGAAGGGAAGACTTTTTTTTGTACCGAGTCAATACGATCGATGTGTACATGATATTGGGGACTCCAAACGTGTGCGCAATATTCTAAATTTGGACGGACAAGGGAAGTAAATATCAATAAGTATCATCAAATTCTTTCGACAACCGCTTAATAAACCCAAGAACACTCATAGCCTTGTTAACAGTAATAGTTGACCAGATATATACGGTCCAGTGGCATATTTAATTTAATTTTATTTATTATTATTACAATCCCTGTGCTCAGAAGTAAATAACAGTTATCACGGTGTAATACTAAATACTAAATTGTGTCCACATTTGATTATTATAATTATGACTTTTGCTAAAATATCAGTCATGTCACTGAAATTATTTTATTAATTCATTGTACATTATTTTGTTAATAGTTTTGTTAAAGTAGTGAGTAAGTTCGTTAGTGTCTTGATTTTCTTTTTTATATATAAGTTGGTGATTGAAAACTTTAATGATCGTTCAGTTTTCTGTATGCAATTATCATTATCTTCTTGTGCACTATGCACTGTTGCTGCTGTAGTTTCTAATTCATTATCATTTTAAAAAAACATCTTCAATTTTTGTATCTTTAGTTTTCTGCTTCTATTATCTTTTTTTTTTTATATTATAATCAAACGCTCTAGGTTTTATTTTTCAGCGTTGTAACTGCTTCTTTTATGTTATGTAACCAAACAAGCGGATTATGGTCTGAGCATATTTTAAAATTTTTTCCATAACGATAGGGCCGGAAATATTTGGTTGCCCATAATAGAGCTAGTTATTCTTTTTCAATAGCTGCTTAATTTAACTCATGTTCATTTAAAGTTCTACTGGCAAACAAATAGACTTACCTTTTTTGGATCTGTAACATTTATTTTGGCTCCTTTCTTTAAACAAAGAGTCATTGGTTTTGCGATTTTTGCGAAGTCTTTTATATATTTGCGATTAAATCCGCAAAGGCCAAAAAACGACTTAATTTGTTTCGGAGAGTTCAGAATTTGAAAATCTTGAATAGCTTGAATCTTATTTGGATTTGCCTTGATTTCTTCAGTTGAAATTATATGTCCTAAAACTTCAGTTTCTTGTTTCATAATTTCACATTTATCTAATTGCAGTTTAAGATTTGATCTGCAAAGACGTTCGAATACTTTCCTAAGAGATTGGATATGCTCTTGCAAAGAGGTTGAAAATATGACAATATCGTTCAAATACACCAGACAATGGCGTATTATATATTATTCATTCAACGCTGAAATGTTGCGGGTGCATTTTTTAGACCAAATGGCATCCTAGTATACTCATAATGACCTTTCTGGTGGAAAATGCTGTTTTTTGTATAGAGCTTGGATCCATTTCAATTTGATGGAATCCTTTAGCAAGGTCTAATGCTGTAAAGTATTGACATTTATCTAATTTATCTAATATTTTATTTATGCTTGGAATAGGAAATTTATCATTGATAGTTATTTCATTGAGTCCTCAGTAATCAATGGCAATGCGAAGTTTGGGAATGCCCAATGCATCCCTTTTCTTTGGTACCATTACATAGGGCTTTAATAAGGAGATTTTGATTTTTTTTAACTACATGGTCCTAAGAGTTGGCATTTACTTCGCGCCTTGACCAACGTCACCAGATCCAAGACCTTGCCAGATCGTACCGTTGTCAAACGCCACGTTGCCAAACCACTATCGACAGTCGTAGTGGGTACTCGTTACTTGAAGGGGTGGCAACCTAGAAAGAACCGATGACGTGAGCCGACCGCCATCGTTCGCTCTCTTGGTTCCCGACAGCGAGCAGACGTGTGCTCCGGAATTTGGAAAAATTAAATCACGTAACTCGGATACAAACCCTGTAAATTACAAATTTCTTGTATGGATCTCTGGCACGACTGAGGCTTACCCCGGCCAGAAAAATATCGTTACAAATGGCGCCCGAACAGGGACTTGTAGGGTATAATCTTAGGAAAATAACACCTCGTAGAGCAAGGAAAAATTTGGAAAAAATAAAATTCGGTTTCGGTGCACCGAAAATTGGCGTGAAAATCTTGATAAGCGCCCAAGGCCACGTGTTTAGTGACGCGAAGTACAGCAAAACGTGACGCCGAGTAATACGATCGAGTGAAACGAAGAAAGCCCACGAGCTAACGGCGCAGAACCGACAGTTAGACCAAGCGAGTGCATAAAGTAAACCAGTAAAAAAAAATCCAAAAACAAAAGAGAGACATTATTACAAGTGGAAAATAAACCAGTGGCAAATCAGCAAGGCGTCCAAGAGAATACAAAAGTGAAACACACACAAAAACATACACTGAAAAAACTAAAATTAAAATAATTATTTTATAATAAATTATCACAAAAGTGAAATACACTATGGACAAAAAAGAAAATTTATTTATTTCAATAAAACAAAATAAATAAATACTGTTAATAATGCATACAAATTATAATAAATACATTTATATTTAACTAAATGCTAAGCAAAAAAAAAAAATTTTTTTTATAAAAATTTTTATAAATATCTCAACGTTGGATTTGCGCAATCGGTATTGGTAATACCTATGACGCCGGACAGCCGGGAAAGCACCGCCGTTCCAGGGCGGGGACTTTATCAGTGGCGAGTCATGCCCTTCGGCTTGCACTCCGCCCCCGCTACATTTCAACGTTCCTTAGACAGCCTGATTGACCCGGATATGGAGCCGCACGCCTTCGCATTTTTAGACGACATAATCGTCATCGGGGCTAGCTGGGTGGAGCACATGGCTAATCTCTGTCAGGTCCTTGAACTACTCAGAGTAGCAAACTTGCGTATTAACCAAAAAAAGGGCTCTTTCTTCCAGCAAAAACTAACGTACCTAGGACATGTCATTAGTAATCAAGGCATTAACACAGCCCAAAAAAGGTCGCCGCGGTGCGAAATCTAAGCCTGCCAGAAAACATCCGGGAACTTGGGATGGCCTCCTGGTACCGGAGATTTATTCCTAAATTTGCATCAGTGGTCCAACCAATGACTAACCTTCTAAGAAAGAACCAGAAGTGGACTTGGGGAGAAGAGCAGATGCATCTGTCCTAGCATGCCCAGAGAAAATGACTCCTCAAACCCATGCTAGTAATTACGGACTAGGCGGTGTTTTGACCCAGACAATCAACCGACAGGAACGAGTGATAGCCTACGTGCGTCGCAAACTAGACGCTGCCGAGCTCCACTACCAACCAATGGAAAAGGAATGCTTGGCAATCGTCTGGGGAATTCGCAAGCTCAGATGCTAAGTCGAAGGTTACTGTTTCATCGTAATCACCGATCACTAAGCGCTTAAATGGCTGGACCATATGGAGAACCCCACGGAAAGATTAACAGGATGGGCTTTAGAACTCCAGCCATACCAATACGACGTCCAGTATAGCCGAGGGAATACAACGTAGTAGACAATCAACCGACAGGAACGAGTGATAGTCTACGTGCGTCGCAAACTAGACGCTGCCGAGCTCCACTACCAACCAATGGAAAAGGAATGCTTGGCAATCGTCTGGGGAATTCGCAAGCTCAGATGCTAAGTCGAAGGTTACTGTTTCATCGTAATCACCGATCACTAAGCGCTTAAATGGCTGGACCATATGGAGAACCCCACGGAAAGAATAACAGGATGGGCTTTAGAACTCCAGCCATACCAATACGACGTCCAGTATAGCCGAGGGAATACAACGTAGTAGACAATCAACCGACAGGAACGAGTGATAGCCTACGTGCGTCGCAAACTAGACGCTGCCGAGCTCCACTACCAACCAATGGAAAAGGAATGCTTGGCAATCGTCTGGGGAATTCGCAAGCTCAGATGCTAAGTCGAAGGTTACTGTTTCATCGTAATCACCGATCACTAAGCGCTTAAATGGCTGGACCATATGGAGAACCCCACGGAAAGAATAGCAGGATGGGCGTTAGAACTCCAGCCATACCAATACGACGTCCAGTATAGCCGAGGGAATACAACGTAGTTGCCGACACTCTTTCTCGACAGCCGTTAGAAAGTCTCCAGCGGACCGCGTTTGAAAACCATCAGTGCAAGTGGATTCAACGCAAACTACAGGACATCAAGGATATCCCACAGAAGTTTTTTATGCCAACAGTTTAAAGCACACCAACGAAAACAAGCCGGCATGATGCTCACGAGACAGGTCGAGGAACCATTTGCAGTACTATGTGCAGTCTTCGTAGGCCTTCTGCACCGTTCCAAGCAAGGGAACAACGTGTTACTTGTCTTCTTCGATGCGTTCACTAAATGGATTAAACTTATCCCTCTGCGCAAAGTGACCTCGGCGTCTCTGATTCGAGCCTTTCGTTAGCGAGTACTAGGTCACCGCATGATTAATACGATGATCGGCATCCCTGCAGAGAACCGCGGCTACCCAAAGCTTGGTACGATCAATTCACCTTGGGAACGGGAACTGTACCAAAGACGGCAACACAGAAAGCCGACCAACTACGAGAAATCTAGAGCATCGTCCAGGGTAACATACAGAGAGCCAGCAAAGGTCAAAGTCGTCAGTACAATCTCCGCCGCAGGGAGTGGCGTCCAGCCTTAGGATCTTTTGTTTTGGTGGGACAACACACCCTTTCAAAGGCTTCCGAGGGATTCGCGTCTAAATTGGCGCCAAAGTTTATAGACCATATAAAGTCGTGGCCTTCACCTCTCCCAATATCGTTCGGTTACGCCTCCCAGGCGAACGAAAGGGGTGGTTAGATTTAAAAGCGTTCCATTCTCCATCCTCTACAGGAAACAGCGAATCCGAAGACGATGACCCCGAAGACGCGATAAACCCATGCCTTCCCGTTCAAGCCGAAGGAAACAACCACCAGGCTATGTATACAACCATTGTTAATTCTTTATGCACCGTTAGGAGAATTGTTAGCTGCTGCTCGATTTCAATATTAATTTGCATACACATATAGTGACATGCCCATATTCCTATGAGACTCTGCACATATTTAAGCAACACATACACAGTCCCATAACACCCTGAATATACCCATTATTTTACGTATCTACGATATACCCTATACTACCCTAGAATTATTCACCCTTGTAACAAGATCCCAAAATCGAAGGCCAACGGAAAATCCCCAAATATGTTATCACCCAAAACTGTAGACTAAACAACTCACCCCAATTGTCACGTTCACACGTTCACATAAACTCCTATTTCAATCCAAAGTCATTTCAAAGTCGTAAAATCTAAGAGCGCACTTGTATCCAAGAGTCAAGACACTTGAATCCAAGAGTAATTAAAGTTTCACTCAAAAGAAACTGAAAGTTCCTCAGAACAATTTCACAACTCACTCAAATCCCGAAAAGCTCGAGACCGAGGCTTGATCATCAACAGAATCAGATCAGCAAGTTAAGTTCAGTTTGAGACCTCAAAGTAATAGGTCGGTGTTCTTCACTAATAAGTTTAAACTCTGTAAACCATCAGTTGAATAAAATAAAATTATATTTTTTTATTTAATCGGAGTTGCAAACATTTAATTGGCGCAGCCGGTAGGACCTAAAAATAAAGTCCTTTTAAATACGGTGCTGATCAACAAAAAGATATACTACACAACTAGTTATCTTGATCAGCGAATTAAATAAAGTGCACTTAAAAAAAAAAGATCCGCAAAAGAATCTACGTGACGTAAAACCTACGAGTGGTCATAAGACATCCAAAAAATCCAATTCGGTCAGAAATAAAAACATTCTGAAAATAAAATTACGTGACATAAAACCTACGAGTAGTCATAAAACATCCAAAAATCCAATTCGGTCAGATATAAACATTTTAAGAAGCCCAAAACACAAACTCAATAAAAGATGGCAGTCCAACAATTATCAGAGATCCATCTGAACCAGTTATTGGGTCAGATCAAGGAGCTACAGTACTTCGATGGAACACCAGGAAAACTCTCAGGATTCATCAACGAAGTCGAATATTTGTTACAACTGTACCCAAACCAAGAACCAAGACAGGCACATGTCATTTTCGGAGCAATAAGAAGAGTGATAGTCGACACAGCAGCAGAAACCGTCGCACAATCTGGAGCCAATAACTGGCTAACAACGAAGACAGCTTTAATCACCGCCTTCAAAGATCATAGGCCCTACGAAACAATCATCAAGAAGCTGGCGGAAACACAATTCAAAGGGAGTCTTAGTAAGTTTATAAGCGAATTAGAAAAACAGTATAGGAATGTGTTCGATAAATTAGAATTAGAATCTGATCCATCAGATAAAATCAATTATACAAGAATGTTGGATAGAACAGTTCATATTACCATTGATCGAAAACTTCCCGATCGCATGTATATGTCACTAGCAAGAAAAGATATAACCAGTATTCCAAAATTAAAACAAGCATCTATGGAGTTAGGATTTTATGATGCAAATCAAGAAGAAGAATATACACAAAATAGAAACAACAATAAGAATCATAGGAATAAAGGAAAATATCAGAGTAATAATCAAAGATATTACGATAATCAAAGAAATTTAAGTTCGTACTACAATTCAAATTCAAATTCTAATTCTAATGCAACAACTTCCCAGAATAACCAAAATCAATATCAACAACGTCCCATTCCCCCACATTTGCAAGGCAATTACCAAACATTTAGAAACAGTTTGAATCAAGCCAGATTACAAAATCCGAATAACCATCAAAATTCAAATGATCAGGCTAATACAAATAGATTTAGTGGTGCCCCAGTAAAAAGACAGAGGGAAAGTCGAAGTGGCCAAAATAGGATGGATGTAAATTTTCATCAAACTGCCTCGGAGACCGAAGACACAATCCATATGTAAGAATTGCCTTTCAGAATAAATTTTATAAGGGAATGATAGACACAGGATCATCAATCAACATAATGAATAAAAATTTTGCTAAATTAAAAGAGACAAAAGAAGATTTAAAAGTGTATACTATTAGAGGTCCGGTAAAAATACATAAAAGTATCATAGTAAAACCAAGCGTAACATGTCCATCAGAACAAAAATTTTATTTACATAAATTCTCAGATAATTATGATATCCTGTTAGGTCGAAATTACCTAGAAGCTGCTAAAGCAAAAATTGATTATGAAAACAAAACAATTAAACTAGGGCCAAAAACATATAATTTCCGATACAACGATGAGGACATGGAAGAAGATAAGAACGCACAGGAGTGCCTTAATCTACCTTCTACAGAAGATCAATCGGTAAACTTCGCGATCCATAATGATTTACGCGAAAACAATGAATTTAGGCTCGAACATTTGAATAGCGAGGAGATTGAAAGTTTAAAGAAAGTTCTATTTGAATATGGTGACATTCAGTACAGAGAAGGTGAAAATTTGACTTTCACAAGTACTATTAAACATACAATCCAAACACAGCATGAAGATCCAGTTTATCGTAAGCCATATAAATACCCCCAGAGCGTTGATGAGGAAGTAAATAGGCAAATCAAAGAAATGATAGAGCAGGGAATAATTCGTAAGTCGAAGTCTCCTTACTGTTCACCTATTTGGGTAGTTCCAAAAAAGACAGACGCGTCTGGCAAGAAAAAATTTAGGTTGGTTGTAGATTATAGGAATTTAAACGAAATCACTATCAATGATAAATTTCCAATTCCTAGAATGGATGAGATCCTTGACAAATTAGGAAAATGCCAGTATTTCACAACCATAGATTTAGCTAAAGGATTTCATCAAATCCAAATGGACAGCAAGTCAATCGCAAAAACCGCATTTTCTACGAAACATGGTCATTACGAGTACACTCGAATGCCATTCGGCCTTAAGAATGCCCCCGCAACTTTTCAAAGATGTATAAACAACCTTTTGGAAGATTTAATCTACAAAGATTGTTTAGTTTATTTAGACGATATAATAATTTTTTCCACTTCATTGGAAGAACACATCTTATCTCTAAAGAAAGTTTTTGGAAAACTTAGGGATGCAAACTTAAAATTACAATTGGATAAATGTGAATTTATGAAAAGAGAAACAGAATTCCTAGGTCATGTTGTTATTACTAATGGTATCAAACCCAATCCAAATAAAACCAATGCTAACAAACAAATAAAATCATTTTTAGGATTATGTGGATTCTATCGTAAGTTCATTCCAAACTTCGCTAACATAGTTAAACCCATGACAATTAAATTGAAAAAAGGAGCAACAATAGAGACAGAAAACAAAGATTACATAGCAGCATTTGAAAGGTTAAAAGTACTTATTACATCAGATCCGATTTTAATCTACCCTGATTTTAGTAAAACTTTTTCCTTAACTACTGACGCTAGTAATATTGCCATCGGTGCAGTCTTGTCTCAAAATCATAAACCCGTTTGTTATGCTAGTAGGACATTGAATGAGCATGAAATAAATTATGCCACTATAGAAAAAGAACTTCTAGCTATAGTTTGGGCGACAAAATATTTCAGATCATACCTATTTGGGAGATCTTTTGAAATACTTAGTGATCATAAACCCCTTGTCTGGCTTAATAATATTAAAGAACCAAATATGAAACTTCAAAGATGGAAAATTAAATTAAACGAATTTGATTATAAGATTAAGTATCTTCCCGGAAAAGAAAATTATGTAGCAGATGCATTATCGCGTACCAAAATAGAAGAACTAATGCTTGGCGAAGTTGCCAATAGTGTAGATGCAATCATACATAGCGCTTCTGAAGATAATCTTAATTATATATCCATCACCGAACGACCATTCAATTATTTCTCTAGACATATAGAATTAGAGAAAGGAGACAACGATGAAACTGAGGTAAAGCATTGTTTTCACAAATTAAAAATCAAAATAACTTACAAAGAAATGACAGATGACTTTGCTAAAAACATCATTAAAGAATATGTATGCACTAAGAAAAGCGCAATTTATTTCCATAATGATGATGATTTCTTAACATTCCAAAGGGCATACGTACAAATAATAAGTCCCAACAATTTGACGAAACTGGTAAAATGCACGCTTATATTAAAAGATATTTTGACTTATGCCGAATTCAAAAATATGATATTAAAAATGCATAAAGAACTTCTACTCCCAGGAATCGAAAAAACTATCAACTGGTTTAAAGAAGAACATTACTATCCAGATAGCCAAAAGTTAATACAAAATATAATTAATGAATGTGAAATCTGCAACATTGCAAAAACAGAACACAGAAATACAAAACTATCATTTGAAATAACTCCAGAAATACTTAACGCAAGAGAACGATATGTCATTGATTTCTATATGGTCGGTAACCAACAATTTTTATTTTGTATCGACATTTATTCGAAATTCGCTACTTTAATTGAAGTGAAAAGTAGAGATTGGCTAGAAGCAAAAAGAGCCATAATGAAGGTATTTAACGACATGGGAAAACCACAAGAAATCAAAGCAGACAAAGATTCAGCATTTATGTGTATAGCCTTGCAAAACTGGTTAAAATCTGAAGGAGTAGATATATCAGTAACAACTAGCAAAAATGGTGTATCTGATGTAGAAAGATTTCATAAGACAGTAAATGAAAAATTGAGAATTATTAGTAACGAAAACAATATAGAGGACCGGTGTACAAAATTCGAAGTAATCTTATACGTGTATAATCATAAAACTAAACACAACACGACTAATAGAACTCCCGCAGATATTTTCCTATACGCAGGAACTCCAGATATTAACACTCAACAAAATAAAATCAATAAAATAGACAGGCTAAATGAAAATAGACACGATTTTGAAATTAATACGAAATATAGACAAGCACCATTAGTTAAAACTAAGATTACCAATCCTTTCAAGAAAACAGGTTTAATAAGACAGGTTGACATTAAACACTTTGAAGAAACAAATAGAGGCAGGAAAATCACACATTATAAGTCACAATTCAAAAAACAAAAGAAGATTAACAAGAGTAAATATGATAATTCCAGACAAGCCGAGGAAGATGAAACATAACCAAGGCATCCCTATATTATCCCTGATATTAATCTCGCTTATAAGTACAACCAAGGCACAAAGTATCGAAATAAGTCCAATAAACGCAAAAAACGGATATCTGATATTTAAAACTGGATCAATGGAAATCCTAACGAAATTTGAATACCACCATTTAAGTATAAATTTAACAAAGACCGAAATAGCATTCGACAACCTACTGGACGAAGCCAAAGAATTCCAACACATTGTCCAAATCCAATATTTAGTTGAAAAATTAAAAAGAGAAATGAATGGGTTAAGAATAGTCAGAAGAAGTAAACGCGGGCTTTTAAACGTGGTAGGTTCAGTTTATAAATATTTGTTTGGCACACTAGATGAAGAAGATAAGGAAGAACTCGAAATGAAAATTAATAATCTCGCAGATAATTCCATCCAAAATCATGATTTGAATATGATTATTGACGTTGTTAATAACGGACTTGACCTAATAAACAAATTTGAAGAATCTAAAAATAAACAAGAACAAGCTGCAGTTCTGATTTTTAATCTCCAGCAATTCACAGAATACATAGAAGACATAGAATTAGGAATGCAACTAACTAGGTTAGGTATATTTAACCCAAAATTATTAAAACACGATTATTTAAAACAGGTTAATTCAGAAAAGTTGTTAAAAGTAAAAACATCAACTTGGCTCAAAACAGACACGAACGAAATCCTGATAATTTCCCAAATTCCTAATGAAATCACGAAAACTCCTGTATATGAAATAATTCCATATCCAGATGAATTTGACAATATCCTAACAGAAAACACATTTGATAAATATTGCATATACGAAGATAAAGTATTCAATGAAAACACAGGTCAAATTATTTTCGACAAATGCAAAATTGGAATTCTAAAACAAGAACCAGCAAAATGCAAATATGTAAAGACCCATAAAAATTTCCAAATAAATTACATTGAACCAAATATTTTGTTAACATGGAATATACAAAAATCAACTATAAATCAAAATTGTATAAGCACAGAAGTTTCGATCGTTGGTAATAATATTGTTAAAATAAAAAATTGTACTATACAGTTAGATGAGTTCATAATATCAATTTATGTTAACAACAATATCACAAAAATCGAACCATTGTCATATATCCAAACTAAAGAAATAGTCGAAGCACATATAAAATATTACAATACATTTCAGATAATATGTTTAACCACATTTGTAATCACTATAATAAGTTTGACATTATATTTAATTTACAAATTTAAAAATATTCCTAAGAAACTTATTGTAAAATATTCTAAACGTGAAGAACAACCAATCATAGCAAATAAGAATGTAAAAACTACTGAGGAAAATATTGTAGCAGAAAATATTATGTTATACCCTACGTTATCGCCCTGAGGACAGGCCAAATTCAAAGGTTGGGGGAGTGACATGCCCATATTCCTATGAGACTCTGCACATATTTAAGCAACACATACACAGTCCCATAACACCCTGAATATACCCATTACTTTACGTATCTACGATATACCCTATACTACCCTAGAACTATTCACCCTTGTAACAAGATCCCAACGGAAAATCCCCAAATATGTTATCACCCAAAACTGTAGACTAAACAACTCACCCCAATTGTCACGTTCACACGTTCAAAGATAATCAAAGTTCGGCTCGCAGACACATAAACTCCTATTTCAATCCAAAGACATTTCAAAGTCGTAAAATCTAAGAGCGCACTTGTATCCAAGAGTCAAGACACTTGAATCCAAGAGTAATTAAAGTTTCACTCAAAAGAAACTGAAAGTTCCTCAGAACAATTTCACAACTCACTCAAATCCCGAAAAGCTCGAGACCGAGGCTTGATCATCAACAGAATCAGATCAGCAAGTTAAGTTCAGTTTGAGACCTCAAAGTAATAGGTCGGTGTTCTTCACTAATAAGTTTAAACTCTGTAAACCATCAGTTGAATAAAATAAAATTATATTTTTTTATTTAATCTGAGTTGCAAACATTTAATTATATATATATTTATTCTTATCCTAAGCTAGATACATCCTAGTTATAAATATTCCGCAGGAAGCTACCACGGACCAAGTGATTTTTCACCTTTGCAGCGACAGCGACAGTGACGCCACTCCGCCACGAGCTCCGTCACCATAGCCCCGAGATCAGCGCCTGCGTCGCGGAACGGTATACACACAGCGTACCCAGACGAAGCCACCACGTGCCAAGTCATCCAGTGAGTCGAACACCAGCCCTCCTAACCATGATGAGGAAATTTTTCTCACCCTCGCCGTCCTCGGTGGACGCGACGCGTCTAGCGATGACGGGACCGGCTACGGAGGAGTTTCGCCCCGTTACTGTGACGACACACGCTATGCCCCATCTCCGGAAGCATTCGTTCTGGATAACGCGACTACAGTCACGGTCCTCAGGCTGACGATGAGGGAGCCAGTGGCGGACGCGACTTGCCGAGCGACGACGGAACCTGCTACGGAGGCGTTCCGCATTGCTATTTTGAAAGCATCGAAAGATACGCAATCCGACACAGCCAGTGGACGCAGCTGATACAGGTACATTTCACCTCGTGCTGGATAGGATGCCCTTTCGATCGATGGAGGATCCGAGCGTGGAACTCCCAATCTCGCTAGAACCCAACCTCGCTCTCATGGGCCCAATTCCGACCACTATCGATAGTCGTAGTGGGTACTCGCGGGGTGCAGCCTGCGTGGATTAAACATTTAAGAACTCGGTGCAGCAACAGGAAACAAGCCAGGTCAAGTGAGAATAAAGTGAATCATTTTATTTAATCTCCTAAACCCCAGTGCATTTCTTAATTGCGTAGTTATCTAGAAAATAACCTTAACCCTTCCTGTACCAGTTGTTAGTATCCCTCAGGCGTGGCTACGACCATTCCTGGTTAATTCAGAGAACGTTGGCGAGCCCCTGTTGGACACATCCCCGATCTTTCCCTTAGTTATTTATCCCCGATCCTTGCCATTAGTTAATATCCCTCAGTTAAGCCCCGTTTCGCACATACTCGTGGGAGCACCCCCTCTCGCTCCCCTCTTCTCGAGCTAATAGCGCGGTGCGTCCAAAAATCGTAGTACAATTGATCCAAAACCCCAGCTCGCAAATTCATTTTATAAACAAGTCCCCTGTAAATTCCAAGTTTTTTGTTAGGATCTATGGCACGACTGAGGATGACTGGCATAAATATATTCGTCATTCATGAAATAGTTTGATTACTTTCCTCTGTTCTATTTACCATATTCGTAATTATTTAGATTAATAGTGTTTGTCATAAAACCAATTTTGGCTGAGGTTTTTCTTTTTATACTTGTAAGAAATCATAACAATTTGGAAAGGTTTTTTAGAAAAATGAAAATTATTTTTGAATATAGAATTCGATATATGTATCTAAAGGTACTCATTCTCCTATCGTTTGGACTTTTGTCAAAATTTTTAGATGGATATTTAAAAAAGTTTTCGCTTAGTAAATTTATGGTTAAACCTGTATCAATAAGACTGAGGCATGGTTTGTTATCAATTTTAATTTTTATTGCGATGGTGTTTCTTCCGAGGCTGTTGTCTGAAAATTTTCAATTGTGTCCATTGGCTCAGTCTTGCGTTGTTCGGGCACGTTTTTTGGAATATTAGTACTCTGAGTAGTCAGGGTATTTTTTACTTCATTATTTTGGAATGATCTAGGATAATATTTATTACCACAAGAATTATTATTATAACTGCAATTTGTACCCCAGTTTCTATTAAAGTCGAACTTGTTCTGTCTCTGTTGATTGTTTTTATATCGGCTTTGGTAGTTATTATTTTGGAATCTATCTCCTTGACTATTATCTGACTGATTATTTGGGTTTAAGTTTCTTGATGATCTAAAACATGGATATTCGTCGTCATCATTAGAGTTTTGGGACGTATGCGAGCGGGTACTTAAAGGTTTATCTACAAACAATTCTACAGCTTGGGCAGCTTGCTTTAATTTAAGAGGAGTTGATACATCAAATTTGCTCAACGTAATATATGTTTATACTGGCAATTTTTCGCGAATCACTTCAGCTAATTCAGCATTCAAAGTTCTTGAAACTAAAGCCGTATTTGATGGATTGTTATCTAAGCTGAGTTTACAACTTGTTTGTTCTTCTCGGAAGAACTTCTTCAACAAATCTACGTAAATTAATTTTTATATTTAGTGTCACGTAATTTCATAATCATTCGATGTGGAGGTGCTACGCTGTCGTATTCGCTGATTAGTAAAGTCCTTAATTCCTTCCAGTCCTCTGGTACATTTCTCATCAACAATGTTCGTTCTCGTCCTATTAGAAGGTTTCGGATGGCTGCTTGTATAATTTGTTGTAGGGCAGACAAAAATTGTTCATGGCCACATCTGTAAGATTTTGGGTTGCTTTTGCTGCTGCGGCTGATGTTGATGGTAGTTCCTTTTTTACAATTTAAATATTTGTTTAAACAAAATATATAAGTTATTAGATAATTATCGCTGAATTAGACACTAGAAATACTCACTCGTGATTTGACTGTTTTTTTCACAATAATTTGACGCAAGTTCATTTCGCGGATACAAATAAATATATTTTCACGAAGTGATTTTTGAAGTCCCTTTTAGGTAGTCAGTCGCGAGGATATTACTTGTATCCTGCCGGCCGCGCCAATTAAATTTTTCACTTTGAAATATATTAAAAATAAGCGATTTTTATTTTACTATACAGTGGAGTTTATTAATAATGTCTTTATACATAGTAAGATTCCCAATTTTAACTGATTTTACAATTGCATTATTCTTATAACAATGGCTTTTATCGGTGACAGTGACTCTAGCAGCGAAAGTGGACTTCAAACAGAAGATTTCGATTGGTTGAAACAGTGACCCTATGAACGTGTTGTCAGGATGCATCTTTTGTTTTTTAAATTCCGATTGGTCAAAGCTTTTATGCTGATGAATGGGTTCCTCCCATTTGTAGTTTTGTATTTTATTATAAAATTTCATCCTAACGCTACAAGTTTGGATCTTATAAGTTAATGCGCTAGTCACTTAGAGTTGCAAATATTTAAATGCTACATGATACTTAAAACCAATTTTTATAAAAACTAACCTAAGTCTCCTTCTATTTTTACTTTAATTTACGTAATGGTATTTTTAAGGTGTGTGTATAATTTAAGATGGTTTAAACCATCTTCAGATGGGGAGCTATTTCCATGATCGAATAGCATTAAATAAATTAATTAAAAATTTTAAAAAATGTCGGTGATCTAGGTCTTATGCAAGTGAGATTGTATGCTCTTTTAGAATATGTAAACTGCAGTTTTTCAAAAAGATACGAAAATCCTTTTTTGAAAATAATTTTTTGCAGACAAATAAAGATTATCTTTGTCCTTTCATTTAGTGAGATATCGAATATTTTCTGTGAAAATTCGGATACGGGATTTCTATGGGGTTCTATTCCATAAAATAGCGCTGGAACAATGCAGGTTTTAGCTAATAGTAAACGTATATGGGTGGGCATACAATTTTTAGTTACGGATATTGTCCTTATTATGCCATATGTTTTCCCTACAGACTTTGTAATATGATCATTCCAGATAAGAGTTCTATTGAATGTGAAATTTAAGTTTACAGCTGTATCAACATACTCAAGTGGCGAGTTATTCATACTCAGTTGCTGCAAATTGTTAGAAACTATCTTTCTTTTACTTATGACAAGACATTTTGATTTTGATGGGTTGATCCCAAGTCCATTGTTGCCGGCCCACTCATTTACACGTGCAAGTTCTATGTTACAAACATCTAAGTTATATGACAAAATACTTAGGGGCCCTTGCCAAATTTATAAACAACTTTAAGCCAAGAGCTTTTTTTCCATTCTTTTAACAAAGCCTCCAATCGATTCCCACCCAGATCAGTTTCACACTCTCCGCTTCAAACGGATTTTGTAAACATCCAAGCCGATATTGTAAACACCAGAGCCCCAAAAAGGGAGCCCCAAGCCCGCTAACGTAAACATCGATTTCCGGCAGAATTTCAATTCTGCAAAATTTCAATTTCAAATTTAATTGATTAATTTCATCATCCTATTTTCCGACTCTCTTGGATGACTCTCTTAATCAGATTTTTTTGATAAATCTCGTAAGCCGAGGTTTGAATCCGAATTGATCGGTCGACAACTTGAATACCGCGAGCAGTGTAAACAAAAATAAAAATAAAAATAAAATAAAAAAACCAAACGGATAAATAAAAAATTAATTAAAAATCAAATACAAATTCAACAAAAAAAGGAAGAGCCAAGAAATAAATTGAAGGATGAGCTGAGGGCCATCCCTCGCTATACGAAGACCCCAAACAGGATCATCATGCAAAAAGAAGACATCCCATATCCAAGGAAACTAAGAAGAACAATTAGTGAGCTGTTTAATTATTGTTTTATATATATAAGAAGATACTTCAAAAAATTTAAACAAAAACAGACAAGGTGGAAGAGTTAATCAACGACTTTAAAAAATTTCTAACCATACCTCCACCCTTACCTGCATTGGCTTCTAGCAGCCAGACTGGTAATGTAAGCGATTTAATAGCACAAATAGTTAATAATGAATTGAGTCCACAGACCTAATTAAATCACAACATAAAGAAGGTTGAGGAATTCAAGGTGGAAGGTATTGATCCAAACGTAAGGTGCGATACTTCTTATGAAATCATTAAGTCGGTTACAGGCATTGCCAATGTTGCTTTAACTCATAATGGAACTGAATTGAGTTTTGACGCCATAATGGCAAGACTAAATTTTGTTTTTAGTGACAAGCGAACTATACATATTTTAGAACAGGACTTAAGTATATTAAGTCAGGGGAAATTAACTCTCTTGATTAACAAAACCATTATGACACATGGGAGGAATAAGCCAATTACATCTGAACTTAATGAAAAACATAGAAAGACAGCACTACGAGTGTTCATAACTGGCCTTAACGGCCATATCTCAGATGTAATATTTTCAATGAACCCACCCGATTTACCGAACGCAATGGTAATAGTTCAAGAACTCGATAGCAACAATTTGAGGGCCCAATTCGCGAACAATTTATATCATCACAACGCAAGACTAATGAGTCAAACTTATATGGGCAACAAATCTCAAATAATAAACCAACACAATATAACAATAGTAATAATAATCAAATAAATACTAATAACTTAAGGTTTAATCAAGCAAATAATCAAAACAGAAATAATTATAACAATTTTAATCAAAATAGAAACAATACCTGAAATCAGGGAAGATTTAATAATAACCAAAAAATCAGTGGAACTCTTTTAGACCACAACAAAGTAAGCCAGATCCAATGGATGTTGATGAATCAATTCAGAGGCCGAATAGACCCCAGAACAGTAATAATCAAGGGTATAATAATATCGAAATAACAACTACAATCAAAATAAATGAAATCAAACTAAAAGAATCGAAACAAAAAAACACATAACAGGAACAACCTCAAAATAAAAGAGTACAAACAGGAACTGTTAACCGGCTAACAAGACTATGAGGTTGAACAACATTAAAGAGGACCATTTTTTAGGGCGAACTCAGGAGTTGGCCTATCTTACATAATAAGACATGATAATGTAATAAATAAAAAATTAAAGATATTAATTGATACAGGGGCAACTTTTTGTTATATTAAAAAAGGAATTTATAAAACAGAAATGAACTACCAATATATAAAAAAATATCCACAGTATATGGATATTCAACAATTAAGTTTTATCATATGATAACTATTTTCGATACGCGGTATACTTTTTATGAAATAGATGGGCTAGACTCAGATTTACTTGTTGGCTACAACCTATTGAAAAATTCGGAGCTGTAATTGATACAGCAAAAGGGGTAATAAAGTATAATGGAAAGGATGAAAAATCAAATTACGATAACGGTAATATTTTAAGCCAAAATTCTTTGACAGAAGAAAACACAATTCTTCCGTTAAAAGAATTCATAATAAAATAACACTTTGATCAAAAGCCTCAAATCAGATCCGAATCTGAAGACGGAAATCGAAGTGAATTTAGTTTTGGGAAACATAAATGCTGAACAAGCCGTCGTCGAAATATCCGACAATAATAAAAGTTTGGGATATAAAAATCCTGAACGCGCCGTCGTCGAAATATCCGACAAAATAAGAGTTTGGGATACAAAAATCCTGAACGCGCCGTCGTAGAAGTATCCGACAACCAAAAAATTACCAATATACAGAATTCATCCTCATATCAAAGAAAAGATTTGGAGGACAAAATATTAAATATTAATAATAAAGAACATTCAAAAATAAATATACAGATTCCTTTTAGGACTGACATACGCGGTGGAATAAATATCGAAAATGATAGGGCTATTTATAGTAAGCAATACCCTTATGCTCTATTCGCTTCAGATTTTGTGAATTCTAAAATCGCCAGAATGCTTAAAGAAGAAATTATGAGGGCAAGCAGAAGCCCTTTGATTCCCCGGTATTAGTCGTACCAAAAAAAGGGTTTTAACGAAGATGGAACTCCAAAACTTAGACTAATAATACATTATAAGAAACTTAACGGAAACACCATACCGGATAGATATCCGATGCAGGATCCTTCCGTAATTTTGTCAAACCTCGGGAAGGATTAATACTTTGCCACAATTGATTTGGAATCAGGATTCCACCAAATTCTCATGAATGAAAAAGGGACTCAAAAAACCTCATTCTCAATAAATAATGGAAAATACGAATTCCTGAGCATGCCATTTGGGTTATCAAACGCCCCTAGAATATTCCAAAGAACGAGGATGATATTTTGAGAGAACAAGTTGGAAAAACGTGTCATGTCTATATGGATAAAATTATTATTTTCTCAAAAACAATTGAACAGCATTATAAAGATTTAATTGTTATAATTAAAATTTTGCTGAACGCAAATATGAAAATTTTGATTGAAAGATCAAAGTTCTTTTAATTGAAAACAAACTTTCTCGGTTACGTTGTTTCCCAAAACCGATCCCGAACAAAGTTTCCACAATCGTAAAATATCCAATCCCTAAAAATATTTGAGAGCTTAGAAGATTCCTAGGCCTTACAGGATACTACAGAAAATTTGTTCAAAATTACGCCAAAATTGCTAAACCGTTAACGAAATATTTAGAAGGCCAAAATGGCAAAGTATCAAAAAAGGCATCCCGTAAAACTTCTATACAGTTGGATGAGCCAGCTGTAAGAGCTTTAAACGAGGTCAAAAATAATTTAATCGCACAAGTAGAGTTAGTTCAACCCGATTATAATAAAAAACTTACTTTAACAACCGATGCGTCAGTTTGGCTATTGGTGCGGTTGTTTCTCAGGAAGGAAAACTAATTACTTTTATATCAAAAACTCACAAAAACTGAACAATTATATGCTACTAATAAGAAGGAACTTTTAGCTATAGTTTGGGCTTTTAAAAACTTACGAAATTATTTACATGGAGTTAACAACATTGAAATTTACACAGATCATCATCAACCCCTTTCATTTTCAATTTCTCAAAAGAACCCTAATATCGAAATGAAAAGATGGTTATTCTCCAAAAATTATTTATAAGCCAGCCATTTTAATTTTTATTGCGATGGTGTTTCTTCCGAGGCTGTTGTCTGAAAATTTTCAATTGTGTCCATTGGCTCAGTCTTGCGTTGTTCGGGCACGTTTTTTGGAATATTAGTACTCTGAGTAGTCAGGGTATTTTTTACTTCATTATTTTGGAATGATCTAGGATAATATTTATTACCACAAGAATTATTATTATAACTGCAATTTGTACCCCAGTTTCTATTAAAGTCGAACTTGTTCTGTCTCTGTTGATTGTTTTTATATCGGCTTTGGTAGTTATTATTTTGGAATCTATCTCCTTGACTATTATCTGACTGATTATTTGGGTTTAAGTTTCTTGATGATCTAAAACATGGATATTCGTCGTCATCATTAGAGTTTTGGGACGTATGCGAGCGGGTACTTAAAGGTTTATCTACAAACAATTCTACAGCTTGGGCAGCTTGCTTTAATTTAAGAGGAGTTGATACATCAAATTTGCTCAATTTTTCGCGAATCACTTCAGCTAATTCAGCATTCAAAGTTCTTGAAACTAAAGCCGTATTTGATGGATTGTTATCTAAGCTGAGTTTACAACTTGTTTGTTCTTCTCGGAAGAACTTCTTCAACAAATCTACGTAAATTAATTTTTATATTTAGTGTCACGTAATTTCATAATCATTCGATGTGGAGGTGCTACGCTGTCGTATTCGCTGATTAGTAAAGTCCTTAATTCCTTCCAGTCCTCTGGTACATTTCTCATCAACAATGTTCGTTCTCGTCCTATTAGAAGGTTTCGGATGGCTGCTTGTATAATTTGTTGTAGGGCAGACAAAAATTGTTCATGGCCACATCTGTAAGATTTTGGGTTGCTTTTGCTGCTGCGGCTGATGTTGATGGTAGTTCCTTTTTTACAATTTAAATATTTGTTTAAACAAAATATATAAGTTATTAGATAATTATCGCTGAATTAGACACTAGAAATACTCACTCGTGATTTGACTGTTTTTTTCACAATAATTTGACGCAAGTTCATTTCGCGGATACAAATAAATATATTTTCACGAAGTGATTTTTGAAGTCCCTTTTAGGTAGTCAGTCGCGAGGATATTACTTGTATCCTGCCGGCCGCGCCAATTAAATTTTTCACTTTGAAATATATTAAAAATAAGCGATTTTTATTTTACTATACAGTGGAGTTTATTAATAATGTCTTTATACATAGTAAGATTCCCAATTTTTAACTGATTTTACAATTGCATTATTCTTATAACAATGGCTTTTATCGGTGACAGTGACTCTAGCAGCGAAAGTGGACTTCAAACAGAAGATTTCGATTGGTTGAAACAGTGACCCTATGAACGTGTTGTCAGGATGCATCTTTTGTTTTTTAAATTCCGATTGGTCAAAGCTTTTATGCTGATGAATGGGTTCCTCCCATTTGTAGTTTTGTATTTTATTATAAAATTTCATCCTAACGCTACAAGTTTGGATCTTATAAGTTAATGCGCTAGTCACTTAGAGTTGCAAATATTTAAATGCTACATGATACTTAAAACCAATTTTTATAAAAACTAACCTAAGTCTCCTTCTATTTTACTTTAATTTACGTAATGGTATTTTTAAGGTGTGTGTATAATTTAAGATGGTTTAAACCATCTTCAGATGGGGAGCTATTTCCATGATCGAATAGCATTAAATAAATTAATTAAAAATTTTAAAAATGTCGGTGATCTAGGTCTTATGCAAGTGAGATTGTATGCTCTTTTAGAATATGTAAACTGCAGTTTTTCAAAAAGATACGAAAATCCTTTTTGAAAATAATTTTTTGCAGACAAATAAAGATTATCTTTGTCCTTTCATTTAGTGAGATATCGAATATTTTCTGTGAAAATTCGGATACGGGATTTCTATGGGGTTCTATTCCATAAAATAGCGCTGGAACAATGCAGGTTTTAGCTAATAGTAAACGTATATGGGTGGGCATACAATTTTTAGTTACGGATATTGTCCTTATTATGCCATATGTTTTCCCTACAGACTTTGTAATATGATCATTCCAGATAAGAGTTCTATTGAATGTGAAATTTAAGTTTACAGCTGTATCAACATACTCAAGTGGCGAGTTATTCATACTCAGTTGCTGCAAATTGTTAGAAACTATCTTTCTTTTACTTATGACAAGACATTTTGATTTTGATGGGTTGATCCCAAGTCCATTGTTGCCGGCCCACTCATTTACACGTGCAAGTTCTATGTTACAAACATCTAAGTTATATGACAAAATACTTAGGGGCCCTTGCCAAATTTATAAACAACTTTAAGCCAAGAGCTTTTTTTCCATTCTTTTAACAAAGCCTCCAATCGATTCCCACCCAGATCAGTTTCACACTCTCCGCTTCAAACGGATTTTGTAAACATCCAAGCCGATATTGTAAACACCAGAGCCCCAAAAAGGGAGCCCCAAGCCCGCTAACGTAAACATCGATTTCCGGCAGAATTTCAATTCTGCAAAATTTCAATTTCAAATTTAATTGATTAATTTCATCATCCTATTTTCCGACTCTCTTGGATGACTCTCTTAATCAGATTTTTTTGATAAATCTCGTAAGCCGAGGTTTGAATCCGAATTGATCGGTCGACAACTTGAATACCGCGAGCAGTGTAAACAAAAATAAAAATAACAAGAAAGGAAGCAAACTTCGGCTAGCCGAAGTTTATATACCCTTGCAGTCATAACAATTATTCGGTATATTTATTTGGCACAAAATTATTATGACAGCCATAGTATTACAATTTTAATTTAAACCGATATTCTGAAATATTAAACCATTACTAAATGTCGAAGAACTAAAAAAAAAATTAAAAACAGCAAAGTTATAAGTTTTTTTTATTTTTTTCCGATTGTTCCTATGGGAGCTATATGATATAGTCGTCCGATTTTGATGAAATTTAAACCGATATTCTGAAATATTAAACCATTACTAAATGCCGAAGAACTAAACAAAAAATTAAAAAACAGCAAAGTTATAATTTTTTTCATTTATTTTTCCGATTGTTCCTATGGGAGCTATATGCTATAGTCGTCCGATTTTGATAAAATTTAAACCATAATTCTGAAATATTAAACCATTACTAAATGTCGAAGAACTAAAAAAAAAATTAAAAAACAGCAAAGTTATAATTTTTTTCATTTATTTTTCCGATTGTTCCTATGGGAGCTATATGCTATAGTCGTCCGATCCGGCTCGTTCCGACTTATATACTACCTGCAATAGAAAGACAACTTTTGGGAAAGTTTCATGCAGATAGCTTTAAAACTGAGAGACTAGTTTGCATATAAACGGACGGACAGACGGACAGACGGACAGACGGACAGACGGACATGGCTAGATCAACTCGCCTAGTGATGCTGATCAAGAATATATATACTTTATAGGGTCGGAGATGTCTCCTTCACTGCGTTGCAAACTTCTGACTGAAATTATAATACCCTCTGCAAGGGTATAAAAATAAAATAAAAAAACCAAACGGATAAATAAAAAATTAATTAAAAATCAAATACAAATTCAACAAAAAAAGGAAGAGCCAAGAAATAAATTGAAGGATGAGCTGAGGGCCATCCCTCGCTATACGAAGACCCCAAACAGGATCATCATGCAAAAAGAAGACATCCCATATCCAAGGAAACTAAGAAGAACAATTAGTGAGCTGTTTAATTATTGTTTTATATATATAAGAAGATACTTCAAAAAATTTAACAAAAACAGACAAGGTGGAAGAGTTAATCAACGACTTTAAAAAATTTCTAACCATACCTCCACCCTTACCTGCATTGGCTTCTAGCAGCCAGACTGGTAATGTAAGCGATTTAATAGCACAAATAGTTAATAATGAATTGAGTCCACAGACCTAATTAAATCACAACATAAAGAAGGTTGAGGAATTCAAGGTGGAAGGTATTGATCCAAACGTAAGGTGCGATACTTCTTATGAAATCATTAAGTCGGTTACAGGCATTGCCAATGTTGCTTTAACTCATAATGGAACTGAATTGAGTTTTGACGCCATAATGGCAAGACTAAATTTTGTTTTTAGTGACAAGCGAACTATACATATTTTAGAACAGGACTTAAGTATATTAAGTCAGGGGAAATTAACTCTCTTGATTAACAAAACCATTATGACACATGGGAGGAATAAGCCAATTACATCTGAACTTAATGAAAAACATAGAAAGACAGCACTACGAGTGTTCATAACTGGCCTTAACGGCCATATCTCAGATGTAATATTTTCAATGAACCCACCCGATTTACCGAACGCAATGGTAATAGTTCAAGAACTCGATAGCAACAATTTGAGGGCCCAATTCGCGAACAATTTATATCATCACAACGCAAGACTAATGAGTCAAACTTATATGGGCAACAAATCTCAAATAATAAACCAACACAATATAACAATAGTAATAATAATCAAATAAATACTAATAACTTAAGGTTTAATCAAGCAAATAATCAAAACAGAAATAATTATAACAATTTTAATCAAAATAGAAACAATACCTGAAATCAGGGAAGATTTAATAATAACCAAAAAATCAGTGGAACTCTTTTAGACCACAACAAAGTAAGCCAGATCCAATGGATGTTGATGAATCAATTCAGAGGCCGAATAGACCCCAGAACAGTAATAATCAAGGGTATAATAATATCGAAATAACAACTACAATCAAAATAAATGAAATCAAACTAAAAGAATCGAAACAAAAAACACATAACAGGAACAACCTCAAAATAAAAGAGTACAAACAGGAACTGTTAACCGGCTAACAAGACTATGAGGTTGAACAACATTAAAGAGGACCATTTTTTAGGGCGAACTCAGGAGTTGGCCTATCTTACATAATAAGACATGATAATGTAATAAATAAAAAATTAAAGATATTAATTGATACAGGGGCAACTTTTTGTTATATTAAAAAAGGAATTTATAAAAACAGAAATGAACTACCAATATATAAAAAAATATCCACAGTATATGGATATTCAACAATTAAGTTTTATCATATGATAACTATTTTCGATACGCGGTATACTTTTTATGAAATAGATGGGCTAGACTCAGATTTACTTGTTGGCTACAACCTATTGAAAAAATTCGGAGCTGTAATTGATACAGCAAAAGGGGTAATAAAGTATAATGGAAAGGATGAAAAATCAAATTACGATAACGGTAATATTTTAAGCCAAAATTCTTTGACAGAAGAAAACACAATTCTTCCGTTAAAAGAATTCATAATAAAATAACACTTTGATCAAAAGCCTCAAATCAGATCCGAATCTGAAGACGGAAATCGAAGTGAATTTAGTTTTGGGAAACATAAATGCTGAACAAGCCGTCGTCGAAATATCCGACAATAATAAAAGTTTGGGATATAAAAATCCTGAACGCGCCGTCGTCGAAATATCCGACAAAAATAAGAGTTTGGGATACAAAAATCCTGAACGCGCCGTCGTAGAAGTATCCGACAACCAAAAAATTACCAATATACAGAATTCATCCTCATATCAAAGAAAAGATTTGGAGGACAAAATATTAAATATTAATAATAAAGAACATTCAAAAATAAATATACAGATTCCTTTTAGGACTGACATACGCGGTGGAATAAATATCGAAAATGATAGGGCTATTTATAGTAAGCAATACCCTTATGCTCTATTCGCTTCAGATTTTGTGAATTCTAAAATCGCCAGAATGCTTAAAGAAGAAATTATGAGGGCAAGCAGAAGCCCTTTGATTCCCCGGTATTAGTCGTACCAAAAAAAGGGTTTTAACGAAGATGGAACTCCAAAACTTAGACTAATAATACATTATAAGAAACTTAACGGAAACACCATACCGGATAGATATCCGATGCAGGATCCTTCCGTAATTTTGTCAAACCTCGGGAAGGATTAATACTTTGCCACAATTGATTTGGAATCAGGATTCCACCAAATTCTCATGAATGAAAAAGGGACTCAAAAAACCTCATTCTCAATAAATAATGGAAAATACGAATTCCTGAGCATGCCATTTGGGTTATCAAACGCCCCTAGAATATTCCAAAGAACGAGGATGATATTTTGAGAGAACAAGTTGGAAAAACGTGTCATGTCTATATGGATAAAATTATTATTTTCTCAAAAACAATTGAACAGCATTATAAAGATTTAATTGTTATAATTAAAATTTTGCTGAACGCAAATATGAAAATTTTGATTGAAAGATCAAAGTTCTTTTAATTGAAAACAAACTTTCTCGGTTACGTTGTTTCCCAAAACCGATCCCGAACAAAGTTTCCACAATCGTAAAATATCCAATCCCTAAAAATATTTGAGAGCTTAGAAGATTCCTAGGCCTTACAGGATACTACAGAAAATTTGTTCAAAATTACGCCAAAATTGCTAAACCGTTAACGAAATATTTAGAAGGCCAAAATGGCAAAGTATCAAAAAAGGCATCCCGTAAAACTTCTATACAGTTGGATGAGCCAGCTGTAAGAGCTTTAAACGAGGTCAAAAATAATTTAATCGCACAAGTAGAGTTAGTTCAACCCGATTATAATAAAAAACTTACTTTAACAACCGATGCGTCAGTTTGGCTATTGGTGCGGTTGTTTCTCAGGAAGGAAAACTAATTACTTTTATATCAAAAACTCACAAAAACTGAACAATTATATGCTACTAATAAGAAGGAACTTTTAGCTATAGTTTGGGCTTTTAAAAACTTACGAAATTATTTACATGGAGTTAACAACATTGAAATTTACACAGATCATCATCAACCCCTTTCATTTTCAATTTCTCAAAAGAACCCTAATATCGAAATGAAAAGATGGTTATTCTCCAAAAATTATTTATAAGCCAGGAGCAACAAAAATTGTTGTTGCAGATGCATTATCTAGGATACAAATTAATAACTTAACAGAAAGTATCGAGTCGGTCTCAGATCAAAACACTCAGCATTCAGCAGAGAGAAGTTTTAAGAATGTTATACAAGAACCCGAAAACCCTCAAACCAGTTTAAGCAACAATTGCTAATAGCAACGGGGAGGTACAAAAAAACATGAGTCGATTAATCAGTTCGGAAATACTAGACATATAATAGAGTAAGACACACCTGAAAATTTAATAACTATCTTAAAAGCTTAGAAGACCTTTATATAATTCAAAAGATAATTTTATAAATACATTTTTATTTACTAGAATATATGTCCAAGACGTAGAAAACGCTGAAGACAGATCGCTTATATTAACAGAAACGCATTGTCGAGTACACAGAGGCCTGATGAAAACTATAAACAAATTAACCGGCTATATTATTGGCCTAACTTTTATCAAAATCTAAAGGAGTTTGTTAAGAATTGCACAATCTGCAATCAGAACAAATATAACAGACATCCAGTGCAAATTCCTATCGGTCAAGCAGCTATTCCGGATAGAGAAGGTGAAAGTTTGCATATTGACATTTATTACGCCCAAAATCTTATATTCATCACTTGTATAGATTCATATTCAAAGTTTTTAGTCGTAAAAGAAATCGCAATTAAATTTTATATAGAAAACAACGCTTCAGAGATTCCCATTAGCCAAAACCTTGATAATAGATAACGAACCAAGTTTTTCTTCATCCCAATTTAAATCTTTTGCACAAAGAAACGGGATATCTTTATTTTATGCAGATCCTCGACATAGTGCTTCCAACGGACAAATTGAATGGGCACACTTTATTTTAACAGAAATTGCACGTTGCATTAAAGATGAACTTAACTTAGTTGATTATTCCGAAAAAGTAATTAGAGCAGCACAAAAATACAACTTATCAATTCACTCTATTACCAATCAACGACCGTATGATATATTATTTAATAAAATCAAACACGATAGAACTCCCCAATTGTTAAAGCAAGTACAGAATAAAATGTTAAATTTTCATAATAAAGACAGAAAAGAAAAGGACTATCACGTAGGAAAAGTAATTTACGAAAAGAAACACTGGCAAAGAAATAAGCTTAATTCTAGATATAAAAAACAGGTAGTTAAGGAAAATCATCCTAATAAAGTTATTATTAATAACAGAAACCGTACGATTCATAAAGATAATATTAAATTTTAAACAATTTGACTTATATTTAATCCAAGATAATGAATTCAATAATTTACTTATTATTGCTGGTAGCTACAACCAAATCCGAAATTATTGATTACACAAACCATGATTTATTTCTTTACAAGGATACCAAAGAAGTCCTTATTTATGAATTATACGCGGAATTATTTCATATAACTAATTTAAGTTTTTATAAAGATATTATTACTCTTAAAACAGAATTGTTAAACAGTCATACCGTTCAGAATTTACAATGGGAAACACTCCACAATTTAAAAATAATTAAAATACTTTTTTCTCAAATAATACCCACTAGATGAAAAAGAGGCATTAATGAATTCGGCACAATTTGAATAACAGTTCAAAATAAAATTGATAGTTTGATAAAAAACTATAATGATCAATTCGTTATTAATACCAAAATATTTAAAGAAATAAAAGCTCTATCTGATAACTTTAAAACCGCCTTTAAAGATCAAGAAATTCCACTCAGAAAACACCGCCTTTGTTTGCTGACTTACGATCTTATGAATTTAATGGACACATTTACATTAGCAAAAATAGATGTCTTCAACACAAAAATTTTAGACAATGATGACAAACAAGAAATTTATAAACATGAACAAAAACCTGTTATTATTACTGATCTATTGCATATATCTGAATTTAAAATCGCTTTGCACCAAGATCTTATTTTTATATATATTAAATACCCTATAATTATCGATCGCTGTGAAGTTTACAACTCAAGATCCATTTCGCACAGTGATGGAAAATTGTTAATCAATAATCATGTCTCAAAATGTAAAAATAAGTTATAAGTAATGTCTAATTTTAAGACGGAATTATTTAGCAACTATTGCACATTAAACAAATCTTTATGTAATAAAATAAGAGAACAAAAAATAAAAATGTAGATGTAAACCAAGAAGGAGCCATTTTTATAAAAGGAGAAAATACAGTTAATGACACTCATTTAGATGGGTCATATTTAATAACCTTTAATGCACCACTAAAATTAATTGTAAATACTACACTAATGTAGACAATATGATATTGGAATACATCACTGCAATTAATTTCCGAATATATTATATCAAATGATTCGGAACTCTCATTCGATAATATTAACGTATTAAATCCTTTTATTTAAATTAAACAAACTCAAATACCAATTACATTAATATTGACCATTATCGCATTTTTATAATTAATTATTATGCTTTTAATTAAATACAGAAAATTCTTAATATTCAAACCACGGCAAATTAACACTGAAACACAACCAGAAACTAATAACCCCGACAATGAAACTACTGTAGAGGAAAATATCATTGTCGAATTGACTAATAAGCTACATTCATTATACCCATCAGTTGCAATGAATAGGGACGATCCAATTTGGAATGGTAGGAGTTATATGACACATTACTTAGGGGCCCTTGCCCAATTTATAAACAACTTTAAGACAAGATCTTTTTTCCATTCTTTAACTTTCTCCGCTTCAAACAGATTTTGTAAACATCCAAGCCGATATTGTAAACACCAGAGCCCCAAAAAGGGAGCCACAAGTCCGCTAACGAAAACATCGATTTCCGGCAGAATTTCAATTCTGCAAAATTTCAATTTCAAATTTAATTGACAAAATTAATCATCCTATTTTCCGACTCTCTTGGATGACTCTCTTAATCAGATTTTTGAGATAAATCTCTTAAGCCGAGGTTTGTCTGCAATTTTTAAAATAGCTGATGTACAGCTTCTGTATTTCCTAAAACCAGACTGATTATTAGTAAACATTGCATTGTCGGACATAAATTTATTAATTTGATTTACCATGAGAATCTCAAATACCTGTACCTTCTCGACTTACTGTACGCCACGTTGTAATATTGCGTATTTGAAATTTCTTTGAAACCATGGTTTTTTAGAATAAAGAATACCTTTGCTACGGACAAATGTTGTTTTGTAAAAGGTTAACTTGTTCCTTTACTTCGGAAAGGGAATATATGGAATTGACAAAAGGTCATAGTTGATATTTTTAAAGTCCCTAAAAACTATTAAATGTTCTAGGTATTGTAGGTCAAGTGCATAAGTCAAGAATAATAGGTCTGTTTCTGTTTCTGCTGGTCCCTTTGTTCAAAAGTTTAAAATTTGTTTATGTCTGCTGTCGTCGGTAATGGCGTGCGAAATGTTTATAATAACAGGCGTGGGAAATGTTTATGTCTTATGTTATGTCTGTTATGTCTCTATTTCTCCTTTACACCGCAGATATTCCCACGAACGAGCGGCTAACTACTTTTACATTCGCAGACGATACCGCGATCCTAAGTCGGTCCAAATGCCCGATTCAGGCAACAGCACTACTTGCTGATCATCTCGTGGTAGTGGAGAGGTGGATATCAGACTGACGAATAAAAATAAATGCGCAAAAGTGTAAACATTTAACGTTACTCTTAACAGACAAACGTGTACCCCGCTAACTCTGAATAACACGTGACTTCCACAAGCTGACGATGTAACGTACCTTGGCGTCCACCTAGACAGGAGACTTACATGGCGGAGACATATCGAAGCTGTGGAGATCTGTACCAGCAGAGAGCGGCGCTAGGGAGAAGAGTAATGTTCTCTCCCTATCTCCACAGTAGGTTTGGCTAGTACTTTGCCAATCGCTTGGCAACGCCTTATTATTAGTTCTAGAGTCACCGGCCAGAGCGGATGGCCAATAAAGGATATAATTATTAGTTGATATTAAGTGTTTCATTCAGTGGGAGATCGTGGTCTTTACACTGGCGAAGAGGATAAAACCGGAGATTAAGTTTGTGCTAACCTTTTTGCAAGAAAAAGATAATCGAATCGGTTAAACCAGCAAACTTTATTTGTGCAAAGAAAATGAAAGTAGAAAAAAAAAGAAAAAGACACAGTCATGCAGCATTGCCAGAGTGGAAAACCCTTGCCAAATGAAAGGATTAAAGAAATGAAAGAAAAAGAGCCTATTCCAAATGGAATGGGATCCAAATAAAAATAATGAGTCTATTACAAATGTAATAAGCCTAAGCTAAAAAAAAAATAAAAGAGTCTATTTCAAATGGAATGAGATCAAGGAAAGGAAGTAAAAGCCTTTGTTATCTGTTCCTAATGGAATAAGAGCAAAAGAAAGAGAATACAGAAAAGCCCGATGTTGAAGGACTATTTTGGGATTTATGTTTTATTATCAGGTAAAATTTTGACGGAGCTGAAACCTATTCTATGCCAGGCGATAGACAAGGCGATATGGGGTACGGAGTGGGAAATATGGCTGCGCGCATTTACTATATATGTGGACACGGAGGAGATCACAAATGTGTATAAAAAGAGGAATAAACTTTTTCACTTGAGTGGACCTCAGCTTCAGGCGGTTATGTATAGCATTCGCGGCGCCATAATACCATACGACGACAAGGCTACTTTGGTAAGGAAATTAAATGAGTATTGTCACCGCTGCGCAACTCCGCGTTCGAAAGGCACCTGTTCGGATCGATGACACCGGCGGAGGGAGAAGGTTTAACGGAGTTTTTACTTAGATTACGCCAACAAATCGCAAAGTGTTCATTTGGTGACACTTAGAGAGAAATCGAGGAGATCTGTTTAATCGATAACGTTATTGATGTCTGGGCCCCATTAGACTTAAAGAAAAAATTGCTTGAAAGTGAACAAACTTTGGAGGAGGTCGTAAAAACATGTTGCATTGACGAGCAAGTAAACAAACAAACGCAGTCTATGGCAGCACCAACTACCTCAAGTAGCATTTACAATATTATACAGCACGGTACGGGTATGGAGTGCGGAAGATATGGTAGAAGAGGGCATCGGGAAAACAGCGCGGAATGCCCCGCTAGGAACATGAGGTGCTGAAAATGCGATAGACTCGGGCATTTTTATAAGAAATGTCGTACGAGGGTACGAAAATCAATTTTCGGTATGGAAGAACCGGATCGAAAACGGCGACGTCAGGGAAATACTAGGATACAATCAATAAGTAATGAAACTCAAAATGAGTATAGCGATTCAAAGCCTACCAACCTGTTTAGAGTAGCAAATGAGCAATCCGGCGAGGAAGAGATTCTGTGTAAAATAAGTGGTCATACGGTCGCCATGATTATTGATTCGGGCTCATAGTATAACCTAATCAGTCATTCGGAATGCCAACAATTGCGCAAGGGAAAAGCAGTCATGTTTAACGTTCGCACAGAATCAGTAAACCAATTTAGAGCTTAAGCCTCAGACCGTCTTCTCAAGGTATTACAAATTTTCGAAGCACCGATTTCGGTACGGAACGATTCTGAACTGATTGCTACTTTTTACGTTATTGAAAATAGTAAACAATCTTTGTTAGAACGTGACACAGCTATAAAACTCAACGTCCTAAGACTGGGACTAAGCGTACATGGAGTTGAAAAAGTTGAACCGTTTCCCAAATGGCGTGATGTTTTAGTCAAACTTTCGATTGAAGAATTCATTACTCCTATCTAACAATTCATTAGGCGGGTACCGACAGCGTTGGAAGCGTTATCAATTGGAATTGGCCTAATCCAGCAGAGGAATTAGAACATTTATTACGCACCGTGTCTTATTTCGATACAAACGTGTAATGTTTGGGGTGAACTTGGCGCCTGAAATATTCCAAAGGTTGATGGGAAAACTTGTATCTCCTTGTCAAAATGCCTTAAACTACATTCACGACATAATAGTCCTTGGGAGCAATATGGAAGATCATGACGCAGCCCTAAAAATGGTAAGGACAATTTTGAAAAATAATAATGTTTTGCTGAACGAAAAGAAAAGTACACCAAGAACCCAGAAATTAAAATTTTTAGGCCAATTTTTGTCCGATCAAGGGATCGAAGTTGACCCAGAAAAAGTTAAGGTTCAGAGCTCCCAAAAGTAAAGAGGAAATAAGCAGTTTCCTTGGTCTAGCTACATACGTGGCTAAATTTGTGGTTGACTTGGCAGACAGTACTGAGCCAGTAAGGAATTTACTAAAGAGTCATGAACCATTTATTTGGGGTAAAGAGCAAGATGAAGCATTTAAAATATTAAAAGAAAAAATTGCGGCAGTACCAAAACTCTCATACTTTAACCCTAAAGACAAAACGTGTTTAATTGCGGATGCTAGTCCGGTGGCTTTTGATTCTGTATTAGTACAGTTGGACAAATCTAACAGCCCACGAATAATATCATTTGCCAGCAAGAGCCTTTCACCGGTAGAAAAGAGATATTCGCAAACCGAAAAGGAAAGCCTGGCGTTCGTATGGGGTGTGGAAAAATTTTATTTTTATTTGGCTGGTTTGAAATTTGACTTAATAACCGATCACAAGCCATTAGAGACAATCTTTAAACCAACATCACGACCGCCGGCTAGAATTTAAAGGTGGTTGCTGAGGTTACAACCTTACCGTTTTCATGTTATTTATAAAACGGGAAAAGAAAATATTGCTGATTCGTTGTCAAGACTGTGCCAACATACTGATGCAGAACCTTATGACTGGGCTAAAGAAAAGCATATTTTTCGCGTACTGTCAACATCCATACCTAAATCCATCTCCATATCTGAAGTCAGCGAGATGAGTGTCCTAGATGAGGAGATGGTGGATGCAATAACGTGTATTAATCAAGACTCATGGAAGGCGAATTTGTCAAGTCCGTATTAGCCGTTTCGGCTGGAACTGTCTATAGTCGGTGATATCGTACTTCGAGGCACCCGGTTAGTAATTCCACGAAAACTACGAGGAGTAATCCTTAACCTTGCTCACGAAGGGCATCCAGGAATAAGTGCTATGAAACGAAGATTGCGTTCAAATGTTTGGTGGCAATGTTTGGACAAAGATGCTGAACAATGCGTTAAGACGTGGCGAGATTTTCTTATAGTGTCAATGCCATCAAGGCCTGCTCCGTTGCAACGACACCCGTTTCCGGATGGACCCTGGAAATGTCTAGCTACTGATCTTTTGGGACCATTACCTAACGGTGATAACATATTAGTTCTCATAGATTTTTACTGAAGGTATATAGAATTCAAATTATTCAGATCTATATCATCCAAAACAATTATTGATGAGATGGAGGAGATAATTTCACGGCTAGGATTTCCAGAGACGCTAACGACTGATAATGGTAGTAATTTTCAAGCTCTGAGCCCAAAAGTTTTTGCCACACAAACTGAATTAGGTTAATGCATACACCTCCCTACTGGCCCCAGGCTAACGCCGAAGTAGGGAGCATGAACCGATATCTTGTGAAACGTTTGAAGATAGCTCACGCGAATAACGACAGCTACAAGAAAGAAATCCAGACATTCGTATTGATTTACAATGTTACTCCATACGGTACCATAGGCGCTCCACCGACGGAGCTAATGTTCCACAGGGTGATTAGGGTGCCATCTCGCCAGGATCTTGTTGTCGAGATGGCAGACTCAGAGGAAAAAGACAGGGATCTGCGAAACAGTATGCAGACAAATCCAGGAGCGTCGGAAACTTGGATATTCGAATTGGTGACAAAGTACTTCTAAAAAACGATACTCGGGGGTGGTAAGACGTACACCAGAAACGATGGTCATTTAAAAAAGATAGTAGAGACTAAATCGTCTATGTCGACAAATCCGGTGGACGTCGACGCCGACTCCTCTCCTTTAACTTCGATATCTTTACAGCCAACACCAGAGACTTTAAGCTCACAGGATGTCTCGAAATTCTATGCTTTAACGGGACAGGAGGATTCGATGTCTAGACAGCAGCATATACCAAACGAGGACCTGAGACTCCGTCTAAAAAAAAAGGAAGGGGTGTGGAGATCTTTACCAACAGAGAGCGGCGCTAATGAGATTAATCGCATTAGCATTCCGCACTCGGTACGCTTAGCTGTAGAAGTTCAGAAGTTCTCTTCGCATTAATATTTTGCCATATCTGGCAAGAGATGCGACAATGTCTTACGTGTTTCCATGCTAGGATCGCCAGTTCTTTATATTTGTTTTTAATGTTTAGCTTGCAGGTGGCCATCGGCATACCAATGTTCTCCTTGTCCGGAAGGAGAGGAACGGTAGAGCCATGCCTGGCCAACTCTTCAATAGAAGTGCCTGCAATGTTTCGGTGACCCGGGACCCATATTAGGTATACTATGATCTGCAAAGCCATCTCATGTAGAGATTTGCGGCAGTTTGATATGGTTTGAGAGTTTGTATTGGTCGAGATATTCGACCTGATAGCCGCTTGACTATCACTGTAGATGTTTACCATTTCTTTTGACAGTTTGCATCGTTTAGGAGCAACAAAGCTTAATTTATAGCATTTACTTCCGCTTGGAAGATACTGCAGTGATCCGGAAGTCGGAAGGATTTCCTGATGTTAAGTACATTCGGAGTACATTCCTCCTCCGGCTTGATTATTTAATTTAGAGCCGTCAGTGTAGAAGTTGACTGCCTCTTTTAGGCCCGGTTGACCTTGCTCCCAGTCTTCTCTGGTTGGGAGCAATGCTGCAAAAGGGGTGTGGCTGTATTCAATTGGTTCGCATAGATCCGTTTTAGGTGGGATCGTTGTGTCTTGCTGGAGTATCCTGGCATGACCATATGCTTGGGGTTTCCATTGCCCTAAGTCCCTCATTCGAACCGCAGCTATCTTGGCCCGCTCTAAGCCGGCTAAGTCCAGGCTGGGAAGGTTCAGAATAGCATTTAGCGCCTGGTTGGGGATGGTGCGAAGGGCTCCGCTTTTGCATCAGGATGCCATTCGTTGAACCTTGTTAAGGTTTGCTTTGATTGTCTGTTTCATTAGCGAAGGCCACCATATTGACACTCCGTAGAGTAGAATAGGCTTGACTATCGCTGTGTGTATCCAGTTGACGACTTTTGGGGACATGACCCATTTCGTTCCGATGGCTTTTTTGCAGGAATAGAGAGCAATTGTTGCCTTTCTCGTTCTCTCTTGGCTGTTCATTCTCCATGTTAGACGCTTATCTAGTACTAACCCCAAGTATCAAAGCGTTATCATTGAAAGAGAGAGAGAGCAGTTATTTAATGATGGTGGGTTTAGTTGAGGAACCTTGTATCTGTTTGTGAACAGAACCAGCCCCGTTTTTAAGGGGTTTACTCCTAGACCTCTTTCTGTTGTCCAGTCAAATAGTATTTTAAGTTTCGTGTGCGAGGCTTTGTCCGCTTTGGGTACAAAGACTACCATGTTGATGGCAATGTTCCTATCTTAAGATTGGTGCGGAAAATTTTCTTTAGCCAGTGGACGGCAATTTGACCAGCATTTTGGATGTGCGCAGGGGAGAGATGATCAGGTCCTGCTGATTTGAAGGGTTTGAAACTGCTTATGGCCCATCTTATGTTACGTTTAGACTGGAGCGTTTCCGGGTCGATGCTTGAACCAGACTGATTTTCTGGAAGTCGTTCAACCGGGAGACTACCCGGAAAGTGGGAGTCTAGAAGTAGGCCTAGGGTCTCCTCACTAGAGTCTGACCATGAGCCATCTGGTTTTTTAAGGTATCCCAAGGAAGGGGTTGTTTTGGAGAGGATCTTCCCAAGCCGAGCTGCACCGGTTGTTTCCTCTATGTTTGAGCAGAAGGTCTGCCAAGCTGATCGTTTTCCTTTTCTTATGGCCTTCTTGCAGGAGGCTAGTTCCAACTGTTATTTTTGCCATTTTAGATCTTTATTCCCCGCTTTCGCCCTATTAAATAGGGTTCTGCACCTGGAGGCTTTTTGGATCCTCTCGGTTTGCATTAAGGGTAGGTTGATTCGAAGGCCATATTGCAGGCTTCTGTGAAGGTCCCTACTAAGTTATCTAGACTAGGTAGATCACTATTGTCATTTGGGAGAATACCTATCAAGACTTCTCTAGAAGCGCGCCAGTTTATTCGTTCAAGGTTGAGGAATTCAGCTAGAGTGGGAGGGTCTAATGATAATGTAGTTTCTATGAATCTGTGGTCTGAAAAGGAGTGCTCGCTTGAGACTTCCCAATTTTTGACTTTTTTAAGCAGACTGCCTGACACCAAGGTAAGGTCAATGACCGTTTGGCTTTTTTTTTGTGATGAAAGTGGGGGTGTTACCCCTGTTTCATAGGAAGAGGTTCGAGCCAAGGATAACATTAAAAAGAGACTCACCCCTGTTATTGCTTGATTGGCTTCCCCACTGAGTGTGGTGAGCATTTGCGTCGCAGCCGATTACAAGGCCGATGCTGAGCGCCTCGCTCTCTTCGACCAGTTGTCGGACTGTCTCGTCTGGGTGGTCCTCCTTTTGAAGGCCATGTACGTTGAGGTCACCCTTATAATAACCGCTGGAAGTTCCAGGCTTGCTACGGTGTTGTCTCAGTTGCTTTAATTATGAAGCAGAAATATGCTAAGGTGCCTTTTGGCTCAAATGCAGGTTCGAACTTTAGCTCCTTTAGAATCAAGTAACAACTTGAGATCCTTGGTGCCTAGTCCAGAGACCTTGCCTCCAACGACCCAAGGTTTCTGTACCAGCACTAGGTCTGCCCCACCGTCAGCCAGGCGGAGCAGCAGAGCAGCAGACGCTGCCTTACTGTGGTGGAGGTTCACCTGCAGTAGTCTTAATGACATCTGCAACATTTCCCTCCACCACTGTGACGTCGGATTCCGTCGGTAAAATAGCCGTCCTCCGGCTCTTCGTCCCCGGGAGCCTCAAGTTTTTCCGGAAAGACCTGCACGGCTGGGTTGCAGACCGGGTCCTCCATCGCGCTCGAGTACCCCTTGTCGACTTTCACTTTGATCGCGCTGAAACCGAAATTCAGTTCCCCGTGCGCAGCCTCTATGGGGGAAACTGATTCCTTGTTCAGCAGGACGATGGCCTGACTAACCGGCCCATCATGATGCTCCACCTTTACGACCTCCCAGTCGTGCGTGGGAAGGTTTGGGTTGCACCTCTGCAACATGAAGAGGAAGTCTTCCGGCGTCTTTATGGAGAACGGCAGCCAGATCGCTCGGGGCTAATTGGGACGTCACGCCAATCCACCGCGACGATTTTCGCCCTTTTGTACACCAAGCCGAGCTGCGCTGTCGCCTTCTTATATAGGTCAGCCGACCGCTGACTATTGCAGGCCACCACCTTGACGCTGCCTTGAAACCATTCCGCGTCCTTGCAGCATGGCGTTGGCTGGGGGATGTCTCGGAGCAGTGCCATGCACAAGATGGCCAGCTTCTCCTCGACTGCCTTCCATTGATTTTTGCGGATCCAGCCTCCGGGATTCCCCTCGTGCACCAGCGCAATTAAAATCCTGCCTGGCCTCTCTTGGCTATAATTTGGGAGCACCTTTCTCGCCCACTCCACCTTCTTCAACCATTCGGCTGAGGGGTTGACGATCTTGCTCCTGTTGTGTGATCAGAGTGTCTGCGCGGCAGTCCGCTTCTCCGCATATGTAAAATTGCTTTGCTCGGTCGGTGGAGCGACAGTCCTAGCCGCAACTTCTGCAGTTTTTGGCGTCGATGTGCACTTTGCAGAGGTGCTGGCCGCCGACTGTCTTCCACCTTTCACCCCCAATTTGGGATGGGGCCCTTTCGGGATAGCCCCCGAGCTGGTGCCAGCACAGGCGGAGCCAACGCTCGCAGATCCTGTCGCTGTTGCAGCACCCACCTTCTCCATCGTTTCGGGTTTTTTAAGAAAGCCCGACTCCATTGTGGTGTTTATTTTTTTGTTAATTGTGTTCATAATTGAATCCCACGAGTTGCGAGGAAAGGGAAGGTCCATCCGGGCAGAGATCCGCTTTCCGATTTACACCTTAGTCCGGCCCGGAGGCTCGTTAGGCCCTCCCCTTTGGCTCCGACAAGCCCGGGAGGGTGCCCCTGTGCCATATTAGTCGCCACCTACTACAAGCAATGACGAGCTGTGGCAGTATTCTTCGCCGCTAACCATACGGCGACAACGACCCCAGACTGCATGGGTACCCCCGATGAGACTATCGGACCTCTGCAAGGAGCTCGGCGTTCAGGAAGCCGAGCGACGGGAAGGGTAACGTCGTGGGACATAGCAACCCGAGTGCGAATCGGGCGAGATAGCCATATCAACGTAACAACCACGGAGTGTGACGGCCTACCGCACAACATGACCCGATAACAAGCTATCGAGGCGGGATTAGCACCATCGCTCGCACTGGTCACACTACACGGCGCCTTTATAAGCTGAGTTGAAACATCAACAAGGAGGAATATCCGGGTAAGTGTTTTGGTAGATCGTCTTGGTAGTGGTGGTGGATGCGTAAGAGTGCGATTTTAAGTCGGCTCTGCTACCTGGTGAGGATCATCGACGACCGGTGTGGCTTACTAATACGCATCCAGCTAGGTCATGATCATTGAGCCCGGCCCGGTTTACGAATTCAGGCCCATCTCAGTGATGAGCGATACGGAATAAACGGCTGGTCGAAACTAACGATGGTCTACACCCCCACATCCCACAAGAAAACCAAATAGATCGTTCCTCCCAACGACCAAGAACGCTGCGCACCCGACGTACTCAAACGACGAGACACGACGAAGCAGTACGCAAACGGACGAAACAACGAAGCAAGCAGTACAAAACTCGGGAATCCCGCAGTGAGCAACTGGTTAGTAATTAGTAAAAAGCTCTGCACTTCCGCAGCGCCGACGACTCAGAGGCACCCAACCATAGAAATTACCAATAATACTTCAGTGTTATCCAACCCTAGAACTAGAACTTTATAGCGTTCTTTCTCTGTGTTATTATTAAGGAAAAGAAGGTAAACCAAAACAAAGAGGAAATAAATTTCTGTCTCGAGCCCTGGCCCCGGCGAGCTATACCGCCTCCCGAAACATGGTCGTTACAGTCTATATCAAGCGTAATATTCTAAATTATTATAACTCTGAAAACAATCAATATCAAACTGTAAATGGAAATCCTATTGCAAATTGCAAACAAAGATTAACATCGCCGGCATAACATTAGTTGAGGCACAAAACTTAAGCACGCACCCAGGAAGCCCGCCCGGCCCTGGAGAGTATGTTTGTGTTGTGGTCTCCAACTCCTTTAAAATACAACTTTCTGTTATTACCGGTGAAATACACAATTTGACGTGTTTAAATTGCAAGGGTGAACTTAAATTAGAATCCGCTCTATAGGTAGTTTGGAAGAACTTGACAAATTAAAAATCAATTTAAGAGTCATTAGGCGGCTCAATTGAGTTTAATCGTTCCGATGAAGGCAAGGCGGAGTTTTTTTTTTTTTTTAAACCGGTTAAAATACATAGAATGGCATTGACTGTAAGAACATTAACATCCGAACGAGCAACCACATATTACGAAAAATCTGATGGCTTGCCCGGTTTTTTGTACTTTTTGTAAGTGTTTGTTTTTAGGTTTTTACGTCTTTGAAGCTCTTGTGTAAATCACTTTGGTCTGTTCTGTCTTGGAGGAAGACTTTCAGGAACGCGTTAATTAAAAAACCTGTTTAAAATGCTATAGAATAATTCAGTGACACTTTCCGTATCCATGCAATTGTATAAGTCTGTCCAGTTGCATTCGGAAATCAAGTAGCTTAGCTTATCAAAGTCACATTTACGGAAGCATTTCGTTTTAGTTAGATAACTTAATGGTAAAAGGCATCAGGGCAGGGCTGGGAAATTATAAAGTCCATTGTGGGATGGTATTGGTCCTCTGGGACAACTAGAGGTGAAATTCTAGATACAACGACCTCAAACGGATAAAAAAAAAAAACTAGATCTAATGGCCTATTTAAAGAGTTACGGATAAAGCTTATTTGTTGTAATGATAGGTCGATCAACATAGTCATGATCCGACAAAGGCGTGCAAACAAGTGAGTCAGTAGGAGATGACCAAGATATATCTGAGAGATTAAAACCTCCCAAAACAATCAAATGATCTCTGTCAAAAAGTAGAGATAGAACAGATTTAATAGCAGACAAAAGATGTTTATTAAAAAGATCAGAAAAATCAGTCTGAATTATCTTCGATGTAAGACTGAGTTAACAGCAATAAGTACCCCACCTCCCCTACGAGAAACGCTATCGGTTCTGTAAGTATTAAAGTTGTTTGAAAAAACTTCGGAGTTGGAAATCTCCGGTTTCAGCCAAGTTTCTGTGAAGACTAAAATGCGTTCATTAAAGGCAGAGGAGTCAGCGTACAGCCTAGGAAAGAAATATAGAAGTGTACAGTTTTTTGGAAAAGTCTCTAAAAGCGGAGGCCGATTATTATTTCTTTGTCTACTAGGAACATTGTTGGGACAGGTACCATTTTATTTTACCTAGGTAAGGTAAGAGTTAGTTACAAAATTATGTACCTAGGTAAGGTGAAAGGTATGCAATTTTTGTCATACCTGGGTAAAAATAAAAGTTAAAAAATACAATTTGAACATTTTTAAAAATTTTTCTGATATTTGTTAAATATTAATGTTCGTGTTTTTTTAACATAACAAGTGTTTCAAACATTTTGTCTCCCAGCTTTTTCTTTTCGGGGTAAGAATGTGACTCCCATAGCTTAATATGCGTTCAACTCGAGCCGAACTCGATAGAACAGACTTAAACTTTAAACAACATGTAGGATTCTTTTGTATTTTTGTATATAGGTTAAACAATATAATGTCCGGTGACAACCAAAATGGTTTTGTTGTTGGCGCTCCAAATGACATCTGTTGTGCAAGTAAAAGCCACTTATTTAAAAACATTTGTCACGTTTTGCGCGTTTCTCCAAAATTGTCTTGATTGTTTTTCGACTTGATATATTAACAAGACGGCCAGATACTGCTGACAAAAGGGTTCTGAAGCTTGTATTTTCCACGTGACATAGTGGTAACATTTCTGCAAGTTAAAATATATTATATTAATTTAAAATAAATTAATTTATATTTATTTATAATGTTTACCTGAACTAAGTTAAAAGAACTGAAGCCAGATTTTCGTTCCTTTGGCTCTGTCGCATTTTTAACCTGCAAAGCTTCATACAAAGAATAGCTGTTCGGGTGAACCATCTAATAATAGGGCAGCAATAAAAGAGAGCAGCGAAGGCCGAGTGCAGAGGGAAGTAACGGGACGGCACCGGACTTCGGACCCTGATATTAGTGCCGTGCGCAGAGGGCGAAAGGTCGAAAGGTAAAACTGTGGCCTTTGGACCAAGAGGCAAGGAGACACCGATAACTAGCGGTAAATAGAGGCCTATATAAGCTGGATCAGTCGATTTCTACCAAGTCAGCAAGTAACAGTCATCAAGTGAACCGTGAAGAACCAAGCAAAGCCGTGCGGAGTCATCAAGGAAAGAAGATCGCTACGTCGAGACGTTCGGGACTTAGAGCTAAAGTCTCCGAATTGAGACACAGGTACTTGAGGTCCTTACGGCATCACACGGCTAAATCCAGGCGCTTTGTCACAAATTCTGTCGCGATTTGAGCTTGGCATCCCACCTGGCGTGGCCGACAGAGTTGAACAAATATAGTTCTCCGATGAAGATCTAGCTGTCTTGAGCTAGCTGCCTGCCTACAAGGACTGCATTGACGAACTCCGGCGTACGCCTGACCGTCCTGCAGGAATTGTACAAGGTCCTGGTGCGACTAGCCCGGAAGGACGCGGGCTTGTTCAGCTAGTGTCTCGAAAGGCGTATGCGTCAAAAGCACAGCAGCTCACCGCTAGAGTCCCAGAACGGCAGCTTACCGAATCGTAAGCGCTACGCCAACAAGGAGCGGAGCCAGTCGAGACATCCGGAGGCAAAGCAAGGATAACGAGGACACCCAGGACGAAGAATATAAATAAGTCGAATTCTGAAGTCTGTGGCAGAGAGGGTAGGGTGTAAGCGTTCGTCTAGAACCTGGCCTTTGACCAACGGTCTGCGTTGGTGGCTTCCGGCGTACGCCTGAACCGTCAGGTAGAAACTGAGCCGACGTCCGGTGCGTCCGGCCGGGACAGAGCAAGGGACAGGAGGCTGCGGCTGCGAAAGGCGTACGCCTTGAGAGCACAGTGCCTGTTCACCCTAGTCTGGGAACGGCGACGCATCCCTAAGCCCTGTAATCCCGCCGAGCCAAAGGCAACAAAAGGCCTAGCGAGCGAAACCGGCGAGGGAGACACCACTTCGCAGCAATCACAACCCAGCGAGACGGTCAATGTGGGATGGAGCCGACGGCGGAGCATGTTTCTACATTGTGAATACAAAACCCCGGCCGAGGGTCAAGTCGACGAATAAGGGATCATTGTATATTCCCAATCTTTCTGTGCGGTTTCACTGATCAATAAGGCGGTCACGTTTATATAAATTTGATGGGACGAACACTTACATCTTCTGAGCTAGCGGCACGACATTCGTAGCGAGTGGATAATCCAAGATAATCAGTTATATACATATGGCACCCAACGTGATTGTCCTGACAGTGAAATTCAGCAAAATTGGATCTATCTCCTCAAGAAAGTGGATTTCTCAAAGGTGGCAGCCAAGCTTGGCATAATGCTGGAGGGCAGGTCGGACGATATGCGAAAAGCCCTATCAGAGTATGTCACGAAAACACAAAACTACCCAGGAATGGCGAAAGTTTGGGCTGAGCTGGAGGAAATCTAGGACAAACCAGGCTCAAGCTGCAAGTCCCAGACGCCGAACAGCTCAAAGCTAGCCTGGGCGTGTAGAGCATAAAGGAGGCAGGAAGATCCAGGGACACAAGTCAAGAAAGAAGACCAGAACAGCAAAGGCCTAACGCACCAGACCATGGGAAAGTCGCAAAGCAAGTTTCACGGAGAAACTACTGGAGTTTTTGGTACAAGTAGAATGGTCAGCAAACACATACGAGCCATGCCGGAATTGCTGCAAGGCAAGACCCTAAAGTGGTTTATTTCGAACAGTAAACACTGGAGGATATGGGAAGAGTTCAGCGACAGTTTCCAAAATTATTTCCTGCCATGGGGATTCTTCTCAAAGCTCGCAGATCAGGCCAAACAAAGGAGACAGGGTTTCAGAGAGTCGTTCAAGGACTATATGATCGACATGCAGACCATGATGAGACCATGAGAGGATTTCTCTGAGAACGTACAAGATAGACGATCTAGAATCTCTAATAGTCCTTGCGGATGAGCATGAAGAACTCGAGAAAGAGCGAGAAGCATTCATACAAGAAAATACATTCTCGCGAAGCAAAGCGAAAGCACCACAACAGGTTACGTGTAGAAGGTGCGAAGAAGAAGGCGGACACCAAGCGACCATCGACGGACCAAGCCAATGGACTCCAAACAAATATAACCACCAGAGCACGTTATGGAGGCCACCTGCTACCAATCAGAGGCCACCCAGCGCAGCACCAAGAAACCACAGGTCACAGACACACATCGTGAACCCACACGAAGCATGTATGCGGTGTGGCGGTCACGGGCATTGACCAGAGGATGCCAAAACCAGCGGCTACTTTTCTGCTGGAATTGGGGTTAGCAGCGTAGAGTGCTGCCAGAGATCGGGAAATGGCTAGCGATCCCAGTCGAAGAGAGACAAGCAGGGGTCGCAAGGTGTTGTCTCTCCAAACTAACTGGCAAATTTATTGAAGAAGAGCGGCAGTAATCCGCAGCGATTACGATTGGCGGAACCTCACACAAAGCCACAATCGACACCGGAGCAACAGCGAGCTTTATAAGCGAGAAGCTGGCGGATATACTGGCTGCTTATGGAAAGATTACAAGGACGAGAAGGCAAGTTAGGTTGGCAGATGGCAGGTGCAGCGGGATAAACACACAGCTCGAGGTGGAGATCGAATTCGGCAATAAGCGATTGCCCATGAGCCTGCTGATCCTACCAGGAGTGGTAGACTCGCTGGTGCTAGGATGGAATTTCCTCACAGGAGTCGGCGCCGAAATAAGGTGTGCCGGACATACAGTGGTGATCCCAGAAAGAAGAAGGCACAACGGTACGTTAGAGGAAAAATTGTCCGTGGCAGTGGTGCAAACCACCTCTGAGGAATGCGATGTTGAAAAATTCCTAGAGCAGGAGCTCGCGGAATTTCGAACAATGAGTGGAACATCCAACATAGCCGAGCACCGAATCACCATAAAGAACGACAAACCAATCAAACATAGATACTACCCGAAAAATCCAAAGGTTCAAGGGGAAATCAATGCGAAAGTCGATGAGTTGCTGGAGAAGGGATGCATAGAACACTCCAGAAGTCCGTACAGCTCCCCGATAGTCATGGTGAAGAAAAACACAGGTCAGTGGAGGCTTTGTGTCGACTTTAGACAGATGAATGCCAAATCTATCAAAGATGCTTTTCCGATGCCAAGGATAAATTACATATTGGACCAGTTGAAAGAGGCGTGATACGTTAGCAGTCTAGATTTGAAAGATGGCTACCGGCAAATTCCCCTAGAATAAAAAAAGCAGGACATTCACGGCTTTCACAGTGCCAGGAAAGGGACTTTTCCAATGTAAAGTAATGCCAATAGACTTGCACTTCGCTTCGGCGACTTTCCAGAGATCACTGGATCAGGTTATATGATCGGAGATGTCACCACACGCGTTTGCGTACCAAGACGACATCATCGTGATCGGACGCACACTGGAGGAACACAGAAGGAACCTGAGAGAAGTTTTCCGACGCCTAAAGCAGGCAAACCTCAGGATAAATCCCGAAGAATGTCAATTCTTCAAAAGCGAACTGCTTTACCTGGGACACCGCCTGACAAATCAAGGTATCAGCACTGATCCCGGAAAGGTAGCAGCCATAGCCGAGTTGGAACCACCTTAAACCATCCGGAAATTGCGCCAATACTTAGGCGTAGCATCTTGGTACAGGCGATTCGTGACCGATTTTGCTCGAATAGTGAAACCATTAAATGATCTGTTGCGGCACGAAAGGCACGAAATGGACATGGACTACAGATCACCAGCAGGCATTCGATGAGGTAAAGGCAAGGCTAGTGGCCGATCCTGTGCTGGCATTCCTAGATTTCGATAAACCATTCGCAAGCAGAATGCGGTGAGAAGGTCATTTCGTATTCAAGCCGGACCCTGAATGGCGCGGAAAAGAACTATTCAACCAGCGAAAAAGAATGCCTGGCAATCGTGTGGGCGATCCGGAAGCTCAAACCACACTTGGAAGAATACCGCTTCAAAGTGGTGACTGACCATATGGCGCTTAAATGGTTGAACAGCATCGAAAGTCCCTCAGGAAGAATAGCGAGGTGGGCCCTGGAGCTGCAGCAGTATGATTTTGAAGGGGCAGCTTAACGTGGTCGCTGATGCACTGTCGACATAGCCTCTGCCAGAAGCCTTTAGGCTAGCCAAGGAAACTCCGGAGGACACACAGGGAGCATGCAGCTGGGTCAAAGAGATGTGTGAGAAAGTCAACACACAGCCACAGAAGTTTCCGGACTACCTCATGGAGGGAGGCGCGTTATATAGGCATATCCCACACAGAGGAGGCAGCCAAGACGTGGCAGCATGGAAGCTCTGTGTCCCACGGGGGCTGAGGGAAACCGTCCTGAAGGAGAATCACGACTCACCACGTGAGAAGCCGGAAAACGATTGCGAGGCTGGCGACTCGATATTACTGGCCAGGGATGCATATGCGAGACAGGCCTTAAATACAAACCTAACCAGATGCAGGCAGCTGGTAAGATGCTGACGCAGATTCCCGAAGAACCATGGGCAACAGAATACGCAAACTTTGTCGGACCATTGCCAAGATCAAAGCATGGTAACCAAATGCTGCTAGTGCTGATAGATAGATTTTCAAAGTGGACAGAATTGGTGCCACTACGAACAGCAACGGCAAAAACACTTTAAAAGGCGTTCCGAGAAAGAATCATCGCTAGGTTCGAAGCCATAAAGGTGGTAATTACGGACAATGGAGTTCAGTTTGCCAGCCGAGCATTCAAGAAATTTCTCAGCGAAATGGGTATTAAGCAACAATTCACAGCGCCATATACACCGCAGGAAAATCCGACAGAAAGAGCAACCGAACCGTTAAAACCATGATAGCTCAATTTGCAGGACAGAACCAGAGGAATTGGGACGAGAAGTGGCCGGAGATTTTGCTAGCGGTAAACGTCGGAATCAACAGGGTACTCCCCGTGTTTCCTCACGCAGGCTCGAGAGCCTCGGCTGCCCAGCGCCCTGTACGACAGGGAAACCATCGGCACAGGAAAGCAGACGGAAACGCCTGAAGATAAGGCTAATAAGATGAAGGAGATCTTCGAAATTGTGCGCCGGAACATGGAGAAAGCTGCTCAGGACCAAGCCAGGAATTACAATTTACGTAGGAGGCAGTGGAATCCAACAATAATTACACGGTCTGGGCAAAGATCACCATTTGTCGAAGGCAGCCGAGGGTTTCGCGGCAAAGCTAGCCCCGAGATATGACTGACCGTATACAGTGATAGACTTCGTCTCACCAGTCATTTGTAGAATCCGCCACAAGGAAACATAAAAGGAACGAACCGTCCACGTCAGTGAGCTTAAACAACAAACACAAGAACTCGGTACAGACAAGCAAGGACAACACGGGCAGGCAGCAACAAGCAGTGCGGACTATAGCGTCAGGCAAATGCCAGAACGCAGGACTATAGCTTCGGGCAGGTGCCAGAGTCTATATAGAACGCAGGACAACACGAGCATGCAACATCAAAAAAAAAAACGGGCTATAACGTTGTATCTTTATAGTACGCAGGACACAAGGATGCACAATGACCCAGGCAACGAGGCAAATAGATTCTGCGACGGGCATGAAGCCAGAATAATCCGTTGATACGCCGCGTAGAATAAGGTGATGCACAGGACAAGAAACCGAAAAGACCGCAGGCCAACAACAATTCGTAGCGTCGGCAGACTCTGTACGAGTTGCGGAAGACCATGACCAGATCTTTGTTTTCCCGAGGAAAGAGGGGAGACGGTACAGCTCGAGAGCTTTACCGTAGCATGCCAAGCTGGAAAAACACGAAAATGATGCGCACACACATAAGCGGCCAAAATTAAAAAAAAAAAAAAAACACTCACATAAAATGCACTACAGTTGAGCCGGCAATCTGAAATGAGAGATATACATGAAAACCGGGTTCGCAGGGAAACAAACCACTTGCCAACTTAATGCAGAACGCCGCAAGAGAGTGATGAACCTAGCAGGGTTATTGACCCCGGCCCCAAGGGCAGGGTAGGGTCAACTCTGCAATCCTGGGCCAAGCTTTGAAGGAAAGAGTCTATAAGTAAACAACAAATCGATAGGAAATTACTCTTACCATATCATTGTGCGAAGTCACCATCAAAGAGAATGGGGGCACTTCGATTTATAGCGGTCGATTGCACTATACGATAGTGATCGGTGGGTAGAAAATAATGGAAATATCGGCACACGGAGAGTCATGGGGAATATCGAAAACATCGGGTGGCAACGCCACGCTAGGTCACGGAACCGATAGCAGCTGAAGACCGATCGGCTTGGCGGAGAGTGACCGTACAACGGAGAGTCACACTGGATAATATCGATAACACCGATAGCAGCTGGAGACCGATCGGCACGACGTAGAGTGATTATCCAACGGAGAGGACAACGCACGGAAATTGAGAAAGTCAACGGGGGAAACGTCTGGGGCGGGAATTCAAAAGTCCATGGGGAAACGTCTGGGGCGGGAATTCAAAGTCTACGGGGGAAACGTCTGGGGCGGGAGATTCAACATCTGGAAGGAGGATCGGCGCTGTGGAACTCAAGAAGGAGCTGTCTAAAAGGCTACAAGTAAACGAGGACAAGTACGAGGAGAAGACACTGAAAATTTAATACTGTTTTGTATTAATACCGCAAACTTGTGACTGCAGTAGTTTGAGACGATTTATTTTGCGAAAATTGTGCAGACAATATTTCGAAAGCACGACGACGGAGTGGCTGCGATGACTTTTGATTGATCACTATTTTTAATATTTCAATAATTTCTCTTAGAACCTAACTTATGCTACGGTAGCGAGAGACGAGGTGAATTCGCAAGAGCTTTATTGGCTCCCGCTCTCGCCCTACAACTAGTGATTTCAAATACAAGCGCCAAGTGCGCAAACACCGCCCCCTCTGAAGGAACGATGTCCTTCAGCCCAGAACGGGCAACAGGGCCGGTCGGTTGACAGATCGCCGATACTCTCCGTCCTGCGTCCTGACGTCCGCCACGCGAAACTTGCTATCGGCGCCGGCGTGCACCGCTTCCACTCGTCCTATCCTCCACTGCTGGGGCGCAAGGTTGTCTACTGCGACGGCGACGAGCGCTCCCACGACGATGTTGGGCTCCCTTCGGTGTCCACTTGGACCGCTGCTGGAGGCTGGAGATGTACTCCCGGGACCATCGCTGCCAAAACCTGTGCCTGAGAGACTAGACACCTCGCCATCGTCGCAAGCAGCTCCAGACTGATCTGGTCCGCGAGCGCCGCTGATGGTGGGGCCAGAAGAGGCCGCCGATGAGCAGATGCCCGGGGGTCAGGGCTTCGCCGTCGTTCGGGTCGTTGCTTAGAGCTCCGAGGGGCCTGGAGTTTAGCATCTACCTCCAATAGTCCGTCGAAGTGCGGTGCTCTGGGCGATATGAACGCAAACTCGCATCCTTTTTTTGTTGCGAATGTTTCGATACCGCCCCCCTGCTCCTCCAGACGGGCTTGGAACTCTCTCATGTGGAGATCTGCGCCGACGAAGTTGGTGGCGTGGTCGCACCATCTTCTCCGGAATCCCGCGACGACTCACGAACCTTTGAAATGCCAACAAGAACGCATCAGTGGTTAGGTCAGACACTAATTCTAAGTGGACCGCTTTGGACGCAAAACAGACGAACAAGGCCACGTACGACTTGTACGGCGGCTTACCACGAATACGATACGTTGTGCTGAAGGGACCACAAAAATCAACGCCACAAATATTGAACGGACGGAGAGCTCGAAGTCTATCTGCTGGCAAGTTCCCCATAATTTGGGTCAAGAGTTGCGGCTTGCAGAAAAAGCAGCGCATGCACGACCGAACTGTTCGTCGGCAGACTTCTTAAGCATTAACTAGTCATATTTTCTCGCGCAGACGACTTACGAGAGAGTGTGACAATTCGTAACGTGCAGGTATGACACATAGGATCTGACGAACTGTGAGCTTTTAGACAGCAATAACGGGAATTTGGCTTCGTACGGGATAGGAGCATTCAATAACCGACCCCCAACTCGTAGCAATGTCGAGGAACACCAATCTATTTTCCTGAAGAAAAGGGTTTAACTTTTGAATATTCGTTGCTACCGGTTTATTTTTCCGAATTTTACTTATGTTGTCCCTGAATTCGTGAAATTGGATAACTTAGACAATTTTCTCAAAAGCGAAGTCCAGTTCTCTTGGCGAAATACTCTTTTCAAAGGGCTTCGACACTTTTCTGCACCTTTGAATAAAACGAAAAACCCACACGAACACTCTCAGAAGCTTGAGGTGCGACGAAAATTACCCTATTTTCTGAAGCATATAAGCATCCCAATCTAATTTTCGAAGCCACAGTTCCTGCAACAACATCTTTGCCTTTGTGACCAAAGGACACAAGAGGCCAAGTGGGTCGAAAAGTCGAGCAGTCACCGACAAAATATTTTGCTATGTCGAGCGAAGATCCAGGAAAGAGTCATACAACCGAAATTGAAAGTAATCTTTAACCGGTAACCAAATCACGCCAAGGGTCTTAGTTACGTCTGAGTCTGCCACAAGTGGCATTACAGCGCTATCAGACGCGAATAACTCTGGGCAGTTTGAAAACCACTTTGCCAATTCAAAGCCTGCCTCTTGCAAGACCTGAGAAACTACGACTCGAAGGCTTTGCAGGTCCTCAACGCATTCGGCGCCAGTCAACAAATCGTCAACATAAATATCATTCTGAATAACCTTTGCGGCTTTTGGATGAGTTGCTTGCGCCATCTCTCCTAGCCGCATTAAACACCGAATCGCCAAAAAGGGTGCCAGCTCTCCATACTATGAGCTGGAAGTTTCGGTCAGCTTCGTCCACCATCACTTGGCGATACATCTTTTTGACGTCGGCCGCAAGGGGCAAACTTATGCATTCGAAACCGAAGCAGAGTCGAGTACAGCTCCTCTTGGATAGTTGGGCCTACCATCAAGATGTCATTCAACGCTACCTGCGTGGATGTACGGCTCGATGCATCGAAAATTACTCTCAACTTAGTTGAAGTACTTTTTGGCCGTAGAACGCATTGGTGAGGAATGAAATAGTGCGGAGTATTCGGAATTTTGTCATTGGTGGAGGACATGTGGCCCATTGAAACATATTCCTCCATGAATTCAAGATACATCTTCTTCAGCGAAGGGTCCTTTGAAAATTTTTTTTCTACTGACCAAAATCTACGTTTCGCAACTTCGTATGACGATCCAAGGGAACCAACCGAAAATCTACCGGATGACAATCTTTGAGTATTTTTCTCAAAGTGTTGTTGATAGAGATGTTGCTCAGGAGTATGGACTTAAGCCTTGGGCGGCAAGTCCTCCACAGACCAAAATTTCTGCAGGGTTGTGTCAATTGACTCCAACGCTTCCTTCTGGCAGCTGAGATGTACCACTTTTTCAGCCTTTACATTATTTTCAGAGGCACATCTCCCTGACATTATCCAGCCGAGAACTGTCTTTTGTAAGATGAAAAGTTCAGGCCTCTGCTTTATCTGGCCAATAGATAAAAGTTCAAAGAACGTATCAGCGCAGATAAGCATATCTATTTTTTGGGGCTTGAAGAATAATGGATCTGCCAACTGAATATTTTTAGGCACCCTCCACCCGCTGGGGTTCAATGCTTGATCCGGATAATAACCAGAAATATTTTTCATAATCCAAAAATCGTACGACAACTGGCTGTTCCCTACTACGTCCTCTCTTGTAATTTTGAGTCTCTGAGCGAGCTCAACGGTCACAAAATTTAATTGTGAACCAGAGTCGAGCAACGCTAATACAAACTCGCCACTTTTGGTTTGAACGCTCACGACAGTTGTAATAATGACTCTATCCGATGCATTCGCATGCAAAACATGCGAAGTGGATGGAGAGTCCTGCATGAGCTTGGCTGAGAAGGGGGTGGCAACGCGAGATTTGTGTTTGGGGAATATATGTGTAGCAAAGTGTGATGTGAGGAATTGCACACTCTACATCTTTTCGATTTGCATTTTTTGACCGTGTGATCTTTCCTAAGCAGTTAATGCATAAGGGTGCTCTTTTGGCGAAATCGAATTTTTGCTGAACTGTTAGGGCTGATGTTCAGCTGAGTTGCAGAGTCGTTCCTGGCAGCGACAAACGAAAAACTCCTATTTCCATTCTTGTTAGGGTTAGATTGGGTCTGCTGAACAGTTTTGGGCTTGGAAGCCTCTTCCGCTACCATGTGTTGGTATCGCCTGTTGAGGGCCGTCTCACATTCGTTCCAAAGTGGAAGCGAAGTATAATCTAACTGTTCTTCTCATTTTCTTTTAGTTCCTGCATCGACATTGCTTATTACCAGATGTATTTAAATAGCATTAGTAATGCGTCTATCATCCCCAATAGACAGCATGGAGTCATATAAGGCTGTGACCGTGTCAATGAGGGTTCTCAAGGCTGTAGCTGAAGGCTGGGAAATTTTTTGCAAATTAAAAAGTGTCGATATGTTGTCAAAAAAAATAAGACAATCATTATCGTACACCCGCTTCAGGCTAGCAAGGGCTTTGGGATAATTTTCCGCAGTGACTTGGAAGGCCCTAACTGTTCCTAAAGCGTCTCCAGCTAAACACGAAATTAAATGATTGAATTTTTCAATATCGTGTAAAATGTCATCTTTGTCAACGAAAGTTTCGAAAAGGCTTATAAAATTTTTAAATTCGGAGTGTTTTCCGCTAAAAGTTGGGAGAGCAACGCTCGGTAGACGGCACTGAGGAGTGGGATTTGCTGGCGGAGCGGATTTCTCGTTATTATTTTGTTTGCACTTATTTAAAATTGAAATCAGCAAGGACTTTGTCATTACCGCCCTCTCTTCCAACTCTTCGCGGTATACATCTTTTGTATCTTTCACTTCTATTTGGTTTTGCAAAAGTGAGGCATTTTCAATGTGCGTATTTAGAATCTCTAATCGACACTCAAGCTCGACCGGATTTACTGATAATTTAGCTTCTTTTAATTGGCGATAAGTTCGGTTAATACTTTTCATGCAAACATCTCGTTGGTGTTTAAGCTCTTCGATATCATTAGTTGCCATTGCGTTTATTTGTATTTATTTTGATGGTATCGAAGAGCTGTTAAAGATTTATTTTTATTAAAATATTTATTTGTTAAATAATCTAATAAAAAAATGAACGAGTAATATACCGATCGCACACAGTGTAGGGGAGCTAAGTGCCGAGGAAAATACAGCAAAAAATCTCTAAATAGGGTTTTTATATTTTTTATGTAAACCCTGCGACAGTATATGCCGCACGCACGCACTGTAGGGGAGCTAACGCTCAAGCTCAAGCGTACCGAAAAAACGAAAAAACGTTTAGGCAGACCGAAAATTGCACTGCTGCAGCGATCGAGAACGAAAACGACCAAAGACAACTCGAAATAGCGGCAGCGGTGTCGGTGTGCGTGTGCGCTGCTAGCGGCTCTTCCTGGGCAAATGCTAACGGAGAATGATACACTGACCGATAACTAAGGGCAACGAATATATCAGCCTGATGCCGAAAGGCGCGCAAAAATTATGAAAAGCGCGGGAAAATTCTGAAAAGCGTGGGAAAATGTTCAGACAAAATCTGGCGAAAGTTTTGAAAAGCGTAAGAAAGTGTTTAGACTTAATTTAATTTGTGAGAACTACACTTTCCACAATTTGCAGTTTTTCCAGCTGTTTTATTTATACCCTAAATTGGTGCTCACTACGGCGAAAATTGGGGGAATTAAGTTTGCACTATTTAGCGACGACGAATATTTTATTTGTTTGTTTATGGGACAAAGCGATTCACATATAATTCGTAATATATTATGTTTATTGCAGAATTTTGGTTGTAAGTACATGCAAATTTTTATTTGTTGGTTAGAATGCTCACTATCTACCGATTTTTACACGAATGCAAAAAGTTGAAAGATGGGCCAAAACACAATTGACAAAACGCCACAGATTAACTTTCAACTTTTAGCACTCTATACCGGGATAATTGCAACTTTTTTACTTCCATTTGGCGGAAACAGCAAAATAAGCAATTAAATTTGAAGAAACGTCTTGGGCAACTCAAGGAACGGCACAAAATTTCCAGCGACGAAATATTGGTGAATTTAATTTTTTGGCCGAACCGATACGAATAAATTGGTTTTGTGTTTTTTTTTTTGGTAATTTGTATAGTTATTCACCGAAAAATATTGAGACAACTCGCGAACTCTACTGCTATCACGTCGGGGTCACAATGAAAATTTAATACTGTTTTGTATTAATAACGCGAAACTTGTGACTGCAGTAGGTTTTAGACGATTTATTTTGCGAAACTTGTGGAAAAACTTTTGCGAAAGCACGACGACGAAAAGGAGTGGCTACGATGACGTTTGATTGATCACTTACTTTAATATAACTCCCCACAAGTTAAAATGCAAGCAGAGTAAACGCATGCCAGCAGTGGCCTAAAAGTTACCAGTACGCAGCGAATTCACCCGTAGTAACGGTAGTGCGGCGAGAGAGTGTGTCCTGAGCACCAGACAAGGACAGGGAGAGTCCGAAAGGGGCAGCACTTAAAGAGAGCAGCGAAGGGCCGTGTGCAGAAGGAAGTAACGGGACGGCACCGGACTTCGGACCCTGATATTGGTGCCGTGCGCAGAGGGCGAATGGTGGAACGGTAAAACTTTGGACTTTGGATCAAGAGGCAAGGAGACGCCGATTACTAGCGGTAAATAGAGGCCTATATAAGCCGGCCGAGCGCAGGAAGCTGGATCAGTCGATTTATACCAAGTCAACAAGTAACAGTCACCAAGTGAACCAGTAACCAGTGAAGCAACGTGAAGAACCAAGTAAAGCCGGGCGGAGTCATCAAGGAAATAAGATCGCTACGACGAGACGTTCGGGACTTAGAGCCAAAGTCTCAGAATAGAGACACAGTTAGCTGAGGTCCTTAGGCTGTCTTGATCTAGCTGCCTGCCTACAAGGACTGCATTGACGAACTCCGGCGTACGCCTGATCGTCCTGCAGGAATTGTACAAGGTCCTGGTGCGACTAGCTCGGAAGGATGCGCGTTTGTTTAGCTAGTGTCTCGAAAAGCGTATGCGTTAAGAGCACAGCACTTCACCGCTAGAGTCCCAAAACGGCAGCTTACCAAACCGTGAGCGCTACGCCAACAAGGAGCGGAGCCAGTCGATGCATCCGGAGGCAGAGCAAGGACAACGAGGACACCCAGGACGAAGAATATAAATACGTCGAATTCTGAAGTCTGCGGTAGAGAGGGTAGGGTGGAAGCGTTCGTCTAGAACCTGGCGTTTGACTAAGAGACTGCGTTGGCGGCTTCCGGCGTACGCCTGAACCGTCAGGTAAAAACTGAGCCGACGTCCGGTGCGACCGGCCGGGACAGAGCAAGGGACAGGAGGCTGCGGCTGCGAAAGGCGTACACCTTGAGAGCACAGTGCCTGTTCACCCTAGTCTGGGAACACTAACGCATACCTAAGTCCTGTAATCCCGCCGAGCCAAAGGCAACAGAAGGCTTAGCGAGCGAAACCGGCGAGAGAGACACCACTTCGCAGCAATCACAACCCAGCGAGATGGTCAACGTGGGAAAAGCCGACGGCGGAGCATATTTCCACATTGGTGACGAATAAAAGATCATTGTATATTCCCAATCTTTCTGTGCGTTTTCACTGATCAATAGGGCGGTCATGCTTATATAAATTTGGTGGGACGAACACTTACATCTTCTGAGCTAGCCGCACCACATTCGTAGCGAGCCGATTAACCAAAAAAAAACAGTTCGTTACAATAGCTCGAAGCAACACTATTCCCCTCCTATTTCTTATTTAAACGCATCCTAGAATTATTTTAAATTTAGGAAAAAAATATCGCACGAAAAAATGCATGTGCATAGACATACATGTATGAATATGTGCATTAAATTAAAAAAATTGGCGGGAACCGCGTTGCTTCGAGCTCTGAATATTTTAATATTCTTATGGAATTGGCACATTCTATGCACAAATATGTGTATGAATAAACACATTTGAATGTATGTTTCATATATGTTGGGTACGCTGACTTTGATAAAGCGTTTGATTCTGTAAATCACTCTCTTCTTGTACGGAAAGGTTTTCAAATGATCTTCTAACATGAATTTTGTGTTATCTAAATGGTAGGATACAACGAGTACTCTTTAAAACTTCCGTCTCTAAAATAATCCAAGTTACTTTAGAAGTTATTAACGATCTGCCTCTAGTTTTGACAAAGTCGCGTGTCCTTATGTACGCAGCTGACGTCAAGTTATGCCTGCAACATAGCGATTTTTCCCTCTGTTCAAATTTACAAGCGGACCTTAATGCTTTCCAAACATGGAGTTCTGTAAATTTATTGGACTTAAATACCACTAAATGCAAAGTAATGACATTTTATCGGGTCAACCCACATTATGCCACGTATACCTTAGGTGGTTGTGAGTTGACTCAATATGTCTAATTCATATTGATGGCCTTGGCGTCCTTTGGGACCCAAAACATAAATATAAACATCTTTCATCCATGGTGAATAAAGCCAGGGGAGTGCCGCGAGGCCTTAACCTTATCTTATCATCTTACCCTAGTAGACTTCTTCTAATTAGTTTAACAACTTTAGCTATAGAAAGATGCTTGGTATTACTTTTAGTCGAAAACTTATAGACGGAGATGTTAAGAGTCCCGAGTTACTGGGTCGCCTACATTATTCTGTGCCTAATAAAATTACTAGGAACTATATTCCTCTTATCCTAAGTCATTAAGAGTACTATGTAATGACTATAAAAATCTGTATCACATCATTTCTACTACCGACTCTTTTCCAATTTTGAAAGTACCAAAACTATCTTACCTAGTATATATTTTAAACTTGTCCGTCCGTACCTTTTCTTGTGCGTCTTCTTTCACCTCTCGCGATCACGTTTTGAACAACTACCTGGGGTCCGCGCTCTACAAGCATTTCTTGGTCTCTTGTTTGTACTGACCATAGTGCATCAACGTCCAAATAATATGTGCTAATTGTATTGTATTTTTGAACGCACATGTGCAAGTCAATGCACATGCATTTTTTCGCACGAAAGTTACTTCAAAAATATTAATCATTTTCCTAAGGTGTATTTGATTTCGAAATTGCGTAGAACTGTGGGCTTTATTTTCATATTTATTTACGGGCATACTTGCATAGATATGCAGGTATATCTACGCAAACCTTTTCACACATCCACAAAAATATTTTTATATATTATAAAAATATTGTATCCTCTTACCTTTCATTATTATTATACAGTATTGTACCGAGTTCCAATGGAATCAATGTTTGCATGTAAGTATGTAAGTATACCTATGTAAGTATGTGGTGGAACAAGCATTTTTCAAAGCTTTTGATTACGTTTCATTTTTATAACTAAAACGCCCAACGTTTCCATACACTGATTTGACCTAAATTCTTTACATTCTTATTTTTAAGGTAAACGAAAATCCTTACCTAGTTAAGGTAAAAGGTACCCAAATATTTTTGTACCTAGGTGAAGTTAAAAGTACCAAACAAACACATAGGTACGTACCTAGGTACAAGTATCTATATACACCCCAACACTGATTAGAAACAAATGCTTTTATTATCCAGCTAACATTTTTAATTACTTAGATCGCTAAAAGCTTTTGGAGGAACAGATAATTTAAAAGATGACATCTTGCGAGCGTTTGCAAATTTAAATTGTTTTGAGATGGGTATTATTTTTGAACAAACTCCATAGCATAGCCTATGGGGAACAGCTGAACATTTTTTTTACTGTTTTTTACTACCAAATTATTCACATATCGCGTTGAACCCTTCAGTAAGTTGTTTTAACAGTCCAAAAAAATTCTTAAAGCCGTGACTTGAGCCAAGTCCGCAATCTCTTACTCTGACAACAAATCCTGCACATTTTGCATGCATGATTGTAACGCAGAGGCAGCAGAAGATAAATTAACGATTGATGTAAATAAAAGCTGGCAACCTTTCTTGGCGCAGGTAACAGACATACCCATTAAAAATTTGTAAGTAATGAAAAGAAAGAACAAAAAAATGTATGGACTTGTCGTTCCATGTCTATTAAATTATTATTTGCACTAAAATACATATGCTACATATGATATGAGGATTTCCGCTTTAAAACTCACCTTTAATTTAGTTTCCAAATTTTCTAAAGGCTGCCTCTAGGCGGGGTACTTTCTAAAAAAACAGAAAAAAACTTTTTTTTTTTTTGCGGGTTTTGTGTTTTGCGTCTTTGATAGTATCAGCAACACGGCAATAATTTTGTTTTAAGCTAAGAACTTCTTAAAACATAAAAAAAATTTTATTCGCACTTTTTCCAAAACAAAGAAATGCGGCCAAAATGCACAAATTATCAACTACAAATAACTGCAGCAGCTGACTCTAGCTCTGATATGTATTGCCAACCCAACATATCGATGCGAAAAAAATGGCAAGCTTATAATAGCTTAATCATAAGATAAGACCTTACAACTGTCAAATGCCTCGGAGTCGCCTAGGAAGATAACAGAACAGCACATCCTATGTTCAGTGATGTGCTCGCCATTGTTTAGTGCGGAAATGTAAACGTGCCTTCAGCTCCTATTGTCTTAAAAACTTCGTAAAGGTATTTTGTGAAAATGTTCGCTTATTTTGCATTCCTGTTTAAGCTGGAATCGGTGTGCTAATATTGGGATGAGTTTTTGAGAGCAGGAATTTTGTTCCTGTAGCTAAAAGTTGTTGATTATATCAATATTGTAACGAATTTCTACCACTCAATGGGACTACCGCTACGGACAGCCGAGCCGATACTTACTACCGACAATCTTCCGCCTCACCTCCAAAACGCAAAATCCAGTGGTTGTTTTCTTTTATGCCTTTAAGGTCCAACCCAATCGGAGTGCAACTTTGGCAACGTCCCATTCGCAGTGTAGGACAGTAGAGCCAAACTTCCTCTCCAGTCCTGAATTCGAGTGGGTTCGATGTTGTCGGCCGCGATTAGACTTTGTCGAGCGATCTGTTGTGTTCGTCGGATGAGTTCCTGCAAATGTTCCGCGTAAGAAGTAGGCGCAGTTGTCGCTAGCTTCAAATTTTGCCAAGTAGTCCAGGAGGGTCCGATTGAAACCTTTGACCAATCCATCCGAATGAGGGTGCGGCGACATGGTACTAGCCTTTTCGACATCGAGGAGGCGTGGGAAGGCTTGAAATATCTCACACTCGAAGTTGAGACCTTAATTGAGTGTAAAACAAATGGTGCACTGTATCTGCAAAATACTTCTTGGACGAGCGCTCGGGTTACGGTTTCCTCGGTTTGGTTAGGCAGAGCTATGCATTCTGGTGAAGTAGCACTTGGTGAAGTAGCACAGCACAATAGCTATGTTTTAGTTGCCGAGTTTAGTAGTAAGTAGGTAGCCAAAGATGTCAATAGCCAGTCTTTCGTAAAGGGCAGCTATGACGCTTGGCTGAAGTTGGCCCACCGTAAGACCAGTTTTTCGTTTGAGCAGCTCGCGCACCAAACCGCAACGTCCGCGCTTTGCCCGATCCAGAAGAAACGTTTCTTTAGCTTGGCGGTCGTCTTCTTGATTTCAAAGTGTCCTACGGTAGTAGAGTTATGAGCGATGCGCATAGTCTAACCCTTAAGAGAAAGCGGTGCTACCATAGCCATTGGTTTAGGAAAAGGCGATCGAATAAATGCCGGTAGACTTTTTTCTCGAGGCTTTCGCCCCATCTCGTGGATTTTGGTGGCCATTCTCCTCTTTGGCTCCGAGGTAACATAAGCGCCAAAGTGGTATCATTTTCCTGGATGCTGGCCAAGTCGGAGGGTTGTACTTGTAGAAACATGTCTCCTTGGAAATCGCATTGTTCCGCTTTGTTGCATTTGCGGCAGTATCCACATGGTCGGCAAGACAAGGCGCCGAATTCCCATTCTGCTACGATGTGGGATGTCCATGTCATACAATTGGAGGCGCTCAATCCAGCGAGCTAGTTAAAAATTAAAAATCCACGGTGGGTTGATTGCACATCAGGAAGTCCCTGCCCAGCAGGCTAGGTGTGCTGCTACTAGGAGGAACTCATTTAATTGTCGACCGGCAATCACAATATTGGCGTAGGCTCGAGCAGTGGCCAGAAACTGCTCCGCCGGCAGGGTGCTCTTTGTAGTCGTTGTTGCAGATCCTGATCGTTCAGCAGGAATACTGCAGCACCAGTATCGACGATTAATCGAACGGGATGCTTCTGTAAAAAAATTTAACCGTGAAAATCGAATGGATTGCGCTCTTGTGGCTAGGATTGACGTCGATGGCGAGTGGAATTTTTAATAATTTTTATGGGTCTGGGTTTTTCCAAGCCCAAGTAACCCCACACCCGGCACCAAATGTTATGCATTTCTGCCGCGCGGTGCGGCTATCGCTACGGAAATCAGAGTGGATATCGCTACGGAAAGCCGAGCAAATAGTTTTTTTTATTAGATGCCAATCTCCCATTTAAACATTACAACGTTGCCATTCTGTCCTAATATCGAAAGCTCACTGAAAGGGTTTCCGTAGATCTGGTAACTTTCATTATAATATATTGTGGCGCAGGGGACAACGTTGTTTGAACTGGAACTCCAGATCTTGGTGGTGCAGAAAATCTCAATACCGTGTTTTCTTTAGGAACTATTTACTGGAATTCAGTTCCAAATTGTAAGCTACCAACTAAAAGCTACCTCAAGAAACAAATGCGTGGATATAAGAATCAAAATAATTGTCAGAAATATAAAACCAAAACAAAAGGCTTGTACTCCGTTTTTCGCTCTTGTTTTTGACTCCCTCTCTTGTCATCAGCAATTGACAAGCATACTTCCCGTTTTATGTCTTTTTCATTCGTTATACGTTGTCATTAAGCCGAAAGACACGAAATTCTAATAGTTCGAACTACATTTATTGAAGTAAGAAATTACTCTCCAACTTAGTGATGTAAAATGAAGAAGTTATCGCTAAAAGCCGAAAAGAGTATTGTTCGCCTAACTAAAAGTGGCTGCTTGACACGCACGATTGCTGAGAAGCCGAAAATTATTCAATCAAGTGGCGGTCAAAGGTCGCCGTCGCCTTCTTACATACTCTGACGCTTGATTTCAAAATCAGGAAAAAAAAGCTCCTAACCCCAACACGGGCTTCCTCCCTAACAGCAGCAACTACAAAACAAGCTCGGCAACAGCGTCGGTTTCACATTGTAGCTCACCAACAAATTCCAGCTTAAGCATATTGGTACCGTAAGCTTAGACCGCAACCTAAAAAAGTCGAAAACGTGTTACTTTGGTGTATAAGTGCCCAGCCCAAAGGACTTTGGCCGAGGGAGTTGCGTCCTGGGTAGGCACGTTGGGTGCCGGCTCAGCTCGCCGGACGGGGTAGGTTCTTTGGAAACCACTCCCTACCCTACATAACGAGAATAAATTGATCGTGCCTTAGGAAAAATATAGAGATCGTTGAGTTCGTTTTGTCATTTGTCGTCGCTGACCACAAGCTTCTCATGTAGCTAGTTCGAGCGCTTGACCGAATTTCGATCGGCAGCGTGTGGCTGTTTTACCCTGCCCCTTCAAACGTCCCGTATGCCGATGGATCGCTGCCGGCCACTGCAATGCCCTATTGTCAATGTCGTCAGTTGAAAGTTACGTCATTGTTCTTGACCCGAGTTTTTCCATTTGCGCCAGCTCCCCCTTTTATAGACGTTTACCAAGACATTATTGAGTTCTGCTTCACATTATAATCTATTGAAAAGATTTTTCATTTTAAAGGTGCGCATTTTATTGACAAATAAAAGAGTAATTTAGGGTGCCAAATAAATTAACTTGAGAAATATTCTACGTACATAATATTTGTATTAACGTATAATAAAACTGTTGAGAATAAATAAATTTTTATGAATAATATTTTTTAGTTAATTGCACATATACAGATATAGGTATATACGCATATGTGTAAATATATATATGGTATATATATATATATATATATATATATATATATATACGTTTGCTTGAAAGTAAGTCGAACGCAACTCACTTACCCCTTTTTATTTCCATCGACGAGAGCTCTCATTGTGGTATTCTGGGTTTGGAAAATTAATTATACACATATGCATAAATATATTTGTATTAGTGCAAATTCACTTAACAATATTGATAAAGTGTTGGATTAATTAATATAAAAAGAATTATGTTAATTGTCATTTCTTGGGCAATTGCGTGATGTTGGTCTTATTTCACAAACAGAAAAAAAGAAGTTATTCGCTATATTGCGATACGAATTTTGAGGAATTTAGTGCAAAAGGGCCCCAAAAATCGCCTTTGCTTGGACGCCCGCAAAGTTAATGCACGGACTGCAAAGGACGCATACCCGTTACCACACATAGAGGGTCTACTTAGCCGTCTACAACGTTCTATATATCCGCTATCGACTTGAAAGATGCATTTTGGCAAATACCTCTGGAAGCTAAAAGTAGAGAAAAAACAGCTTTCACAGTGCCAGGATGACCTTTATACCAATTTACCGTCATGCCGTTCGACCTATGTAATGCGGCCCAGCGAATGTGCAGACTGATGGGCAAAGTTATCCCAGCAGCATTAAGAGAATTTGTCTTCGTGTATCTGGATGATTTACTGGTGTGTTCTCCAACTTTTGAAAAACATTTGGAAATGTTGCGGCAGGTCAGTGATTGCTTGAGGAGAGCGAAATTAACAATCAATGTGGCAAAAAAGTAAGTTCTGCTTCAGCCAAGCTAAATACCTGGGATATGTAATACGAGAGGGTTGCGTAAAAACCGATCCATCAAAAATTAAGGGTATTCAAGAATTCCCACAGCCTGTATCCGCAAAGCAGATGCGGAGATTTTTGGGAATGACAGGGTGGTAGCGGCGTTTTATATAAAACTACGCCCAAACTGCAGCACCGCTTCATGAAATTCTCAAAAAGAATCGAGTCAGGAAATATGAGCTCGATGAAGAAGGCATTAAAGCCTTTGAGTCACTGAAGACCAGCCTGATATCAGCACCTGGATTAACAACACCGGATTTTTCAAAACCTTTCACGATTCAGTGTGATGCATCGACGACCGGAGTCGTAGGTGTGCTGTTCCAGACAGATGAAGAGGGTAGCGAGCATCCTATCGCATACATGTCCTCGAAGCTGACAAAGCCCAAAGGAACTACAGCATCGCTGAACTTGAATGTTACTCGGCAATATTGACCATCAGAAAGTTCCGCCCATACGTTGAAGGGATGCCATTCAAGGTCATAACAGATCGTGCTAGTTCAATGTGGCTCATGGGCCGGAAAGATTTATCTGGCAGGCTAGCACTTAGGGATGTGGCAGGGGTACACATCGACTTACAAACAACAGCTTTTCAGTCAAGAGAATAAGGAAGGAATTAGTTCAAGCTGTTGAAAAGCACGCAGAAAAGACTCCTGATACCCAGACGTCCTAAGGATTCGTGTATAAGAAGTTATGATTTCGAACAGGCGAAATAATTACCGAGGACAGTGCTTGGAAGCTGTGGGTTCCAGCGGAACGGCAAGACCTAGTTCATCAGGCCCACCAATCTCGAGTGGCAGGTCACGGCGGTGTACTCAAAACTTTGTCTCGACTAAGGCAGTTATACCACTGGCCCGCAATGACGGTTGATGTACAAACAACTGTTAAAAATTGTGAAAGTTGCAGAGTCAGCAAAAAAACGAACAAATCCAGCAGACCGCTAATGGGAAAACAACAAATAACTGATTGGCCAGGGCAAACACTTTACATTGATTTCGTGGGACCGTATCCCCGGACCAAATGCGGAAACACCGTGATCTTTGTGTGTCTGGACCATTTCACCAAATTCGTCTGGCTATAGGCAATGCGGAAAGAAATCGCAAAAGCCGTAGTAACCTTTCTCGAAAGAAACAACTTCACCATTTTTGAGTGCCAGAATACATTCACTCCGATAACGGACGAATTAATCACGCAATATGGAAACCGACACGTTCGAACTGGCTTTTATTCACCACAAGCGAATGCAGCAGAACGGGTAAACCGATCCGTGCTACAAATGCTCAGGGCAGCTACTGACAAAGACCAGCGACATTGGGACACACACCTGAGTCGAATCTCGTGTACACTAAGAAGTGGCTATCACGAAGATTTGGGACTGGAACCATATTATTCAATGTTTGGTACCAACATGGTCACCACGCAAGTGCGAATCCGATCATGTGACGTATCGGCGGCCTATCATTAGCAGTTCAAGCTCTATGCTTCGTGGATAAGATGGAACTAGTACGCAGTGTAGTTAAGCAAGGATAAGCTCGGGCACACACAGTAAGGAAATTGAATTTGCAGTAGATCAGGTTGTATACCGAAAAAACTACAAGCAGAGTAGCCGAGTAGAAGGGTATAATGCAAAGCTGGGGCCAAAAGGAGGGTCGCTGTACGAATTAGGAAATTTAGTTGGAAAAAGCATTGCAGTATATCACGCCAAAGACCTTTTCGCTGTTTGAAACCGGTTGAAAACTACCAGCGATCAGTGCAATTGTACTACTCAGCGAAGAAGGAACCTTTTGCCTGAGCAACCAATAAAAAGAAGAGGAGGATAAACGGCCGTATGAAAGTTATGCAGGAAATCGAAATCACGAGGGAGGCCGTGATGAAGCATCTTGAAAGGTGCGAGGCTGAGGGAAGACCCTCCTCTCCGGGTTCTGTTCCCATTGACTCCGGGAAGGTTTTCCTGTCCAAGCTTTGGCGGAATGGGTTTGCCCTTCACTATTCCAGCACCCTTCGGTGGTCGGTTGTTCTGAAAAATCTCTACTTGGTAGTCATCGGCCTCATATCCTTCTTCCGATTCATTTATGATCTCGTTAACGTGCCGCGGGCGCGACCTCTTGTCCTTCAACCATTTTTCGACACGTATTCATTCTCTCTTAAGCTCTGCTAGTGTAGATATGCTTGACGCCAACAAAAAAGGCTCCCATTTAGAACTTAGGTTCTCCTTCAATATCTTCAAAAAGTTAGATTCTGGAATCTTATTTCTTAGTTTAAACTGCAAATTGTGCATTGCAGAAATATAATCCTCCAAATTCTCGTTATATCCCTGTCGTCGTTCCATTAACTCTTTTATGGTGACATAGTCGTTTTCAGATGTCGAAAAGGCTTTGTTCATTTCTCGGGTTAAAGAGTGGCTTCCAAAATAATGGTCGTCTGCTTTGTCTTCGAGCATTCCACTTGCTGGCGGATCCAGTGAGTAGACAGTGAAATTTTCGGAATACCTGTTCATCGGTATACCCATACAGTGCTCTCATGCGATCTACTCGGAAGAGAAAACTTTCTATTGATATCACTCGGCTGGTCCCATCAAATTTAAGATTCCACTTGTCCAATCTAACGTTACGGTTCTCTATTGGTCGGTGCTCAGGGCCTGATATTTCCCATCCATTGTCGCTGTTTCGTCTGCCAGAGTCATATGCTGGTCCTCAGAACTAAGTCCTGGCGGCTATGCTGATCCCGGAATTCCTGTTTCGGTTTTAAGTTGACTCTCATAGCGGCTTGAAAATGCCGGCCGAGTAGTGCCGTTTTGTGCGGGCGTGTTTCCGGTTGTTTGTGAATAACCTGCTTGTGATTCACATATTTCTCCTATTTTTGTTTGTAGATTAATTATTTGGGTATTTAATTATGTAATTTGGGTTGCGACTGTAGCCCTTAACTCGTTGTCTTGCATGATCAGCGCCGACATCATTCGCTTCAGCCTGCTTTTTGACTTCGAATGCCGCGATCGTGCCCCTGTATTAGGTAACACGCTGGACCTTCCTTGTGGCGGCCCTAATTAGTAGTTTTCACCCCCTGCAGCTCCCGACGACTCCTCCACGGTGGAACTCTGGTACTCTGCCAGGCTTCCTAATTTATCTAGCTTGCTGTCAAAGCTGACCGACTGTTGTCTTTCCTGTACCTGTTGATCGCTGGCTGTCACGGTTTGCCTTGCAGTCCTAGTAGGCGGTATTGTCAACGTTACCTTCTTCCTCTTCCCTGCCATTTACTGACCTATCCTCTTATTTCAAGGTTTTGGCCAGTGCCAAAATAATTAAATATCAATCAACCTTGATAGTGGCCCACGTCATACAATTAAAAATATTTGAGGTAAATCTTCAAATTACCAATTTGAATGACGACGATATAGACACTTGAGCCAAGACGCTACCCAAAAAGACTGGACAACTACATGTGTGTATTCGTTCACTTTTTATGCTGCTTGATTTTTTTTGCATACAACAGCAGTTTTATCTGACAAATATATATGAACAATATACAGAAATTTTTAAACGGGGTTCGCTGGCACTGGAAGTTAGTTATGGGTCTAGAAACCGATCGAAATTAAGCCCCCAACAAATTATAAAAAAGATCCCCAAAAAAGTGAATTCTATGATACGATTCAACTGGTCTCCACCGGAGACACCAGTTCCATTCATATCCTTCTGACCTCTTCCCAGGACTACAGCCTCCACCAGAGTGCTGATTCCCCGTAGAAGGAACTGTCCGAAACCCCCTCCCTCCCAGTCGTCGGAAACAGGAAGGCTTGCTCACAGACAGACGAATAAAACTTTATTCCAGACAGACGAAAGAAATTGCCTCCCTGTTTCCTCTCTCTCTGGACTCGAACCTCTCCAGCGACCTGGTTCATGCCTAGTACAAACGGATAGCGTTGGCCAGAGAGATAGATTCAGTCCTCCCGCCCTTGTATCGGTAAAACCCGTGCGGACTCGAACCTCTCGAGCGACCTGGTTCTTGTCTGGTTCAAACGGATAGCGTCGGCTTGTACGGATCTGGTCTGTTCGCCCCCTCTCCCTCTTGGTCAATCGGTTTCCTGTGGACTCGAACCTCTCGAGCGACCTGGTCCTTGCCTGATTCAAGCGGATAGCGTCGGCCAGAGAAAACAAAAAAAAAAATAAAGTTTGTTTCCTACAAAAGCTAAGTCGGTCTTGCACGTGATTTGATAATATTATATAAGGACAATAAAATAAATAAATAAAATTTTCAAAAAAACGCATTCGATTTTTCTATTAATAAAAACAAAGACATATGATTTTACAAGATATTTAAAAGAGTCATAAAGTCGCACGGCTATTCTGAGACAAAGTTCCGATTGAGCGGCCTTCTCAATTCTGACTGTCGCTGAAGTTGGGGAATTTATATGTACAAAAAAAAATTAAATATGCCTGCTAAGAGGAATTTTAAGTGTCGACACAAATTATTTTTGATCTTTGTTCATCAAAATTGAAAATTATGTCTGGCATGTAATTTTTCAGATATGCCCTACATTCGGTATTTCGATTTTGAAATCGTAATCTTTAATACGTAAAAAAAACAAAAAATCTTCAGATGTTAAAAGTCCTAGTTCTAAGGATGCGAAGATTCCTTTATTGGGCGCCAATTCTGTTACGTCGGTGAACTAGTGCCCAGTCCAAAGGACTTGGGCCGAGGGAGTTGCGTCCTGGGTAGGCACACTGGGTGCCGGCTCAGCTCGCCGGACGGGGTGGGTTCTTTGGAAACCACTCCCTCCCCTACATAACAAGAATAATTTTATCGTGCCTTAGGAAAAAGATAGAGCTCGTTCAGTTCGTTTTGTCATTTATCGTCGCTGCCCACAAGCTTCTCAAGTAGCTATCTCAAGCGCTTGATCGAATTTTGATCGGCAGCGTGTGGCTGTTTTACCCTGCCCCTTCAAACGTCCCGTATGCCGATGGATCGCTGCCGGCCACAGTAATGCTATCCCCTATTGTCTATGTCGTCAGTCAAAAGGTACGTCATTGTTCTTGACGCAAGTTTTTGTGTTTGAGCCGGCTCCCCCTGTTATAGAAGTTTACCAAACCATTATTGACTTCTGCTTTACATTATAATTTATTCAAATGATTTTTATTTAAAAAGGTGCACATTTATTAGACAAATGAAAGTGTAAATTTAGGTGCCAAATTAATCAAATTGTGAAATATTTACGCGGTGTATATAATATTTGTATTAAGAATGAAAATAAATAAATTGAAGAATAATATTTGGATTTAATTATAAAAATAATAATATGGTATGAGGATTATATATATATATATATAGATGTTTTAAAATTGCACATAGATCTAGGTATATACGCATATGTATATATCGGAACATCGAGTTCCTCAATGAATTCTGCGGCGTTGCGGGCCGTGCGCTTTCTCGGCTGTGACATAAACCGTAACCGCACCTCGATCGAGACTGTGTGCTCTATCCATAAGAATTCCCTTTTATACAGCCCAAATTGGTCAACATCCTCTTGTTCACATACTTTGCCAAATACCATATGGCCGTCTCTTTTACTCGCACCATGTCACATTGAGGCTGCACATAACGGACCTCCGTTAGGCTCAACGCAACACTTACATACAGAAACTAATATAAAGAAAGGAATGCGAAGGGAGGAATAAAAAGCAACGAGTGGCATGCAATACAAATTCTAAGTAAAATGTAATTCCAAGTAAGTCAGCATTTCATGGTAATTATTATTTTAATAGCGTTATACCACGAAAACAAAACTAAAGATCCGACGCGGCCATCCTGATATTCACACGTCCTCGTGTGTTACAAATTTAAAAAAAAATACTAAGAGTAATTAGAAGACATCGCTCAATCTGAAACGATTATAGAAATAAGAAAACGTATTAATACGTCGCTCGTCGTTACTTTTTTCCAGATTCAAAGTAAGGAGAACTACCTTATCGGAACCAAAGCATTAAACGACAAAAATACAAACTTTTATTCGTATCAGCTTAAAAGCAGCAACGGGCTGCAAGTGGTAATAAAAGGAATTGAACTATTGTCGATACAGTTCGTCCTTTTGAATCGGAAGCCTTTTCGGTAAAAGAAGACATAAACATAATTAATAAAAACAAAGTTTTTCAGACTACGTTTAAACTCATTTCACTCCATTTATAATCTTGTATACATTCTGCATCGTAAAATATCTGTTGAAGAACCACACAAAAGGAAAACCCGGTTCAATTGTGAAGAATCCGGTCACACGAGAATGTATTGCACCCGTTGCGTGTCGAAACCTACATGCCACAGAAAATTTGGTAATTGCGGTGGTAACCATACTGACAACTATAGTGGATGTCCGGTATACAAGACCTTAAAAGAACGTTTGCAATTCCAGTATAAAATTAATCGCCCCTTGATTTCGAACACTACCCAAACGGTCTCATCTGCCAATAATCTTGAGTACTCTCCATTAAAGGCACTTAAACGCAGAAACGCCAGCATATTCATTTGCTAACGCTCTTCGGTATCCAGGTATGGTTGCAATCACAACAACGGTACCAGAAACAAACAGCGATTCAACAGATCCAATAACAAACACTTTAAAAACGCCCAATGTCTTAGAATCACTTATATCCTCCGGCATCAAAGCTTCATGAACTTCTTGGCATTCATGCAGAAAAGATTGTCGAAGTTAATGAAGAATCAAAATCAACTGATCCAAATACTTACCAACCAACATAATAAATAATATCCTCTCTTAGAATTTGCTTCTGGAATTCTAACGGAATATTCCATCACAAGCCAACGTTGTTGCAGTCTCTCCGCCAGATGAAAATTAACATTATGTAAGTCTCAGAAGCGCATCTAACAAGCAAAAAAAACATTTATTACACTAATATTTATATATTTTATGGCTCGAATCATTCGAACGGCAAAGCCCACTGTGGTACTGGCCTATTGGTAAAAAACGTATGAAACAAAATTATTTTCAAAGCGTACGAAACAACCTACTTGCAGGATACAACAACAAGCATAAAGACAAACTGTGGTATGACCTCACAAGCCGCTCCTTACCAATATCCTCGATTTTCTGTCCCGGAAACCGTTTCCTAGCAGCAGGTGAGTATAATGCAAAGCACACTCACTTGGATACTCGCCTTCTAAGTCCGAAAGGGAGCCCACTATACAGCGCGATTATCCAAAAAAGCAATAAACTTGACTTTTTCTTGCCAGAAAGACTTACCTACTGGACAAATGGAGCTGCAGGCCGTTCACAACACCTAGGCTAAGACTAAACGCGTACACCACATATGTCTCAATCCAAAATACTGAGATCCCCAAGGTCATCAAGGAGCATCTCAAGCCAAATTAACTTCCTGGGCTTGTCAAAATCACAACCAAAATGGTAATATAACTCCCTTCTTGCGCAATATATAACATCAGAACGTTTTTTATTGCCATAACGAAATTGGGTCACTTTCCGCAACAGTGGAAGAAATCTATTATAATTATGATTCCGAAGCCGAGAAGCTCTTGAATAAACTAATTCTTCAACGCCTAATGCCCCAATTGACATAACGCAGCATCATCCCGGTTCATCATTTTGGATTAAGAGAAAAGCATGGTACCATTGAACAAGTCAATAAAATCACTTCCAAAATTCGAACTGCTCTTGAACACAGGGAGTGTTCTGTTATCTTCCTAGACGTCTTTAGGCTTTTGACTGAGTAAATTAAGTTCTTACTTTATAAGGTGCTTGAATCGTACCTTTTAAACCGAGTCTATATGGTAAGACTCAAAAGTTGCTTAACTAAAGAGTTTGACATCGCGGCAGGCGTACTACAAGGAAGCGTTCTTGGACCCAGTCTTTACCTCCTATACGGCAGATATACCCACAAACCAGCGACTTATGACATCCACGTTCCCCGATAACACAGCTATCTGAAGTGGCTTAAAATGTCCACTTAAGGCATCATCATCACGAACTTTTCATCTACAACAATTGGGTAAAATGGATATCTGATTGGCGGATAAAAGTGAGCGAGCAAAAAATTCAAACATATTACATTCACACTCAAAAAAAAAAATTGTCCACAACTATCAATAAATCGCGTATTTATACCATCTGCAATTGAAGTCACATATCTCAGAGTACACCTAAATAGACGTCTCACTTGGAGGAAGCACATATAAGCGAAGCGCGAACAAATAAACCAAAAGTCCTCACAATTGCATTAGCTATTAAACTACCGCTCTAACACTAAACTAATGCTCTAACACACTGGGCAATGCCAGTAACAGCAATATTGAACTGATTCAAAGAGCACAGTCAAAAGTGCTTATAACTATAATGAAATCCACAGAGATCTAAACATCCAGTTAGTTAAAAAAAAAAATTACCCAACTGCAAGACCAATACATATCCAAGTTATCAACGCACTCAAGCCAGCTAGCAGACTCTCTTTCTCTGCGAATTTAGAACACAAGCCCTACTTAGAAGAAATGACTTACGTAGCTAACGAGGCCACACATCATCTGTATGACCCTATTAAAGTGCATAATGTAAATTTATAGGTTTCTGATTTTGTAACTTGTTGTTAGTCCCCTAAGGGAGAAGATTCAACACATAAATAAATATCATAGCAAAAAAAAAAAAAATTGGAGGGGCCAGCTCAATTATTAATCGACGGCTCGGGCATTATCAAGCAGCCAACCCTGAGAAGCTCTGGAGACGTGTGAAGCTAGAAAGGAATCAAATTCCAAAATTATTTGTTGAAGTCCTGGTTGAAAGTATGCCAAAACGCATAAAAAATGTTATAGATAATAATGGTTTTTGGACCAAATATTAGTACGGATTTTCTTTTGATTTTTTTAAGAACTTTGCATAACTGCCAACAACATTGTTTTTTTAAGTGTATATAACGTTTTTCATCTGTTTCCGATTTGGATCATCGATAGCTTATTTTAATACAAGTATAACATTTAACTTTTTAATGTTTAAAGGATTTGATTCTTGATATAGATGCAAGAGCTCGAGCATGAAAGTTCTGCATGAAACTTTCTAAAAAGTTAAAGCTTAATTTTGATTAAAATTATACGAATATATATATGTGGGGTTTTTATTTATTAAGTAGGTTATAATTTAAAAGTTTGATTATTAATATTAATTAACATTAAAAAATCTGAATCTTTGTGTTTGATTTAACCGTCGTTTCGTCGTCACACGTCGTTCGCTTGAGCACGTCTTTACTCAACTCGATTTCGTCAGCAACTAACTCTCGTCCTCTCGATATGTTGCTCTTGTTTTCGGTTTGGATTTTCAAAATTTGACATTTTGCCTTGAGTCGAAGGTCGTTGCGCGTGTTCTGAAATAGGGCTATGGACTCGTTGTTGATAATTTCTTGAAGCTTCTGGTCATCTTTGTTTCTCATTTTGACTCCGATTAAAACCTCAAAAGGAGTGGCGTCGATGCTTCTCGAAAAAGTGGAGTTAATGGCTTGTTGAACTCGATCGACGTGTCTGTACCACTTTGTGGGATCATCCACACTCAGTTTGGATAGAACTGAAATAATGATGGCATTCAGTCTTTCCACTTGTCCGTTAACACGTGGTAGGCCTGTCGTTGATTTCACCACCTTTATGCCTTCGTCTTCGCAATACTGAAGATAGTCTTGCGCGGTAAAAGCTGAGCCTCGGTCCGATTTAATGCAAGCTGGGTTACCAAATATATAACTTTGGCATCGTAGTTTGGCTATGACTTCGCTGGTAGTGGTTGACTTGGTAGGGTAAAGCCAACAGAATTTCGTAAAGGAGTCGATTACGGCGAGAATGTGCTTGTAATTTTTGCTTGTGGAGTCTAGTGGACCTAAGAAATCAATGTGATAGGTACGCACCGGGAAATCCTCTTTGTGCAATGAATGTAACCAGCCCTCCTGTTTGCCACGCTTGCGGTTGGTCAAAATGCACTTCTGTATTTTTTCGTCAATGTTTTCGTTTACTCGTTGAAAATCAGCGCCTTCGTTTTTTTAATAGCAAAGTGTCGGTCATGTGCTCTACCAATGATCTGCTTCTGCATGTTCTTCGGAACTACAATTAGTTATAAGTCCTTGAAAAGTTTGTACAGGACACCGGCCTTCAGAAAATAGCCTTCATATGGTGAGTTGGAGTCTTCTAGGATTTTTATAATCGCTTTCAAGTGTTCATCTTTTTCTTGCGCTTGCTTGAAACCAAGGGCAATGTAGTCGTCAACGATCGTCATTATTGGGTACCTAGAAAGGGCATCAACGTGCTTCATACGTGAACCTGAACGGTGTTCAACTTTGTAGTCGTACTCTTGGTGCAAAAGTACCCAGCGTGCAACCCTAGTGTACAGGCTTTGCTTGTCTAGCGTCTTCGCGAATGCATTACAATCTGTGATTATCTTAAATGGAATGCCAAGGAGATACACTCTGAACTTTGTTATGGCCTCGATAATCGCTAATACCTCTAATTCGTAGCTTGAATATTTTCGCTGAGCATCCGTTGTTTTCCTACTCATGAAGTAGACAGGGTGAAATTGGCCGTCAGCTGGTGATTTTTGCAAAAGCACGGCGCCAAAACCATCGATTGATGCATCTGTATGTATCTCGGTGTCATACTTCGGGTTGTAAATTGCCAAAACAGGGGTGGAAGTAAAGTACTTTTTTAAGGATTCAATCGCGTTCTCTTCTTCTAAACCAATAGCGAAATTTGCTTTATTTTTAGTCAGATCAGTCAAGGGTTTCGAAATAAAAGCATAGTTGTAGATAAACTTTCTAAAGTATCCGGTTAGACCCAGAAAACTCTCTAGCTGCTTGAGCTTCTGTGGAGTCTTGAATTTCGAAACGGCATCGATCTTCTGAGGCGTCGGGGAAATTGTTTTATTCTCGATAATGTGACCTAAAAACTGAATACGGGTCTGCAGGAAATGACATTTCTTTAGGTTGAGTTCTAGCCCATAGTTGCTGCAAGTTCCAATAACTTCTTTGAGGTTCGATACAGCCTCCTTTTCGTCCTTTGCTGGTATAATGATATCGTCAACGTAAGGGAGAGCGATTCCTCTGCAAGTCAGCGTTCGGAAAATCGCATTAATGTGTCTCTGAAACACTCCAGGTGAGTTTGACAAACCAAAAGGCACCTTAAGGAACTGGTACTGCCCGCTTTGGGTCACGAATGAGGTGTACTTCTTGCTGGAATCGGCTACTGGCACATGAAAAAAGCCATTCCTCAAGTCTATCGTGCTGAACATCATAGCTTCTTGTAAGCGATCAAGCTGGTCGTCAATCAGGGGCAACGGAAAATGGTCTTTTTGGAACTATGTTGATACGCCTGAAATCCACACAAAGTCGTTGGGAACCGTCGTTTTTCTTAGCAAGCACTACCGGGCTTGTAAATTCAGAGTCGGACTCTTCGATTACGCCGTTTGAGAGCCACTGCTCGATCTGATCGTCAATTACTTTCGTTTCAGCGAATGCAAATCTACGCGGACGCGAAAAGATTGTGGTTTTAAATGATTTTCATTTCAATGTTTGTTGACTTCGATGGTTTAGGAATGTACTTCGTTATTAGTTCACGCACCTCTTTCTTTGCATACTTACTGGCTGATTCATTAATATCGAGTTCTTCGTTGTCAAGCACTGCTTCGATTTGCATTAAATTGGATTCCAATTCATCTTCGTCAAGATTGTTCAACTTTCGCACACGCAAACCACTTGGACTGAACGAAACTTCTGCTTGCAAGCACAGTTTTTCCCCTATTATCAAACGAGTGTCCATACAATCACACGGAACTATGAAGAAGTTCAAGTCATAAACACTGTTGTCAATCGATACTGCTTGCTTACACTGTCCTATCGGCTTGATCTTATTGGCATTGCGATCTTTTCCAAATCCAATAAGATATACACTGCACTCTTTCAACCTTGGCAAAGCTAACTGCTTGTATAAGTCTTCGCGCAAAATGTTGAACTTGCTGCCGTGGCGCTGTTTGCCACGCAATTCTGATTTTGGATTGAAACTGCTTTGCTCGTCATGTCACTGTGCTCACTTAAAACTCGCGCGTTGGGCGTGCTTTCTTCGACTGCCTTTTCACTTTGTGGACAATTCTTGGAAATGTGTCCAAATTTGTTGCACTTGAAACATTTTCTTCCTTTTTCTTTGTTGCTGCAGCCACCAGAAATATGTCCCTTTTCACCACAGTTGTAGCAAACGACTTCTTTTTTGCCACCTTTTGAACCACTTTTTGCTGCAAAAGCGTTTTTGTCTTTCACACTTCCTTCACTTCCTTCCAGAACTTTCGATTTTGAACTTATTGTTTGGTAGTCCTTCAATTTATACTTGAATTCGTTCATGTTTTTAGCACCGTACAGAATTGATTTGTTTAAAGAAAGTTCGTCGATACCGTCGATCACATATTGAATAAGAGCCTCTTCCTCAACATTTCCTCGGGATGCAATATCTTTCATGCGATAAAAGTATTCTTGCACATTTTCGTTTGCACGTCGTTTGCTCTCTCCGAGTTGCGTATGTATTTGTTTGCTGCTTACTCTCGACCTGAACTCATTTAGCAAAGACTCCTTTAATGCATTCCACGAATTTAATCCCTTTTCGCTCAATATAAACATCTTAGCGACACCTTTAAGTGACTTTTTGGCGAAGATAAGCTTTTGTAGCGCATTCCAACCCATAAGTAAGGCTTGATCTTCAAAGTCGCTTATCCATACCTCAACTGGAATTTCATCACTCCCATCAAAATGTTTAATTGACTCTTCTATGTCTCGAAAACTTAGAGCAAATCGCGGCATATCAACTTCCTTGATACGTTGCGAATTCGACTTTCTCTTCCTTTCGCCTGTAGAAGGTATTTCTATTCCTGTTGAAATTACACTTCTAATTTCATCATCATTTTGGCTGTCTTCGTCATTTTCCTTCTCTTCGTCGGTTTTCTCGCTCTCTGAATCGTCCACTTTGTTGAAAAAGAGAAGTTTGCCAAACTGCAAATTGCGAAAAATGTGCAGCTGCAAATTTTATACGTCGTAGTTAATTACCAAAACTGCGCATATTGATATCAAGTCTTTGCCTTTCAATTTTGCGTGTATGTATACACATTTGGATTTATAAACTGCGTCATTTTCGTCATACTGAAAGCCAGCAAATTCACGTAAACGTTTGCGATTGTTTCTGTCCCCTTCTCCTTCGAATATGAATTTGTGAAGTGCGCAAATGCTTTCTTTCGATTCACTTTTCAGCGTGTTGGAAATCAGATCGTTTAGGCAAGCCATAGTTTAGAAAAAAAAATGTTATTTTCACAGTCGTCTTTAGTCACTTTTCACTTTCACCTTCAGCTTTCCTCGGATACTTCCCGGCGAGCTCCCAAATGTGGGGTTTTTATTTATTAAGTAGGTTATAATTTAAAAGTTTGATTATTAATATTAATGAACATTAAAAAATCGGAATCTTTGTGTTTGATTTAACCGTCGTTTCGTCGTCACACGTCGTTCGCTTGAGCACGTCTTTACTCAACTCGATCTCGTCAGCAACTAACTCTCGTCCTCTCGATATGTTGCTCTGCTCGTCTCCTCGTCGTCACATCTCGTTGGAGTGATCGTCGTCTGCTCGTCTTCCTGGAACGCTCGTCTTTTTGGAACGCTCGTCTTCTTGAAACGCTCGTCTTCTTGAAATTCGTCTTTTGATCATCTACTCGTCTTCTTAGTTTAAGCTGCTTCTCTCGTTGTCTAGGGCGTCATGTTATACGAATGCTGGGGTTTTATGTAAGGGATTCGGGGAATAATGCAATCTCTCTCCCACATATATATATTTTTGTTTATGGTTAAAAAATTCACAATTATGCTTTTAATTTAACTAAATTGGAATACCGATATTATATAGCTCTCATAGGAACGATCTAATAATTGAGCTGAAAATCATCTTATCTTCAATGTTTTCGAACATTCACGCATAAAAATCGAAATTGTGCAATAGCTGAAAGGGTATATAAACTTCGGTTTGCCGTAGTTAGCTTTAATTATTATTTTTTTTTAATTTAACTGGCCTTGTGCTGATAAATCACTGAATATGCGGAGGAATTAAAACCTTTTGAGTTTTTATTTCGAATCACATTTGTAGCTTGATTGCTAATGTCAAGGATTTTTTTTTGGGTCCATAACAATCTATACATAGTCGATATATAAAACAACAAATTTTTTTTTAAGTTGAATGGGTCAACGTCAATCTGCAAAAGTAAGCTTCCACTCTTGTTTTCTCCGAATTTCACAAAAAATATATAGTTTTTTTTTAGTAGTAATGTTAAATTATTATATCCCACTCGTTGCAGGACATTCAAAGCAAACTTAACGTTGCATATAAAACTATACAAAACTATTTTAAAACACCATTGCCCCTTGCGAAGATTGATGTGATTGCTATTCCTGATCTCCCCTCAGTTCGATATGTTAACACATGTGGCATGCTGATAGTAAGGTATGGTGATTATGATGGATAATTTATTTATTGTTAGTCAAATACCTGTTTACTTCATAGAGAGGCTGAATTGCTTAAAAATGGTGTTTTTGCAATTTCGCGGGAACTTATCTATCAATGGATTGGTATATCGATAACTCCTGATTGGTGGACTGATGCCAAAGTAAACAAAGCACTAATAAGTTTTATAGCATCAGAAATAGTAACTGAAGTAAGTCGTTTTTAAGATATTTGAACAAAATATTTTTAATTGAACTAACAAATCCTTAACTACATGTAAAGTGATATTTAATATTTATTTTTATTATTTAGATAAATGATGGTGTAGAGTTTAATGGCAAATATCCAATGACAATTCTTTACTCATTGTACTATGAGTTAAGCAAGAGGTATCCCCATTCTCGCATAACCGGAATGAAACAGGAGTCTACGTCTTTCAAAGTGGAGCTTGTTATTCGAATGCTTAGACTTTCCCTAGGAGAGCATACATTTAAAATCGCAATACAAAGATTAATTTGCGATCACAAATTCAATACATATAAAGCGGTTGACCTGTGGAATGTTATTTCCGAACAAGCTAAAGAAGATAATACGCTTGATAGTAAGCTTAGTATATTAAATATTGCCGAGTCTTGGTTACAGCAAAGCCGCCTGCCACTTATCACAATAACGAGAGACTACAATTTGGGAACTGCAAATATTCAACAAAAAGTGTATCTTAGGGAGAGACCCCACGATGTACCCGAGCAAGACAAAATGCTATGGTGGATCCCCATTGCGTTAGTTCGACAAGATACTCTTAATTTTCTTAAATATAGTCCATATACATGGATAAATAAGACTAAGCAAACTACAATTTTTAATATGCCAAGGCAAACAAAGTTTATAATTGCTAACCAAGAGGAAATCGGACCATTTCCGGTTAACTATGACGATACAAATTGGAATATGTTGCAAATATTTCTAAGAACAGACGCTGGAAGGGAATCAACACCAGTATATACGAGGTACATATTTTTTGTATTCCCGAAACGACTTAATTATTGTATCGTTTAAAATTAAAATGAAATTTCCAGCAATTGTGGAATCGCGCCAAAATTCCTAACACCTAAAAACAATCCTATTTGAATTTTATAATATTTTAATGTATATGTTTATTTTTCTAATAATATTTATTATTTTTAAATTTCTTTAACTTATTTTTAAATAGAGTTGCGCTCCTAATTGCTTAAAGTACGTGTGGTAGACTGTTCCGCATTGACGTAGAACTGCCTCTCCGAGCAGAGATATCGACTGCGAGGGCATATATAGTTATTAGTTCGTTGTGATATAGATACTGCTTAGATACATTGGTTCGCGGCTGGTCACAATTTTATAAAAGTAATTTATTGATTTATATTTAATCCATGAGCTTAAATTTAGGTCAAGAATTTTATTAGTCAGGTGTGATACAAATATTTCAACAACGTAGAATAGTGTAGGAACGAGGATGGCTTTGGCGATTAGGAGCTTTGTATCTACTGGCAGGAATAATTTTGTATCGGAAAGTTTACGTAGCACGTCAAATGCTCGCCCGGTTGCTGTCCCTAGACAATGTGCGACTGAATATAATTCCCAAATTTACTGCGTATTCTACTTATTCAATAACAGAATTGTTTATAAATAAATTCTGTAGAGTTGAAGTAAAAACGGGAGTTTTTCCGATGACAATACATTTAGATTTTTTTGGGCTTATCCCAAAGCCATTTTCTTTTGCCCATTTCTCGATTACAGATAACATTGTATTGCTTCTACTGACTACTGACTACTAACATAGATTTGTACGACATCAGCGTAAATGCACCTCACATTCGATCAGTTCACTTTGTAAATCGGTTACATAGATTGCGATCAATAAAGGGCCTAGTACGGATCCCTGTGGAATTCCTCATGTCACATGCTTAAAATTGAAAATATTATTTCCCGCGGATAAGGGTTTAAGTATTTTGGACAAATAAGACTTAATCAACCTGACTGCAGTGCTTGAAAAATTGAAAAGATTTCTTAGTTTAGTACAAAGAATGTTGTGATTCAGAGAAACGAAGGCCTTGCTATGATCAGAAGAGTCAGGAGAATGACGTCATTTTGGTCGATTTGCTGGCGAACATTCCCTACAATGTCAGTTATAGCCGTGATACAACTACTTTTTTTAGGGAACCCTGACTATTTATTGTGAAGTAAAGAGTTGCTTTCTAGGAAATATTGAATCTGTACACACATAAGGTTTTCAATTACTTTGGAAAGAAAAGGTAGGATGGAAATTGGTCTATAGTCATGGCTGGCCTTTGGTATCGGAATTATTTTTGCTCTTTTCCATACCGTCGGAATAGAAGAAGTAGTTAAAGAAGTGTTAAAGATGAAGGTATATATAGCAAAATAAACGGTAGTAATGTGAGATTTTAGTTTATTATTGTTTATTCATTAATTATTAAGTATTAGAAATAGAAATACACTTTAGCAAAATTTAAATTGAACAAGCTCTCTCGTCTTCACGTCCTTGGTTATCGTCTTGGAACCACTCTCGTCAATGGCTCGAACCCAACTTCCCGTCTTCTCGTCGTCTGCATAAAGCCAACTCTCGCTTTTTGCTCATCCTCGTCGTTCGTCTTTAATTTCAGTTTGTAGTCTTCTCGTCTTTCGTCTTTACTTTTGGATCGCACATCTTTCGTAGTTCTCGTTCAGCTTAAAGGTTGTTGTCCAGGGTAAACGTATGGCATGCTTGCTCCTTAAAGCAGACACACCCCACATTCGGCCATCCTGCTATGCTTTCGCCTCGAATGCATCGTCGTCTTCATCAGGTGTTGACCAACGCTTCAAATACTCAACACAAGTCGGAGAATTAATTGTAGGAGTTATTGCCTTTTGATTTGACAATTTTATACGGGCCCAAAAATTTTGGTTTCAGCTTTAGGCCGCTGCCAAATTGAGTCATTTAATAGCGACAATGTCACCAACATCGTACTTATTAGCTTGCTTGCGACGCAAGTTATAGGATTTTCTGTTTTCATCTTGTACCTTCGAGATTTGAGTTTTAGCTTTAACTCTCAAATCACTTCGCTCGTCGTTAAACGCTGAAATCGCCTCCTTGTTTATCAAGTCTTGGAACTTGATGTCTTCCTTTGTACGCATTTTGGTACCTACTAGAAGCTCGAACGGCGTTGTGGCGATGGACCTAAAAAATGTAGAGAACCACTTTGTTGGTTCGTCGATGCATAATTTCGAGAAGACTGAAATTATAGTGGCGTTCAATCTCTCGGCTTGCCCATTCACGCGTGGAAGTCCTGTGGTCGACTTGATGGGTTTAATGTTTTCCTCGTCGCAATATTTTAAGAAGTCCTGCGAAGTAAATGCGGATCCTCTATCCGAGATGATGATTGTAGGGTTTCCAAATACTGCACTCTGGCTACGCAGTTTTTGGATTACTTCGTTCGATGAAGTCGACTTAGTCGGGTACAACCAGCAGAACTTTGTAAAGGAATCAATTACTGCTAGATATGCTTGTAATCCTTGTTGGTTGAGTCTAACGGACCTAAAAAGTCGATATGAAAGGTGTGTAGAGGAACGTCTCCTTTGTCCAAAGGGTGCAGTAGTCCTTCTTGTTTACCTTTTTTGCGATTGCTCAGAATACATGGAATGCAGCAATCTATGACCTTCTGAATTTTTTCCTCAAAACCTGGAATGTAGTACTCCGTTCTGATCAGTACCTTAACTTTCTTCGACGCAAAATGACCCTGCTCATGAGCTCTTGTTATGATTTGCCTTTGCATGCCTCTCGGTACCACAACTAACTCAGCGTCACTGACTAATTTGTGAAGAATGCCACCCTTTAAAAAATAGTTATTGTAGGCTTCTTTTCCGTCGTTGAGAATATCAAGTATCGCTCTGAGATGTTCATCTTGCTCCTGCGCTTTTAGAATACCTAATGATAAACTTTGGTCAACAATTGTCATGACTGGGTAACGGCTCAAGGCGTCCACGTGTTTCATACGAGTTCCAGATCGATGTTCTACCTCATAGTCATACTCTTGTAAAAATAGGACCCAGCGAGCGACTCTTGTGCAAAGATTTTGTTTGTCCAAAGTTTTTGTAAAAGCGTTGCAGTCGGTTATTATTTTAAAGTGGATACCTAGCAAGTAAACTTTAAACTTGGTTAGTGCTTCAATAACTGCAAGAATCTCAAGTTCGTAACTGGTATATTTTCGTTGAGCTTCAGTGGTTTTCTTGCTCATAAAATGTACTGGATGCATCTGACCGTCGTCTAAGGATTTCTGCAAAAGGATTGCCCCAAATCCGTCAATGGAAGCATCGGTGTGTACTTCAGTCTCGAGTTTCTGATTGTAGATGCTCAGAACTGGATTTGCGGTCAATATCTTCTTCAGATTGTTAACGGACATTTCTTCTTTCGGACCCATAAAAAATTTGGTATTGTTCTTAGTCAGGTCTGTAAGGGGTTTAGATATAATAGCATAGTCTCGAATGAATTTCCGAAAATAGCCTGTAAGTCCCAAAAAACTTTCCAGCTGCTTCAAAGTTTGCGGAGATTTAAATTTAGACATAGCCTCAATCTTCTCTGGTGTTGGATAAATCTTTTGGTTTTCAATGATATGGCCAAGGAATTGTACTCGCGTTTTTAGAAAATGACATTTTTTAAGATTCAGCTCAAGACCATACTCTGCACAGGTGTCAATAACCTCCTTCAGATTGAGTACTGCATTTTCTTCGTTCAAAGCCGGTATGATGACGTCATCGATGTATGGCAGAGCAATGCCTTTGCGAGTCAGCTGCCGAAAAATAGCGTTAACGTGACGCTGGAAAACGCCAGGCGAATTCGAAAGGCCAAAGGGCACCTTCAGGAACTGATATTGTCCACTTTGAGTGACTCTGAGACAGGTAAATGGAAAAATCCGTTCTTCAAGTCGATCGTGTGGAAAATCTTTGCATCATGTAGACGGTCTAGTTGATCATCAATAAGAGGTAGGGGAAAATGGTCTTTAACGATTACCTTATTTTTTACCATTACTACGGGGCTTGTGAACTCGGAGTCAGACTCTTCGATGATTCCATTTTGTAGCCATTCTTCTACTTGCTCTTCTACTAGGCGCGCCTCAGCAAACGGCAATCGTCTTGGTCTGGCAAAAATTGGCGTATTGTCCTTTAGAACTATGCGTTTGTTTTTGTGTGAAGCGGATTGTAGTTGGTAACTATTTTGCGAACTTCGGCTTTCACGAACGCACTGGCTTGCTCGTTTATATTAAGTTCACTATTGTTTTCAGCCATATCAATTTGCATTACGTTTACGAAATCGTTTTTTTTGTTCGTCGTCACTGGGCGTTTTACGCACTTGCAAACCGTCACGATTGAAAAGAATCTCAGCATGTAAGCAAAGTTCCTCACCAACAATCAATTTGAAGTCCATGCAACCGATTGGAACCACATAAAAATCTAAAAGGAACGATTCCTTGTCAATTTGAATGGTCTCTTTGAAATGTTCAATTGGATTTATTTTGCTTGCTTCGCGCTCACTCCCGAAACCAATTAGAGATACACTACAGTTTTGCAGCTTCGGACGTCGAATTTCGTCATACAAGTCTTCGCGGACAAGACTGAACTTGCTACCGGTGTCGAAGAGAGCCACGCACTTTTTGTTAGCAATAGTAATTTCCTTGCTTGTAAAACTGCTCTTCGACTGCACTCTATGCGTGTTCACTTTACTGTTCTCAGCTTTTGCATTTTGGTCACAATTGCGTGAAATATGTCCGTACTGGTTACACTTAAAGCATTTTGTACCTCGTTCTTTGTTTTTGCAATTATTCGAAACGTGTCCTTTTTCACCACAATTATAACATGTAACCTCTTTTTTAAAGTTCTTGTTCACTGTTGCACCTTTCTTGCTGTGAAACATTTCCTCACTACGCTTGGATTTCTCACGTTCGTACACTTTTTCTCTTTCGTTTTTTGTGACGTAACTGTTTAACTTCTCTTTGAACTCACTCAAATTTCTGGCACCGTATAGAAGTGTTTTGTCAATTGGATGATCATCTATGCCATCGATTACGTACTGTATTAAAACTGAATCACTAATTTCACCACGAATGGCCATCTCCTTCATTCGGTACAGGTAAGCGAAACTACACTCTTCTTTATCGCGTTTACTTTTGCTTAGCTGTTCGTGTATTTGCTTGCTGCTTACTACAGTTTTAAGCTCATTTAAGAGAGAGTTTTGAGAGCTTTCCAAGTGCTTAGTCCTCTCTCACTCATTACAAAGAGTTTTGCAGTTCCTTTCAAAGATTTTTTCGCGATCATTAACTTTTGCACCTCATTCCAGCACATGATCTCGGCCTGTTCTTCAAACTCAGTTAACCACGATTCAATAGATATTGAGTTAGTACCGTCGAAAAAACGAATTGAGTCTTCTAAATCGCGGAAGCTAAAGGCGATTCGCGGCATTGCCAGGTCTTTGCAAAAAGTTTTCGGCTCTTGATTCGCACTATTCGCAGAAATTCGCGCATTTTGCATTCTGTTTTCTTCCTCAGTCATGTCGATTCTTGTACTTCTTCCGCTCTCAAACACATCGACATCTTCGTCTTCGTCTTCTGATGAGTCGATTTGGTTGTGTGCGAGAAGCCTATTTTGCAACAGATTGCGAAATATGTGAAGTCCTACGTCATCAACGTTGTACATTATGTTTAAAACATTGCAGATCGATGCTTAGTCCCGTTCGCTTAGATGTTGCTGTATATAGCTTACTTTCGCCTGATAATTTTCCGAGGTCTCATCAAAATCGAATCCGGAAAAGTCTCGCAGTCTTTGGCGGTTGTTTCGATCTCCCGCTCTTTCAAATACGTATTTGTGCAAAGCAACAATATTCTCTTTTCTGCTGCTGCGCAAATTTTCACTTATGAAATCATTTAAACGGCTCATGTTTGTTCAAAAAAGTAAAATTACAGCGACGAAATAAAGTTCTAGAAGTTTACGCAGATCGAACCACACACATGGTTTTTTTTTCAGGTTTTCACTAGTCACTTATCCACTTATACACATATCCACTTATCCCGGTTGAGCCCCCAAATGTGGGATTTTAGTTTATTATTGTTTATTGATTAATAGAAATAGAAATACACTTTAGCAAAATTTAAATTGAACAAGCTCTCTCGTCTTCACGTCCTTGGTTATCGTCTTGGAACCACTCTCGTCAAAGGCTCGAACTCAACTCCCCGTCTTCTCGTCGTCTGCATAAAGCCAACCCTCGCTTTTTGCTCATCCTCGTCGTTCGTCTTTAATTTCAGTTTGTAGTCTTCTCGTCTTTCGTCTTTACTTTTGGATCGCACATCTTTCGTAGTTCTCGTTCAGCTTAAAGGTTGTTGTCCAGGGTAAACGTATGGAATACTTGCTCCTTAAAGCAGACACACCCCACAATAATATTTTTAAAAACTTTGGGCTAATATTGTCTAGACCATTAGCACTGGACTTTACTTTAAGAATAAAAGCAAGGACATCACATTGACTTACGCACATGAATCTAAAACTATTATCACAATGTGTTCTGGAATTTAGGTACATGTTACAAGAAGCTTTAGGTATATTGATGGATAAAAACTTGTGGTTAAGTTCTTCAACAAGAGACAGTTTGACCAGTTTTTTGTGTAGCTTTACCTATTCCTAAGCTATTCAATTCATTCCTTTTATGTTTCATGGAGGGACAGTGGTAAAATTTGTTTTTATAATGATCCCTTTTAGCTGAGCGTATCTTCTTGGTTACCGCTTCTTTAGCCATCTTAAATTGTTTATGAAAGAGGTCAGTACGGTATCGCTTCCATCTAAAGTAAGCGGTTTCGCGCTGATAGATAGGGTTTTTAATTACATGATTACTTTACTTTATGTTACTATTCAAAACAACCACCTGTTTCACCCCGAATGTTAGATATTTAAGGCTTATTAGGGGTGCAAGCTAAATTTCTAGAGTTTTAAAAATGTTTTCAAAGAACTGAAAAGGGTATTTTATATTAATTAATAATAAAAATATCTTAACTAAAGATTCAATGAGAGTGAATTCAATGTAATTAAGAGCGAAAGCTATCATCTGCAGATGAGGTAGTCTCTCTCCCCACCGAAGCGTGAGTAATAGCAGCATTTGAAGAGGTAATGAGAGGATCGGCGTGCATCAAAAAAAGCTCTTCTATCCTCTCCACGCAGTGAACGCCCTCTTTACCAGTGCAACGAAAATGCAGAAGACCGCGACGTGTAAATACAGCAGAGAGCAGTCGACGCTTCTTCATTTGCATTGCCTCTTGAAATATTTTTTAATTCTCCTTGCAGAGCTGCTCATTGATGTATACTGCAGCGTCTGATCTGAGACCCAAAAGCTGCAAGCTCAGTTGACTTTTTTTCTCTCGCCGGTACAACCCAATTTAAGTAAACAGTGATATCTTTCCCCGGACGTTTTCAAATCTGATAATAATCACCGGATCGACGTGCGTGAGCTCCAACAGCTCCAACAGTTGTGGCGAGGGGCGTCCAAAAGTCGTTCACTTGTAAGTCCAACATTGTTACGGGTAGGCTTAGTCGGCTTCTTTTGTTTTGTAACAGGTTAAAATATTGTAACAGGTGTTAATATTTTTGTTTTGCAGTGTAGACTTAGCTTACAGTTATTGAAGTGTGGATCTTAAGAGTGTACTTGAAAACTTAACCGTGTTAGTATGTGGGTACCGGTGCAATGTATGTGTTCGATGTTTGATAGAAGTAGAACCCACAAACAGAAACAAAACACACAACGGCTTTGAAAAATAACTTTAAACAGTTCTTTCGTTTAATATGTTGGTTAAAATTGGTGACTTTTCCGTTTTATAGATAGATTCAGTGTTTATGCAAAGTTTTGACACCAAAGGTGTTTTATCCGAATAATTTATCGACTATATGGATAACTTAAACGAGAGAGCTATTAAATATACGTCTGCGCACAGTGGCTTTTGGCTTGGTTTTGTCAAAAGAAAAGGATGTAACGGGACATCACCGGACTTCGGGCGAAAGGCCGAACGTAAAAACCGTGGACTTTGGACTAGGAGGCAAGGAGACGTCGATAACTAGCGGTAAACAGAGGCCTATATAAGCAGCTCCAAGTGGAGCCGTGCGGAGTCAACAAGGAGCAAGATCGCTACGTCGGGATGTTCGGGACTTAGAGTTTGAAGTCTCCGAATTGAGACACAGGTAGCTAAGGTCCTTATCGCACGGCTAAGTCAAGGCGCTTTGTCACAACTTCAGTCTCGATTTGAGCTTGGCGTATTGCCCGGCGTTTCAGGCGGAGTTACACAAAAAGAGTCCTTCGGAAGGGAAGTTGTCTAGAGCTGGCTGCTTTGCTTTAAAGATCTTATAGGCGAAGTCCGGCGTACGCCTGATCGTCCTGCGAGAGTTGTACAGGCCCTGGTGCGACTAGCCCGCTACACGCGTTACATTGGCTGGTGCCTCGAAGCGCGCATGTGTTAAGAGCACAGCAGTTTCCACTTAAGTCAAAAAGCGGTAGTTGACGGAATACCGAGAACCAAAGACCCTGCTGCGCTTGGACTTGCAGGAAAGAGCAAGGAGCAGAGCAAGGAGCAGAGCCATGGAGTCGTACCAGGGAGCAGAGCGGGGACATCGCGAACTGCAACTCTACAAGTCCACGGCAAAAAGGCTAGGGTGGAAGCGTTCGTCTAGAACCTAGCGTGTGTCTCAGAAACTGCGTTGGCGGCTTCCGGCGTACGCCTCAACCGTTAGGTAAGAACTCGGCAGGCGTTCGGTGCGACCGGCCGGGACAGAGCAAGGGACAGGAGGCTATAGAGTTACCCACTTGTTACTTTCATCACCAGGCCGAGGGTCAGTACGGTGAATAAAGATCCTTGTGTATACCCGAACTTTCTGTGCGTTTGTACTAGCCAAGGGGCGTTTATATAAATTTGGTGGGACAAACACATACATCTTCGGAACTAGCCCCGGAAACTAACAAAATCAGTTCTGGCACCCAAAACGTGATTGTTATGACAGTAAGAATTAGCATAAAACAGAAATGAGAAATGGATGGACTTATCTCCTTAAGAAAGAGGATTTCCCGAGCGTGGCTGCCAAGCTGAGCATTACCCTGGAAGGCAAGTCGCGAGACATACGGAAAGCCCTCTCTGAATACATCACAGAAACCCAGGAAGACCAGAGTATGGCAAAAATCTGGGCTGAGCTAGAGGAGACCTATGAAAACGCAGGACCAACCGTAAAATTGCTGAGCCCAGACGCCGAACAGCTTAATGCAAGTTTGGGTGTGGAGAGCATGAAGGAGGCAGGAAGTACCAGTGGCAAGACAAAACAGAAGACCAGACTACGCCATAGTCGCAAAGCAAGTCAGGGGATTGGTCTTTTAATGGTCTCTCTCTTCGACGGCAAAGAAAAAGATGTATTTCCGACAATAGACACTGGAAAACATGGGCAGAGTTCAGCGAGAGTTTTCAAACGTATTTCCTACCGAGGGGATTTTTCTCAAAGCTCGCAGACCAGGTAAAGCTGTGTTTCAGAGAGTCATTTGAAGAATATATGGTCGACATGCAGACTACGATAGAACCGCTCGGATACTCGTCGCTTTATAAGCGCAGAGCTGGCGTATAAACTGGCTTGAGGAGGAAGAATTTTATGGAAGAGGCGGCAAGTTAGGTTGGCAGATGGCAGATGCCACAGTTCGAGGTAGAGAACGACTTCGGCAACAAACGATTGCCCGTGAGCCTTCTGATGCTACCAGGAGTGGTAGACTTGCTGGTGCTGGGATGGAATTTCCTCACAGGAGTCGGCGCGGAACAAAAATGTGCCGGACATAAGGGATGGCTCAAGGAGAAGTTGTCAGTGGCGGTGATCATACACACAACTGACAAATACGGCATTGAGAAATTTTTGGATACCGAGATCGCGGAGTTTTGAACATTGCAGGGAACATCCAAAACAGCCGAGCACCAAATCACCATGACAGACGAAAGAACCCGAAAGTGCAAGGGGAAATAAAAAGGCAAAAGTCGACGAGATTCTACAAATAGGATGCATAAAGCACTCTAGAAAGACTTCGGTATGCGTCTAGAATAAACTTCAAACTGGACCAACCAACTCAGAGAAGCAAGATATATAAGTAGCTTGGATTTAAATGATGGCTACTATTCCCCCTTAAAGAAAGAAGCAGGCAATTCACAACATTCACGGTTTCAGGAAAGGGACTTTTCCAGTGGAAGGTAATTCCGTTCGACATACACTTTGAGTCGGCGATTTTCCAGAGAGCACTTAAGGTTATCTGACCAAAAAATTTCACCACACGCATTTGCTTACCAAGACGAAATCATCGTGATCGGACACACACTAGAGGAACACAGACGGAACCTGAGACAGGTCTTTCGAGGTCTTTTAGCAGACTAACTTTAGGATAAATCCCGAGAAGTGTCAATTCCTCAAAAGCGAACTGCTGCACCTGGGTCACCGTGTTAGAAACCAAGGGATCGGCTCTGATCCAGAAAAGGTAGCAGCCATAGCCGAACTGGAGCAACCTTCAACCTACAACCTACAATATCTACACGTAGATTCTTGGTACAGACGCTTCGTGTCAGTCTTTTGCCGGATTGTAAAACCACTCACTTCTGCTCAAAGGAACGAAGTGGGCATGGAAGCCAGAGCACCAACAGGCCTTTGAGGAAGTAAAGGCAAGACTAGTGGGCAACCCCGAAATGGCATGTCTAGATTTCGAGAATCCATTAATTTTGAAAACAGACGCCAGCTATTATGGTGTAGGGGCAATCCCAACGCAAGAAACAGAGAACGGCGAAAAGGTCATATCATATTCAAGCCGGACCCTGAATGGCGCGGAAATGAACTACTCCACCATAGAAAAGGAGTGCTTGGCAATCGTGTGGGCAATCAGGAAGCTGAAACCATACCTAGAAGGATACCATTTCAAAATGACCACAGGGCATTAAAATGGTTAAACATAAGCATCGAAAGTTCTTCAGAAAGGATTGAAAGATGGGCGCTGGAACTGCAGCAGTACGACTTTGAAATAGCGTACAGAAAGGGTCAGCTGAACGTAGTGGCCGAAGAACCATGGGCAACAGTACACATTGCCGGACCATTGCCAAAATCGAAGCATGGTAACCAGATGCTGCTAGTGCTGATAGATAAATTTTCAAAGGGGACAGAATTGGTGCCACTACGAACAGTAACGGCAGAATCACTTCATAAGGCATTCCGAGAAAGACTCATCGCTAGGTTCGGAGACCCAAAGGTGGTAGTAACGGACAATGGAGTACAGTTTGCCAGTTTCCAGATTCCTCAGCGAAATAGGCATTAAGCAAAAATTTAAACCGAACCGTTAAAACCATTATAGCTTAGTTGCAGGACAGAACCAGAGGGACAAGAAGTGGCCGGAGATTATGCTAGCGGTGAACACAAGTACGTCGGAATAAGCAGGGTACTCCCCGTGTTTCCTCACGCAGAGTCTCGGCTGGCTGTACGACAGGGAAACCATCGGCTCAGAAAAGCAGACGGAAACGCCTTAAGACAAGGCCAACAAGATGAGGTAGCTGAGGTCCTTTAGGCATCACACGGCTAAGTCAAGGCGCTTTATCACAACTTCTGTCTCGATTTGAGCTTTGCGTATTGCCCGTCAGGCAGAGTTGCACAAAAAGAGTCATTCGACAAGGAACCGTGGCACAGTGGTCGGTTCCATAGGCCATAAATAAAAAAATTAAAGTCAAAATTTTGATTTTAAACATACCAATTCTTATTTATAATTGGACTAGCTATTTGAATTTACTCATCTTTTTGTTTTGCTCTATTAGTTGTCTTCAAGAATAGCATCGAAAGAGAGAGCATGATATTCATTGGGTATTTCAGCGTAAGCAACGTGCAAGGGAAGCTTTCCTTCAAAAATGCTTTAAGCTTATTAAAAACAAGTTTTAGTGCTATGAAAGTGCTTAATATTATAAAAAAAAGGTATTAAGTTACAATTTACAACAAAAAGTATATGTAGTATGTGTTGTGTTTTGTGTAAATCAATATTGTATTTAGTATATATTTGTGAGCTTTCTTGGTGTGTCTTTTCTGTGTTTGGTTAGAGTTTTAGTTGTAAAGGCATTCTTTGGCACAAACAAATCTTTTTTTCTAATATTAAGCATTTTAAAAATATAAGAATGTTTAATTCAAGTTCCGAAAGTTGCCGAACGGCTTGCAATTATACGAAAAGGTAACCTAACCTCAATTCTTAAAAAAGACGTGCTTGCTGTTTGTTGTAGTTTGTTGCCGTGTATTGTCGTTTGTTGTTATTTTTGTGTTATGTTTTGCGTTTATATTTTTTTCTTTAAAATAATAGCTTATTATTTCCTTCGGAGTGCCAATCGTATCAATGAAAGCTTTATGATTTAGTTGTCCGATTTCAATAATATTAAAACCGAAACTAGGGAATATTAAATTATACAAGAGCGACCACTGTGCCTGGGTTCGGAAGGGGCAAGGAGCAAGCAAAAAGCAGAGCCAGGACATCGTACCAGGGAGCGAAGCGAGAACATCGAGAACTGCAAGTCTACAGGTCCACGTCAAGAGATAGGGTGGAAGCGTTGTCTAGAAGTAGCATTTGTCTCAGGGACTACGTTGGTGGCTTTTGAGTACGCCTGAACCGTCAGGCAAGAACTAAGCAGGCGTTTGGTGAGACCGGCTGGGACAAAGGAAGGCTGCGGTTGCGAAAGGAGTACGCCTTGAGAGCACAGTGACTGTTTACTCTAGTCTGGGAACGGTGAAGCAATCTTAAGCCTTGATAGCCGCCGGGCCAACGGCAGTAGAACGAACCACGAGCACCCCGAGCGGAACCTGCAGCAGCGGAATCAACCCAGAGCGAGTTGATCAACGCCGGAGCCATCCGGAGCATCATCTTGGGAAGGAGAGTGTTCAGACGGGGCCGGCGAAGAAGGCATTAGAGTTACCCACTTGTCACTATCAGCCCTAGGCCGTGGGTCAAGTCGGCAAATAAAGGTCCCGTTTATTTACCCGAACTTTCTTTGCATTCTTACTGGTCAATTGGGCGGTCAAATAAAGGTCCCGTTTATATACCCGAACTTTCTTTGCATTCTTTCTGGTCAATTGGGCGGTCACGTTTATATAAGCACATACATCTTCTGAGCTAGCCGCTCGATATTCGTAGCGAGCGAAAGCTAACTAAATCAGTTCGTTACAGCTATAAGTAACCTACAAGCATCAGGAAGCATCACTTCCTTATTTAATTGAAATAAACTTGCAATTAATCAATAAAAAAGGATTTTAGCGATTCATCAGCCAATGGATTTATTAACTGCTGAACTTCTAAAAGTTCTTCTAGTTCTTGAACATCCGGCCAGTAGCTGACCGAAATTGAACGATTCAGTGATTCAGTCGTTTTGGGGAATAGCCAAATTATATTAGAGTATTATTGACAATTTAACGAAATATTTGAGCACTAAAATAATAAGCTGTGGTTTTCATTTGGACGTGGATGCACTATGGTCAGTACAAACAAGTGGCCCTTACGACACCAAGCAATGCTTGTTAGGCCCCAGGGGGTTGTTCAAAACAAGATTGCGAGAGGTGAAAGAAGACGGACCAGAAAAGGAACGGACGGTCAAGTTCAAAATACATACGAAACAAAATGCTACATACATTTCGTGCTAAGTAAGATAAGATTAGTGCTTTCAAAATTGGCGGTATTAGTACCTGATGTTGTCAATTGGTCCGGGTTTAGCTTTTTATCGCCTTGGAATTGTTTTTGTTTTGTTTCGATTTATTGTTGTTGTAAAATTCCAAATCTCTGGCTTTTATAGTTTGCGATATCTTGACTTTCATACAACGGACTTTTTCCAAAATTTATTTCTGGAAGCTTGCTGCGACCCAGTTGATTTGCTCCTCAAAATTGTTTAAAAAGTGATATTATATTATATCAGTGTTCATCCCAACGATCAAATACCATTTCCAAGAAGAGTAGCCGAATTATTAAAACTAGTATTGTGCTTAATCTTGTGGTGGTAAGCCGGCAAAAATTTTGTTAATGCTCCCTCAAAATAGCATTCAGCGTCACACTCGTATTTCCTAACCACAAACATATTTCTGGAACTCGTGAGAAGTAACAATTAGAACAATAACCGCGCACAGGTGATCACAATTTCTTTGCCCCCTCACTTGTCACATATGTACATTGGAACGCTGCGTCATAATCCTCAATTTGTACACAGCCGGGTATTGCGCCGCATACATCAGAACGCCCTGCCAGCCTGATTAATCTGCTTCACCATCCCAGCCAGGACCGGCGTTACATACAACGAAACGCTGCATTACCAACCTCGACCTTTACACAACTGGGGCTTGCACTGCATACTTCGGAACGCTCTGACAGCGTCCTCGCTCTGCGTGCAGGAGTCAGAATGAGTTTTTACACTCATCGAAACGTTGCGTCACCATCCTAGCCTCTGTCAGCGTGCAGGAGCAGTCACCACACGCTTCAAAACGCTGCGTTACCGTCTTCGATATTCATACAGAAGGAGTAGTCGCCGCATACATTTAAAAACAGTATCCTGACACTCCCTCTGCTGCAGGTAGAAAGCCTCACAAAATTTCGCGACTGATTCGAGAAGAAGACACGCTCATGCGTGAGTAATCATATCGGCGAGTAGTTTAGTTTTGTTTTCTTATTGATATTATAGTGTAAAACTTGGTGTGCATTCTTGGCACATAATTCTATACTTATATCTTTTTTTTGAGGTACCGTATTTGGCCTAAGAGCCGTGGATTTTTAGTAAGAAGCCCATCAACTTTATTTAAGAACATATTGATAGGAACTATAATATTTAAGCAACATGAACCCGAATTTAATTTCGCGGAAGTAAATGATGTTTAAGATGACCTAATTGGTAATATTTTTGAATGCACCTTCGGGTATCGCAGTGGTTGTAAATGGGTTGACTCCAATTAGATTTCACAGGTAGGGTGGGTGAAGAACGCGGCCAATAACATCTAATCCTCAATTTTCGATAGGTGCACTGTTTTCTCCGATTTTAGCTTTTTCTGTTCTCGTTTCTCTGTCTAATAATGTTAATTCTGTAACACATCTCGTTCTCTCTTAACATAAGCCCACAACCTCTCTCATTGAGCAAGCTGGTCAAAAATGTAGAAAGAGCTAAATGTTATACTTAAAAAACATGTTTTTGTATCAGTTCGGTCCTAGCCGAACAGTATAGTTAAAAACATTTCAAATCGAATTTTTTATTACCATGGAATAATAGTTCTGATATTAGGTCAGTTCTATACCGGGTGTCAGATTTCGACCTCATCTTTTTTTCCATGTAAAATCGAGAGCTGCTCTAGATGGAAAGGTACTTCTAAGCATATTGCATACCTCATATCGTAATAATTATATTGCACAACTATATCTTTCACGTTGATAAACTTTATCGTATATTGTATATGTCGGCGATTAATTTGAAATGCAATGAAGAAATATTATTTGTAAGTCTCTGAGTGTATTGAATAAATGAAGTTAAAAAGAAATAAGGAAGAGAGAAGCTTTTGAATGAGAGCGCGGTGGGGAAGGAGAGCGAAATCCCTTCTGAGCGTGGCGCAATGAGAGGTAGAAAATAATGAGCGAGAGGAAGGCAGTTCAAGAAAGCCTGCGAAACGGAACAGACGCTCGTGCAGAAAAACCATTGCGACTCGCTGCGCTGAAAAATATAATTCCATAATGGCAGACGAGCCAAACCCCCTATCTCCTACATCAGAAGTGGGATCACCACCCCTACAAGACAATTCGGAGAACAGCTGGCGCACGCTTCTGGAATCGCAAAATAGAGTGATTACGGAACTTTTGAAAGCAGCACAATCCACGCCGGCGCCTAGCACGCGCCCTGTCTCGGCAGTGCTACCAACGTTCAACCCCGAAGCTGCTGACGCCGACGCAGCAGCATGGTGCAAAACGGCTAGCATGATTTTATGTGAACATCCGCAAGAAGGTGCATCTTTGGTAATGACACTCAGCAAGTCGTTGCTCGGTAGTGCATCGCAGTGGCTATCACAAATATGCTTCGCCGGAATGAGCTGGGCGCAATTCAAGGAATTGTTCATGGAGCGCTATGAAGGCAACGAGACGCCCCCGGCATTATTGCTAAACATGCTGAAGGGACGCCCAAGCTCCAACGAATGCCAATCAGTGTACTCCAGCCGAATGGTTACATCTTTATTAACCAAGTGGAAAGCGATGACACACGAAGAAATTGCTATATCGTTGGTTCTGGCACATTCGTCGCAAATTGATTCCAGACTGCAGCGCTTAGTGTTTACAACAAACATAAAGACAAGAGCGGAGTTACAACAACAACTCAAAGCGCATTCGTTCGTCAGAAATTCTGAATTCTCTGGAATTGACATGGGCCCCGAGAAGAAGAGGTTTAAAATGCAAACGCCGATTAGATGCCATAGTTGCGAAAGGCTGGGGCATAAAGCAATAGAGTGTCGCAGGAGGAAAGCAGAAGAGAGAAACGAGACAAGAGCAGGCCATGGTAACGGCAGATCAACGATGATGAGTGAGATCAACTGTGACATGTTTTAAATGCGGCAACGTTGGACACATCGCATCAGTGTGCACGAAGGGATCAGCAGCAGCGAGTAAAAGCAGCGAGAGAAGAGTGGACATATGCTCGATTCTTCAACCTAACGGAACTGCAATACAATTCGGTGAGCGGTTTCCATTTTTCTTAGATTCGGGTTCCGAATGCTCGTTGGTAAAAGAAACAACAGGCGAGAAGCTAGGCGGCAAAAGATGTCATAATTTGTAGTTTTAAAAGGGATTGGCGACAATATTGTCAAGAGCACCATTCAAATTCTGTCTACCGTACAAATTTCAGAATTTAATTTCGAACTGTTGTTCCACGTAGTAGATAATAAGTGTCTCAAATATGATATGATAATTGGACAAGAAATTTTTCAACTTGGCTTTGGAGTAATGTTAGAAAGTAATAAATTTTATATTTATAGAATTCAAACGGTATTATCGGTAATTGACGATAACACATTAAATAAGATTGACTATAAAAATAATGTTAATACAGATTTAATTGATAATGATAAGTCAAAGCTAAACGACATATTGACCAAATATTCCATTTTCTTCATAGATGGTATCCCAAGTAGGCGTGTAACTACGGGTTCATTGGAAATCCGTTTGCTGGATAGGAACAAAACGGTTCAAAGACGACCGTATCGCCTTAGCGAAAACGAGAAGCAGATAGTTAGGGACAAAATTCAGCAAATGTTAGAAGAGAATGTAATACGACCTAGCAGTTCTCTGTTTGCTAGCCCAATGTTACTAGTCAAAAAGAAAGACGGGAGTGACAGACTATGCATCGATTATCATGAACTAAACGCAAACACTGTGTCAGATAGGTACCCCTAACCATTAATCGCAGATCAGATTGATCACCTGCGAGGTGAAAAATATTTTTATAGCTTAGACATGGCCAGTGGCTTTTACCAGGTGCCTATTCACCCCGATTCCGTTGAAAGAAATACATTCGTGACGCCGGAGGGTCAATACGAATTTCTAGCAATGCCGTTTGGACTGAAGAACGCCTCATCGGTCTTTCAGCGCGCCATAGTTCGAGCCTTGGGGGATTTAGTCAATACGTATGCAGTAGTCTATATCGATGATGTGCTAATTGTTTCGAATTCCATAGATGAATCATTCGAAAGATTAGAGGCAGTGTTGACCGTGTTATCAAAGTCGGGATTTTCTTTCAATGTAAAGAAATGTCAGTTTCTGCACTCTGAGATAGAAAACTTAGGTTTTCTAATCAAGGACGGTGAGCTAAAACCCAACCCTCCAAAATTCAAGCACTAACTCAACTACCTAAACCAGCTTCAGTCACACAGATTAGACAGTTTATAGGATTATCATCCTATTTCAGGCAATTCGTACCAAGATTTTCAGAAGTAATGAAGCCGCTATATCAATTAACTTCAAAGTCAAATGCATTCGAGTGGAAAGAGCAGCATGAGGAAATTCGTCAAAAAATCATTAAGGTGCTAACTAGTGACCCTGTGTTGATTATATTCGATCCTAAGTTTCCAGTCGAATTGCACACGGATACAAGCGCTAATGGGTATGGCGCTGTGTTAACAAACAAGGTGGATGGCAAGCGTAGGGTAGTCGAATACTACAGTAAATGCACCACGTTGGCAGAATCCAAATACCACTCATACGAGCTCGAAACATTGGCGGTGTATAATGCTATCAAACGCTTCCGGCATTACCTAAGCGGTAGAAAATTCACCGATTACACAGATTGTAACTCCATCAGAGCGAGTCGTGAAAAAGCAGTATTAACCCCGCGGGTGCTTCGATGGTGGTCATTCATGCAGCCCTTCGAATTTCAGGTAGAGTACAGAAAGGGGAGCCAAATGGCTCATGTTGATTGCTTTTCAAGAAATCCCGTCGAAGTTGTTGCGCAGGCAAATGCAAGCAAAGTTGTGGAAGTACGAGTTGACTTGGCAACTGTCACTCACAACTGGCTTGAATCTGAACAGCAGCGTGATCAAAACATATCCAGAATTATGACCGAATTAAATAGTGACGAAATACAGAAAGAGCTAGCAGAAACCTACGAAATTAGGAAAAGTTTGTTGCATCGGAATATTCAAAGAAATGGCAAGACTCGATGTTTGCCCGTTGTTCCGAGGGCGTTGAGATGGTCTATTATTTACCACATTCACGAAGCTATAATGCATTTAGGCTGGCAAAAAACTCTAGATAAGGTCTACGAGCAGTACTGGTTTGAGAACATGTCGAAATATGTTAGAAAGTTTGTTGAAAATTGCGTGACGTGTAAATTTTCAAAATCAGCGTCAGGTAAAACATTATTAGAATTGCACCCCATACCCAAAGTCGAGAAACCGTGGCATACTTTACATATCGACATTAGTGGAAAATTACAAAGTTTGTCTACTTGTACCATACATGGAATTTAGATACTGCAAGTTGCATACAGTCTGTGAAGTCCGCGATATCGATATTTGGTGTTCCCAGCAGGATTATAGCTGATCAGGGAAGATGCTTCACAAGTAGCGAGTTTCGTAAGTTTTGTTCCACGAATAAAATAGACTTACATGGGATAGCGACAGGTGCAAGCAGAGCAAATGGGCAGGTAGAGCGGGTGATGAGTGTGCTCAAAGGCATGTTAACGGCGGTGGAGACTAGCGAGCGTTTGTGGCAGGAGGCGTTAGGCGAAATTCAGTTAGCAATAAATTGCACCACAAACCGAGTGACTAAACATAGTGCTTTGGAATGTTGACCATCAATGAAGACATGCAAATAGATCTCGAGAAAGCTAGATAAAATACTAAATACAACATTGATAAGAATGCAATGTATGAGAAAGAAAGAGTTGATAAGAAGCATGTCCGAGTTGTAAAACATAAGGTTGGCGATCATGTTTTATTGAAAAGTGAAGAGCGACACCAAACTAAATTAGATCCAAAATTTAAAGGACCATTTGTTATTGTAGAATTGCTTGATGGTGATCGATATTTGTTAAAGTCATTAACTACAAATCTATTGAGTTGATTGAAGAGTTTGACGATGGCAAAAGAGACAAACCAATAAGACCTAAGAGAGGCACAGGTGGAATCACATACAAAGACTAAGTTTAAGTTTTGGTTATGTGGTATGAGAAAATTGGTATCCAAATGGTTGAGTTTATGCAGAAGAGAGCGGTGTACTCTACTTTTAATGATAATAGCCTGCTGAACTAACATTTGATGATTTGAGAATTGGTAGCCAGACGATTGAGCTTGAGCAGAAGAGAGCTTGTACTCTTAATGTCATGTAAAAGGTTATCCTGCTAAGCTAATGTCTGATGGAATGTAAATTTGATATCCAAATTGTTGAGTTTGTGCGGAAGAGAGCTTGTACTCTAAGAGAAATTGTGAAAGGGTATCGCGCCACGAAAAGTGTAAGAAAATTTGTGTTGAAATTTGAGTTAAGTATCATAAGAAAAGAAGTCAAGTAATGTACCAGAAATGAAGTTTAATGCCAATCTTAAGTGAAACTAAGTAACACGAGGTCGTGTTAAAGTCAGGAAGGCCGTGTCGGTGATTAATTTGAAATGCAATGAAGAAATATTATTTGTAAGTCTCTGAGTGTATTGAATAAACGAAGTTAAAAAGAAATTAGGAAGAGAGAAGCTTTTGAATGGCGCAATGAGAGGTAGAGAATAATGAGCGAGTGGAAGGCAGTTCAAGAAAGTATGCGAAACTGAAATGACGCCCGTGCAGAGAAATCATTGCGACTCGCTGCGCTGAAGAAAATAGAATTCCATAATGGCAGACGAAAAAGACCCCTTATCTCCTACATATATTTTGTTTCTCATACTGTTTCTATTATTGCTTAAATCGTATCTTAAATTTTTTTTTTACTTTACCGTAAGATAGGTTAAAGCTTAAAATGCGAGTTTTCCAATCCAGAATGGAAGAAAACGAAGTATAACAGATGCAAGCATATCAAGCCAGAATGACCGAAACCGTTACAAACCATCGCATCGTGAAATGCGAAATAATTTGGAACGAGCATATTTCCGTAACAACAACCCAGATCGAAACAATCAACAGATTAAAAAATCGACAGGTGCTAAGGGGGATCGCAGCCAACTTTTGATGGATCAACCCGATAGGTTTTAAAATGTGGTTTCAAATTGACGAATCAAGTTCAGTGGCTCAGCTAACGATATTGCAGTCGAGGACATTATACACCGTGTTAATTTCCTCACTTCTCAAATCCTTAAATTCAATGCGCTTTCCCAGTACGCTAATTTTTTTTTTGAGGCTCCGGCTTTGCCTTGGAGTGGATAACTTGAGTTGGAACGAACTATTTAGGCTTTTAAAGGAAAGATAGTAACATAAAGAAATGAATTGAATTTAAAACAAAATGAGATTGACATTAAAAATTATAAATTAAGATTAAAATAAGAATAAGAATTAGCTTGTGACCTTTAAATAGTTTATAAGTACGTTTTTAAAGTGCGTTTCATTTCGTATAGTTTTAATATTGTCTGGGAGGTTATTCCAATAGCGAACAGCCTGTATGAAACAGTGTTTTTCCGTCATCGCCAATTTTAATCTTTTGCAGACAATGTTGTTTGTTCTGGCAGACGAAGCCAGTTGCACATGTTCAATTAAGTACTGCGGCTCTTTTTCAGTCAGGAGTTTACGCAGAAATAAGAGGGTTTTTAACTTAATCCATGACTCAAGGCTTAGTTCAAAAATTTTGTTTAAATAACATGTTATGTGCTCCCTGCGGTTTAAATTAAAAACATATCGCGCAATTGAGTTGAAGGCAACTTTTAGTTTTCTCATGCTTATGGCGTCACAGGAACCAAATACTTCAATTCCGTAAAACAACGTTGGAATTATGCAGGTTTTCGCTACAAGCATCCTGATATTCTGTGTTATAAGGTTTCTGGATAAGGAAAGCTGCCTGAGCATGCCATATGCTTTTCCTGTGGCTTTGTTCACATGGTCATCCCACGTTAAGGTGGAATTAAAATCTATTCCCAGATTTGTGGCTCGTTTAACAAATTCTATTTCAACATTTTTTACCTCAATCTTTGGAAGACAGCTAAAGTCAATTGATTTTTTATGAATTAGAATGCACTTTGATTTGGATGGATTGAGTCTTAACCCGTTCGCATCAGCCCAATCATTTATTTGTTTAATTTCATTGTAGCTAATTCTAATACACTCACTAATTCGACTTAGGGGACGGCTAACATATAACTGGACATCATCTGCATTTAGGTGCACATCAATTAGCGACTTCTTCCCATCGTTCGAAAATAAGGGCATAGGCTTGACTAAACTAATTGAGCACAACATCGATACATCTAATGCACATCCCATTAAGCAAAGGTTCTGTTCCTTATCGCCAGCAAAGGAAAAGCTGCTGTGCTTAGAAAAACCGGATAATTGAGATGGATGTTATAGAAAAAGCTCCTTCGTCGCCTTGGTCTTCTCCAGTTACTTTGAATATAAAGTCTGGTAAGGTACCAAAATTGACTTCAAGGATGCCTTCTGGAAAATTTGTTTGGATCAAAAATACTGCGCAAAAACAGCTTTCACTGTTTCGAATCGTCCGCTTTAGCAATTCAATAGAACGCCTTTTGGGTTAACCAACGCTCCACAAGCTATGTGTCGTTTACTGGACATAGTAATCCCTTACCACCTGAAGACCCATGTGCTGGTTTAACTTGATGACTTATTGATGTTGTCAAATAATTTTAAAGATCATCTTGTGCATCTGTCCGAAGTAGCCACCAAAATGCGTAAAGCTGGATTGACAATAAACGATCAGAAAAGTCAGTTCTGTCTAAAAAGTATTGACTATCTAGGTTACCTAGTATGTTTAAGGCACACTTCAAGTGAACCCCCACTAGTACGTGATTTCCCAGTTAACAAAACTCCAAAACAGTTGAAAGGAATTCTTGGGATGACTGGTTGGTACCAACGATTCAAATTAATCTTTCACATTACAGAATTATGACATGTCTTTTCAATGGAACGATTAGGCTCAAGAGGATTTTAAGAATGTTAAGGCGATGTTATGTTCGGCACCTTGTCTCGTTCATCCCCACTTTGAACAAATGTTTATCATAGAGTGCGATGCCTCATTACATGCAGTTGGTGCTGCTCTGGCCCAATGTGACGACTTACGACCAACAGCGTTCATGTCTAAAAAGCTTAATAAGGCTCAACGGAACTAAAAACTAATAGAACTTGAGTGCATGGCTGTAGTCCTGCCAATTAAAAAGTTCAGGATGCATAATATATTGGTGGGCATTCTTTCAAAGTAGTTACCGACCACACTAGTTTGCATTGATGTATGAATCAATCTGATCTAAGCTGCAAATTGGCCAGATGGGCCATTAAACTTCAAGGTTACTGCTTTAAAATCGTAAGAAGAAAATATCGTAGCGATGCACTGTCCCGATCGTTTAAAAATGCTGACGAAGTTGCGGCAATAGATATCGAAGTTCACCCTTGATTGATCTTGCCTCAGATGCATTCCAGTCAGAGGAATATTCTGCCCTCAGATTAAATTCTCGTCTTTGAATCTACCTGATTTTCAAATGGTCGAACATTTTATCTTTTACCGAGACTAATTTCCCAATACTTCTGACACTTCACAAGATGAATGCTGAAAATATTTTGTACCCGGTCCGTTGCGCCAAATCGTAGTCAGTGCTGCTCATTATCAACCCTCATCGGCTAATTGTAGAATGGTTAAATGTCTTAAGGTTTTACCTCGATTTTATTGTCCCATTTTCACGTTCTAAATCTGACAACATAGGCATATTGATTATCCCGGATCACCATCAGCATACTGAGAGATAAAATATTTACTTGCTTTGGTGTGCCTGAAACAGTCGTGAGTGACAACGGCACTTAGTTTAAAAGCCGTGGCTTCTCCGTCTTTCTTTTAATATATGGCTTTCGCCATATGTTTACAGCTGCTTATGCTCCGCAATCAAACGCGCTCAGATGAGCGCTCATGGGACGTATTCCAAAGTAGCATCAACTGCTCACTTAGGAACTCAATTTATCAGACTATTGGTATGTCTCCCTACCAGGTTGTCTTAGGTCCACATTTGATTGGCTTGGCTTAATAACCGAGTGTGATGTCAATCTTTGAAAAACTGACGAGCTTCAGGAAATCCGTTCTAACATTAACCTCCGAGGTAAGCCAAAATACATATAACCTGCGAACAAGACCCCGATCTTTTCAAGTAGGACAGGAGGTGATCAAAAGAAATTTTGCTTTAGGCAAAGCAGCATTTAATTTTAATGCAAAACTAATCATCAATCTATATATGTCCTGTTCCATGCCAAGGAAATTTGGTAATACCCACTGATACCTTTTTCAGTTTTTATTGTTCGTCGCAGAGACTAAAAATCAAAATAGTGGCTGTAGGAGTCAGTTAATTTTGTTTATTTTATTTAAACTTCTTTATAAAAACTTATTTTGTTAGCTATAAAATAAATAAATAATCTGTCAACATTGGTCTCAGCACCTTAATTTAGTCAGATCTAATCCTCTCAAATTATCCCAAAAATATCAGAAAATGCAAAATACCATTTTCTGGATTTTTCGCAAGCGACTTCTGGAAGCTTGCTGCGACCTAGAAAAAAGTATCAAATCAGTGTTAATCCCAACGATCAGATACCATTTCCATTTCCATTCGCCAACGAATTATTAAAAGTATTTTCCCTAGTCTTGTGGTGGTATGCTGTTGGTTCTGTTCATTTGGCAAAACATTATTTATTGCAACCTCAAAACAGCATACAGCGTCACTCGCGTATTTCATAACCTTAAACACATTCCTGGAACTCGTGAGAAGTAAGTTTCTAGCAGAGCCACATCTTTGCTTGTGGCCTGCCGTCGTCGGCGTTTCCAGCCACAGGATTGCGGTTTCCACGTGTAACGCAGAAAGTTTCTGTTTGCTGACAGTATTTTCCACCTGCGCATCATAGAAACAATAACCGCGCATAGGTGATCGCAATTTTTTGGCCCCTCACACCGCATGATAATCCCTCCTTTGTACACAGTCGAGACTTGCGCTGCATAATATAGTGTAAAAAACTACATTTTATGTGTTTCTTTCTAAATTTATAAAGCCATACATCAACACTTCAACAGTCATCAGGCCTGAGGACATTGTTGGATCGTGCGTAAGTACGGCATAGCCGTCAACATTTAACTGACTCATAATTCTACAGATCTATGTTTTTTGTGAGACTGCACACCCCATTTTATACTCCGGTTAATATAATATTACCGGCCTAAGAGCCGTTGCTTTTGAATAAGAAATCCATTTGTGTACGAATACCACACATATATCTATATACTTTTATATATATAAACTACTTTTAAGTGAGAATTGGGGTCATGATGTAATCCCATACGACCATTGTCAACATAAAGGTAAATTTGGTTCTCTATTTCTTAGTATCTTGAAATAAATATATTCTCATACATATAGACATATAAAACAAAAAACTTTAACTAGATTTAAGAACATAGTTAAAGGAACTTTAATATTTAAGCAACATGAACCCGAATTTCGTTTTTGCTAAACTAAATGATGTTTAAGATGAACTAATTGGAAATATTTTTGAACGTTAACGTAGATTTCACTGGTAAGGTATCCAATAACATCTGGTCCTCAATGTTCGATAGGTGCACTGTTTTGTTCGATCTCAGCAATTAAGCTGGCTATCATTCGCTATCGCTTCACCACCACTCTCCATGAGCATCCATGCTTACATAGCGTATTAGAAAAGACAACGCTCGATGATTGTATTCGTCACAAAGTACCTAATAGAATGTTTTAAAATTTGTTTCACATAATAAGGTACGTTTTCAAATTTAATTTAAGGTTTCTGTTTTACTAAAATACTTAGAAATAATGGTACTATGGGCTGTCTACCGAAGCTACGGAAAAAAAAATAATCCAACTGATGAATCGGTTTTGGTTTGAAATAATGATCTTTTAAATCTGCCAGTTTGTACCTAGGAAGGACCCATTTAAGATAATTGAGTGTGTTTGTTTTGGCTTGAAAACTCGCGAATATTTTAGTATTTAGCGACCCTTGGAGACTAGCCAGATGCATAGCAAAATTTAGTGTCGGAAATTAGTGTTTAGTAAAAAAAAATACTAATTAGTGTTTTTGCGGGTGATGCCAGATAGTTCTACAATCAGCTGTTGCTGAGAAGCTTCAGCTGGCAGAAATTTCTGGAAAAGGCCGAAGCCGACGCCGCATGATTTCTGAACTTTCTTCTTAATTAAACCGGCGTGGCAGTCAGACGTTGTAAATTTTATTCGTTCCCATTCGGCAAAGTGGTGGAAAAAAAAATATACATGCGGTATTTCGAAGTTCTCGCAAAGTGATTTTTCCCGCGAATAATTCAAGCAAAGAAGTGAGTTGTGGGGGTTTTTTCGCTAAATATTTTCAAGTGCTGAATTTTCGATTTCTTATAAAAGGCTGAAATTTTACGGTTCCCGATACGGCCGCCACAGCCGCCACGGCAAACCAGCACGAGCGCATGTGCAAGGGGCCCAGTTAACTTTCGCCGACGTTCCGGGGTGCACCCACACCAGCCAGCAATTGGATCTGCCCTGTGAAGCACCCACGCTGCCCAGCGATTCGGATCCGCCCGGAGGAGCACCCCATTGACGGCGATCTGCAGTCGCCCTGAGGAGCACCCGCCTTTGCCAAACCGCAGTGCCTTCGGGAGCACCCCAAATTTTTATTCAGTGATCAGCAGTTGCAGCAGTTGAAACAGTGATCTCTCGTTTAATTCAACGAGGAAATACCTCGGCCAAATAATCATAAAAGCTAGGAAAAAAAAAATGTTCAATTAGATCGGCTCTAACCCAAATCTATAAAAATGTAAAATCTATGCTTGGGCTCGATCTTAACCTTATTTGTATCCAAAAAAAAAAAATCAAGCTTGCAAGAAAATTTTCACGTGCATATCGGCGAACAGGCTACACTGGGAGAAATTCCTAAACATGTTTTAACGTAAATCAAGAAAAATGTATTAAAAGATTAAGTGGTTGAAAATTGAAGTGACAATAATTATGTTATGAAAAAATGAATTAATTAAATAAATAAATGAATTAATTAAATAATTATAAGATCTAAATTAAGTTATGATTCATCTAGTGCGCGGTAAAGTTACGGTTTCTATCTCCCTGCCAAAAGTTTTCTTAAATTCGTTTTGATTCGAAAAACAACAAAATAATTATGAAACGTTTTTAAGTGCACAAATAATATATATTATATTATTTTATTTTATATTATGTTATATTATATTATATTATATTATATTATATTATATTATATTATATTATATTATATTATATTATATTATATTATATTATATTATATTATATTATATTATATTATATTATATTATATTATATTATATTATATTATATTATATTATATTATATTATATTATATTATATTATATTATATTATATATAACCCATGTCAAAGCAGGAATGCCTTGATTTCTTTTCCAGCCTGCCTGCGTCGGAAGATCGATCGTCCGCCGAGGAACCAACTGTGTGAGTTGTTTTACCTATATTTCAAATTACTAAAAAAAATAAAAAAAAAATGAAAATATTTGTGCCAATTAAATTCTCATAAACAAAAATAAAATATATATATATATTTACCTATCAATGCCGAAAATTTAAGAAAGCCATTACTTATAAATTTAACCTTGCAAAAATAAAATAAATTAAACCAAAAAAATTAATTCTTTAAATTTACACTGAGAATATTTCCTCTGAAAAAAAAATAATTAATTTAATAAAATTAAAAGTAATTAACTAGCGAACCACTGATGAATGATGAAATAAGAATGAATATTAGTACTTATAAAAGAACATATTATTGAATTTCCTTTGAACATAAAACTATTTTTTTTAATTTTAATGTTTAATATACACAATACTTATTTTTACTATATTTATGCACTAGTTTTTACTGTCACCATACATATGTACTTTACATTAATAAATATATACCCAGTATTTACCCATGAGATTTAACACTTATTATATTTTATCTTTTCTCGCCGAAATTGTTTCACCCTGTCTAAGAAAGATTAAATATGTTACTTGCGATTGAAATAATTATTAAAATGGAAGCTTAATGAACTAACTAACTGAACTCAGCTGATGTCTCTGCGGTCTTAGGGTATACAAGGGATCACCAGAGTTATGCTCTAGCGGCAGGTGGTCATAGGTAGGGTGGGCAATATGCGAGCCAAATTACATCTAAGGCGTCGCAAACAACAAATTTCTCTCTTTTTCTTTTACACTGTCCCCTTTCAATAATTCCTCAAACTTTTCTTTTTTTTTTAAATTATGCATCTTTTCCTCCGGTTAAGTAACTAGCTTTTCATATTGTCGCATGCACGCTCAATTCTGATTTTATTAATAGTAATACGTAGACAGTGTCAAGATCTGTACGAGCAAGACCTCCACCCCCCAAGCCGACGAGCTAGAGCCGGAATATTTAGCGTGCCCAGCCAATACAGGATCCTTGAAAACATTTAAAGTACTTTGTACTTAAGTTAAACGTTACACGCTACAGTTATAATTTATTATTATTAATATGAAAAGTGGCGCCCAAACGTGGGGCCTTAATGAATACAGTTTAATTCATCGAGACTCACAGATGCATAAATTTAACAGTCTTTAACAGTTTCTTTACTCTTTTTAAAATTCGTTCTTAAATTTTTAATTATTCCTGGAAAACAGATCGAGTGACTATTAGTATTTCTGACTGTCCAAAAATAACAAACTAACGAGAGAATTTTTGTTTCTTTTTTAAATAGCAGAAAGGACAAGGTGTCTTGATCTGAGGAAAGCAGAGACATAAACCAGAACTAGGTAGATTTACTGTCCCGGAATCAAATGCCGAGTCATTGAGCTAATCACCCTTATTAAATTAAATTAGTGCATATACTTCCCTATACGGAAAATTCTGGCATCACTCACGAGCTGTGCCATATCCAGAAAGAGGTTATGACCAAATTTTTTTCCCTTCTTGTGACTAGAGGATTTATATTCTTTTAATTGGAATACAAGCGAGTATGTTTTAGAACAATCCGCTGACCAAGTCCAAATAAAGTATAAAACTTCTTTTCTTTCTTTTTCTTTTATTTTCTAATTTCTGAGAAATTTTATAAAATATAGATACTCTTCGTCGCAGAGCATCAAGCAAAGAGTTCAGTTAATATTTCCTTATTGCGTAATTTCGATTTTTTCGTTGATTTCAAATATTTAGATTTTTGCTTAACTATTATCATATCTCTTGTATCTTATTACTGAAATTACTATCGTACCGCTGAAATTTCATCACTGAAACTACTCTTCTACCGCTGATATATTTGAGGAAAATATTATCTTACCGTTTACATACGGTTGGTTTGCTAAAACTATTTTTTTTTATTATCATCCGTGTGCATGATGGGGATGGCCCGATCTCCGGAAAGGGTTGCCGAAAGGGGCCCAAACATCGTCTGTCCGATATGTAAGGCCGAAGTATACCTAGTAGAGGTTTGCCTTACATCATGTCAACATGAATTTCACAAGCGATGCATAGAAGCTCATTGGAAGTAGGTCAACTCTCCCAAAGAGTGGGGATAGCCGTCAAACTCGTAGCCAATCGAAGAACCGTCAGCTCGCAGATAACGCGGACAAACAAGTATCAGATGATATAGCTTCTTCGTCAGGATACAATTCCAATACCATCAACAGCGGTGATACTATTCCAAGTGCTATTACTGCAAATGCCATCACTTTACTAGCCATGGAGCGAAGATTACTAGCTACACTTACCGAAAGTATGGCCAGTTCAATTCAAAAGTCCGTTTCCGAAGCTATGTCAAGGATAATGTCCGATCAAGGTACTAATAGAACCCCAAGCGAGCTGAGTTAACCGTTCAATTCTCAACAGTTCGGAAGTGGTTTCAATAGGATCGATACAAGGGAAGAAACCGGGGTGAATTCTAGGCAAGAGATTTTAGCTCCGTGTTCTCCTGCGTCGCTACGAAGTGCCGATGCAGATTTATTAAATCGACCAGTTAAAGTAATTCATATTTTGAACGGCTGGAAAATAAAATGTTCTGGTGTAGGAGTGTCAGTAGACAATTTTATTTACCGCGTTGAAGCACTAACTAAGGAGACGTTAGGCAATAATTTCACTGTACTTTGTAGGAATGCTAGCGTTCTTTTCGAAGAGAAAGCTATTGAATTTTTTTGGCGATATCACAAAGCTTATGGTGAAGTCCGATGGGATAGCTTTTGTTCAGCCTTGCGTCTACAGTTTCGACCCAGTAGGGATGATGGTGATCTTGAGGAGTTGATTAGGAACACCAAACAAAAGTCAAACGAAACTTTTGATAGTTTCAATGACTCCATTTCGAGTCTAATCGATCAGTTAGAACAGCCTTGGATGCCTCACAAGCTCATTCGGGTTCTCCGAAACAATCTTCGTCCCGAAATTAGACATGAAATCTTAAATATCGACATTCAATCAGTTTCAGAACTGAGGGAGATTTGTCGCAGGCGTTGTCAGGGTTATTTCAGATCTTCCCCTTTCAAACGTGAAGTCTCGGAATTTAGTCCAGAACAGGAGATGCCTCCAGAATCGGAATCCGATAAAGAAGGCGATATCGAAGCTTTTTCCTTGTTGTGCTGGAACTGCCGCAAAGAAGGTCACCGGTATCAGAACTGTGTAGCCGAAAGAAGAGTTTTTTGTTACAGATGCGGAGCTGCCAACACATACAAAACAAGTTGTAACAAGTGTTCGATGCCGCCATACAAACAGAAGGCCTCCAGTGGCGTTCGAAGTCAAGCAACGATGACCGATCCATAGATCACGCAACTATAGTTGCACCTAATTTTTTCCATGACGTACAAATATCCCCAGACTGTCATTTGCTTCATAGCAAAATTCCAATGTTAGAAAAAATTAATATCCCGGAAATAAATAATGAACAAGAATTAGAGAAGCGGAAAACGAGAAATTCCGTCCGAATGCAATCATTTTGGCAGGAGGTCAAAACGTGTTAAGCCGGACGGGAATATATTAGCTCTCTACCTGTAGGACCAAAAGATCCTCGACCCTTTTTATCAATTCGTATGTTCGATCGTACCGTTTACGGACTGTTAGACTCTGGCGCGTCGATAAGTTGTGTCGGTGGAAACCTTGCCAGAGACATAATTAACAGCAAAGAATTTAAGACGATAAAAGTCAGCGCTACAACTGCTGATGGAACATCTCAGCAGATAGTTGGTCATTTAAAAGTTGTTGTAGAATACAACGACGTTAAAAGACCTTTAAAATTCTACGTGGTATTTGTATTTAGGAATAGATTTCTGGAAAATTTACGATTTGCTTCCGAAATGCATTAATATATCATCATAAGAATCCGATCCCGACCGTAAGGTTAATGCTGATCAGCATAACTTGTCCACGGTTGACAAAGCCAAATTAACGAACGTCATTAATTGTTTTCCGTCTTTCACTCACGAAGGTCTCGGCAAGACCAACTTGATAACGCACTCAATCGATGTCGGTACGGCTAAACCGATAAAACAACGACACTTTCCTGTCTCACCCGCAGTAGAAAAGGCCATGTATGCCGAGATTGACAGAATGTTACAATTGGGTGTGATAGAGGAGTCCGAAAGTTCGTGGTCTTCTCCTATTGTAATGGTGACGAAACCCGGAAAAGTTAGGATCTGTCTAGATTGCCGAAAGGTAAACAGTTTCACGGAAAAGGATGCATACCCTCTTCCCCAGATAGCGGGAATTTTAAGTCGTTTGCCTATGGCGGAATTCATATCCAGCCTTGACCTTAAGGATGCCTATTGGCAGGTTCATCACGAGACAAAACGGCTTTCACTGTCCCTGGTAGACCGCTTTACCAGTTTAAGGTTATGCCTTTTGGGCTGTGCAATGCCACTAGTACAATGTCCCGTTTAATGGACAAGGTTGTGCCAGCACATCTCAGAAACGAGGTGTTCATTTACCTTGACGATTTATTGGTAGTTTCTTCCAGCTTTGAGAGGCATCTTGAAGTTCTCAGAGAGATCGCTCTGCAGATAAAGCGTGCAGGTTTGACGATCAATATTGGCAAAAGTCACTTCGTGACGTGCTTCGTGTGCGATATCTAGGTCATATAATCGACGATGGTGGAATACGCACCGACCCCGAAAAGGTGGCCGCAATTACTAATTTTCCGTTACCGAAAACTTTACGCAGTCTACGAAGTTTTATGGGCTTGTGTGGGTGGTATCGTAAGTTTGTTCCAATTTCGCTTCACTCTCAGCTCCTTTAACAACTTTCACCACAAAACGAAGGTTTAGATTAACCGACGAAGCCATTAAAGCTTTCGAAGTCTTAAAATTTTCACTTAGCAAGGCTCCAGTCTTATGCAGCCCCGACTTTACAAAGCCTTTTGCGATGCTAGCAAAACAGGGATAGGCGCAGTACTAGTACAGGTGTCTGAAGAAGGAGACGAACGGGCTATTGGCTTCATTTCAAAGAAGCTGAACAAATGTCTAGCGGCGGTAGCAGCTCTCAAGAATTTTAGGTCGTATGTGGAGGGACATAAATTTAAAATCATAACCGATCACGCCTTGAAATGAAATTGAAATGGCTAATGTCTAATCACGACCTAAATTCACGACTAGCTCGATGGGCTTTAGCTTTACAAAGATATGATTTTACAATTGAACATCGAAAGGGTTCTCTGAATATCGTTCCCGACTCACTTTCCCGTGTAAACGAAGACGTGGTAGCCGCTATAGACTTACGCGAAGGATTTTTAGTGGACATGAACTCAGAGCATTTCCAATCAGCTGAGTATGTTTCTCTTGTCGAAAAGGTAAAAGCCAACCAATAAAATTTTCCTGATCTTAAGTCTGACAGTGGCTATGTTTATCGGAAAGCCGAACATTTAACGGGAGAGCAAGTCCATGATGAGTCCTCTCGCGAGCTCACGATAGTCCTTTATCTTCTCACGGCGGCATACACAAGACGATAGAGAGAGTAAGGCGATACTATTTTTGGCCTGGCCTTGTTCCAGATGTGAAGGCTTATATAAATGCCTGCGAAGTGTGCAAAACCACTAAAGCTTCTCAAACCCGTGAAGAAAATAGATACATGTGCAGTTATAAAATATCTAGAAGGGGAGTTGTTTATGGCATATAGGACTCCTGAAACAGTGGTGTCCGACAACGGCTCACAATTTCGCTCTCACGCTTTTGAGAAATTAGTGCAGCAATACGGAATTACGCATACGCTGACGGCCGTTCATTCGCCTCAGGCTAATGCGTCCGAGCGCGTTAAACGCTCTGTAATTTCTGCAATTAGAGCTTATCTTCGACCTGACCAAAAGGACTGGGACGAGTATCTCAACAGAATATGTTGCGCGTTGAGATCGTCCGTTCATGCTAGTTTGGGAACCTCTCCCTACTACATGGTCTTCGGACAACATATGATTACATCCGGTGGTGCATATTCTTTGTTAAGGAAATTAAGTTTACTAGATGATCGTTCTTTGAAATTCAATCGTCAGGATTCATTTGAAATAGTTCGAGATAAAGCTTGCAAGTTAATGCAGGAAAAGCACGATATAAAAGAGAAGCGATATAATCTCCGATCTCGAGTTGTGTCTTTTGAAGAAGGGCAAGAGGTTTTCCGTCGAAATTTTAAACAAAGCTGTTTTCAAACTGGTTACAATGCCAAATTCGGTCCTTCCTTTGTGAAAGCGAGGGTTCGAAGAAAGTTAGAAAACTCCTGTTACGAATTGGAAGATTTACAGGGTCGAATTATAGGTACCTATCATGCAAAAGATATTCGAAAATAACGTGTCTTCAGTCAGTATCTGTCTAGGGTACCCCTAGCCAGATTTTCCGGGGGGGCTTTGTAGCGGCGCCTGAAGAACGTTTGTTTGTTTTGGCTTGAAAACTGGCGACTATTTTAGTATTTAGCGACCCTTAGAGACTAGCCAGATGCATAGCAAAATTTAGTGTCGGAAATTAGTGTTTAGCAAAAAAAATACTAATTAGTGTTTTTGCGGGTGATGCCAGATAGTTCTACAATCAGCTGTTGCTGAGAAGCTTCAGCTGGCAGAAATTTCTGGAAAAGGCCGAAACCGACGCCGCATGATTTCTGAACTTCCTTCTTAATTAAACCGGCGTGGCAGTAAGACGTTGTAAATTTTATTCGTTCCCATTCGGCAAAGTGGTGGAAAAAAAAAATATACACGCGGTATTTCGAAGTTCTCGCAAAGTGATTTTTCCCGCGAATAATTCAAGCAAAGAAGTGAGTTGTGGGGGTTTTTTCGCTAAATATTTTCAAGTGCTGAATTTTCGATTTCTTATAAAAGGCTGAAATTTTACGGTTCCCGATACGGCCGCCACAGCCGCCACGGCAAACCAGCACGAGCGCATGTGCAAGGGGCCCAGTTAACTTTCGCCGACGTTCCGGGGAGCACCCACATCAGCCAGCAATTGGATCTGCCCTGTGGAGCACCCACGCTGCCCAGCGATTCGGATCCGCCCGGAGCCCCCCATTTACGGCGATCTGCAGTCGCCCTGAGGAGCACCCGCCTTTGCCAAACCGCAGTGCCGTCGGGAGCACCCCAAATTTTTATTTAGTGATCAGCAGTTGCATCAGTTGAAACAGTGATCTCTCGTTTAATTCAACGAGGAAATACCTCGGCCAAAAAACCATAAAAGCTAGGAAAAAAAAAATTTTCAATTAGATCGGCCCTAACCCAAATCTATAAAAATGTAAAATCTATGCTTGGGCTCGATCTTAACCTTATTTGTATCCAAAAAAAAAATCAAGCTTGCAAGAAAATTTTCACGTGCATATCGGCGAACAGGCTACACTGGGAGAAATTCCTAAACATGTTTTAACGTAAATCAAGAAAAATGTATTAAAAGATTAAGTGGTTGAAAATTGAAGTGACAATAATTATGTTATGAAAAAATGAATTAATTAAATAAATAAATGAATTAATTAATTAATTATAAGATCTAAATTAAGTTATGATTCATCTAGTGCGCGGTTAAGTTACGGTTTCTATCTCCCTGCCAAAAGTTTTCTTAAATTCGTTTTGATTCGAAAACAACAAAATAATTATGAAACGTTTTTAAGTGCACAAATAATATATGTTATATTATTTTATATTATATTATATTATATTATATTATATTATATATATTATTATATTATATTATATTATATTATATTATATTATATTATATTATATTATATATATTATATTATATTATATTATATTATATTATATTATATTATATTATATTATATTATATATTATATTATATTATATTATATTATATTATATTATATTATATTATATTATATTATATTATATTATATTATATTATATTATATTATATTATATTATATTATATTATATTATATTATATTATATTATATTATATTATATATAACCCATGTCAAAGCAGGAATGCCTTGATTTCTTTTCCATCCTGCCTGCGTCGGAAGATCGATCGTCCGCCGAGGAACCAGCTGTGTGAGTGTTTTACCTTTATTTCAAATTACTAAGAAAAATAAAAAAAATGAAAATATTTGTGCCAATTAAATTCTCATAAACAAAAAAAAAAATATATATATAAGTTAAAAGATTGATTATGATTTTTATATAAAAAAATCTAACTTTTCTTTATTGAGTTGGATTAAGAACTAACTTACTTAGATTAAAAATTGTTTTTATAGCTACGCGTCGCTCCATCGCTGCCGCCGTCTCTGCCGCTGTTGATGTTTCTGCTGACGTTCTTTCATATTATTGGTTGCTGTTCTTGGTCGCCGTCGCCGTTGGCCAAACTTAATTGTAATTGGCCTAGTGCATTTTAATTATAGTTTTTGTTGTATGCACTAAGTTGAGTTCGATCAACTTTGGAAATTGGCTATTCTGCATTCCCACGATCGCTGACCAAAAGGTGCAAGCTAAGTTCGTTAGAACTTTATTGAGAGCATTGCTTTGCTGTTAGTTGTGCAATTAATGCTCTCTTCTTCGGTTTGGGAAATTCTATTATTGAGGGCATTGCTTTGCTGTTTGTTGTGCAATCAATGCTTACTCATTTCCTCTGTCTGAGAAATTGTATTATTTTGGGTGTTAACTCTTCCCTCCTTAAACGCGACTGTCCTCGGTCGCAACGTAGTAGAGTACAGGTCCGGAGTGCGTGGGCTTTTCTTGCGTTTCTGGCACGGAAACTGGTGTCCTTTCCGTTGACCTACGTCTTCGTAGGAGTTCCGTGATTGATCCTATTATAAGTAGTAGTAGGATGATGGCGGATCCGTAGCTAACGGAAGATTCTATGGTTGCCTTGCTTCTTAATTTTTCCAGCGCTTTTGTGTTGTTAATGTTGAGTTCCTTGACCATTTGTAGTGAGAGAACTTCCTCTAACTTAGTCTTTTCGCCCAATAGTTGGAATAACGGAGGTTCTGGTTCGACTACGTTGATTTCCTTTGACTTGAAGATGGTTTCACCAATTGTTACCGTCGAATTACGATATTGTATTATGAAAGAGCCTTGCAGTTGTAGAAGTTTTTCATCTAGTGAGACGGGTTCATTGAAGTTGTTTAGCAGGATGGTGCCTGGTAGTATTTCTTCGAAATCCGGTATATGTTGATTGTTGATCATCTTACATTCTGGTTCTCGAAGGTTTAATAGAGCGTTTACGCAAGTATCATTGCTTAAATCTAACAAATTTTCTGAATTACAAATTGTCTTATCATTATAGGATTCACAAGGTTTAATTATTGCCAATAATTGTCTCTTACATTCTAAAAAATTTTCATATTTTATATCATTGATTATTTGGGCTTTTTTTATTGCTTTAATTTTTAAAGTTCTACAATTATCTGATTCAATGGTTGGTAAGCTAATAATGTAAATAAGGTCGTTGCCATTTGTGGCTAACTTGATTCGAGCAAATTCCAATAATTCTTCTATGTTAAAAATAAGTTATTTTCTTTTTTAAAAATTTCTTCCACTATTTTGGTTTCTGTGTTTGTAAGTACAAATGAATTTATTGTATTAGATTTGGCCCATGTAATTGCGTATATTATGTTAATTATTTCTTCTTTTATTAATTGAATTTTATACTTTAAAATATTTGCTTTCTGATTTATGATTTCTTCCGAGCTCTGGGTAATTTTCAACATTGCATTAGTAGCGTTAGTAAGTTGGTTTATTTTTTGATTAATTAATCTGTTAATTACTACTTGTCTATTGTTGTTTTCTAGCTGCTCATTTATCTTGTCTTCTAAGATCTGATAGACGTGGTGATCTGGCGATCCCGCCAGCCATTTCCATGCAGTACCTATTGCTTCTATTGCCCTTTTTTGTCTTTTTTGAGTTTGGAGTATGCGTAAATCCGTTTGGATTTGTTTTAGTTCATAGGATGTAATGGATGAGATGGGGTGAGTGAATGAAATGATTCTTCTAACTTCGCCAGAGTTTCTTCATAGCTTTGTAGGTTAAAGATGTGGATGATTTTAAATGTTCCGTCTTGTTTAGCCGCTAATCCGGTTTCGAGTGAGATGATTTGTGAATTGGAATAGTCGAGGACTGTAGTTATTCCCAAGCATGTTGGTAAAAATAATCTGAAAAATTATGTTCTTATATTATTTTTATGTATGATTTTTCCGGTTTGTGTTTTAATGGTGGTCGTTCTATTTTCCGCTACTTTCTCGGTTTTGTATCTAGGTGTAAGTTTAGTTCCTAATCTTTTATCTATTTTTACATGTACAGTTTCGCCTGGCTTAAAAAGTTTTGGTAATATTTTTCCTTGATTATGGTATTCGAGGTCGGCTGTTTGTTTATTTTTAATTTTCTTTTTTATTTCTTCTCGTTTCTTTTCTATGTCTTCTGTTGAACTAGAGATTGTGCTTCTGAAAAATATGTCTATGGGTCTTTCTTTTGTTACAGAATGTATCGATTTATTATATTCTTGAACTGCTTTAAAGATTAAATCTTCAAATGATATGCTCCCGTTGTCTTTTTTGAGACACCGCATGATTTCAGATAGGGTTGAATGAAACCTTTCTATTTGTCCGTTACTTGTCGATGCGTACGGTGCCGTGGTGTGTAATGATATTTTGAGTTCATCTTCTAACATAAACTTTATTGCTGCTGAGCCAAATGATCGTTCGTTGTCCATTATTATCCATTTTGGCATACCGAAAGCAATTAACATTTCCCTCAACGGATTTTTAATATCTTCAGATGCTCTTGACTCTAAAATTTTTACTTGAACATATTTTGAAAACTTGTCAATTCCCGTTAAGACTCTATGTTTTTCGGTAATATAAATATCTATGTGAACTATTTCTCCTGGGTAATTAGGAATAGGGGTCGGTTGGATTTCTCCTTTTGGGGGGTGTCTATCGTATTTTGATTCTTTACAAGTTTGACAGGCTTGAACTATTGCTTGGATTTTCTTGGTAAGTTGTGGAAAGAAATAATTCTTCAAAATTTGTAATTTGTTCTCTTTTGCATCTCTATGGGCTCGTTTATGTTCGAGGGTAATTATTTCGTTTTGTTGGGACTCCGAAGTTACGTCGTCTATTTCGTTTTGAGTAAACCTTACCTTGTATGATTTAAAATAGGTAGGGTAAATGTTTTGAATTTTTCCCATTACCTCTTCGGATGTAATGATTCCGTTTATAAGCTTAGGATCAAGTTTACTAGTTAAAATTGCAATACGTTTTTCTTCCGTGTAAGATTTTTGTTTAATGATGTGTCTGTGGTATGTTGGGAATGGCATTTCGAAGCTATAGGAATCTGTATCGGCAGTCAGTAATAATAATTGGTTTTTAAATACGTTAATTGGAGCTTCTACTAAAAATATGAGGTTGTGTGACGAGCTTTCGTCGCTATTGGCTGATGCTGAGGAGCTGATTGAATTAATTTCTGCGGGGGCCCGGGACAACGCGTCCGCTACCACATTAGCTACTCCGGGCTTGTACCTGATCTCGTGGTTATACTCGCCAATGAGGTCTCTCCAGCGTTTAAGCTTAGCGTTATGGTTATTTACGCTATTCGAAAAACTCAAGGGTTGGTGATCCGTGTATATTACCACTTTTGAATACCCGTAAAGATAATGTCTTAAACTTTGGAGCGCCCAAACGATCGCGAGCATCTCTCTTTCGTTAGTTGCGTAGTTCTCTTCAGTCTTTGACAGGGTGCGTGAAATGAACGTTATTGGCCTATGATTTTGTTCCAATACTGCGCCTATTGCGTAACTTGAAGCGTCAGTAGTCAATTGAAATTCTTTTCCGAAATCTGGATAGGCAAGGGTAACCTCCCTGGAGACGAGAGTATTTTTAAGTTTCTCGAATGCTGTAATTGCATCTTTGCTCAAGTTGATAGCAGTTCTGCTTGACTTGGTCTTAGATATCCGGCCTTCTTCGCCTCTTAGAAGAATGGTTAGGGGCTTTGCTATTTTGGCGTAATCTTTTATGAACCGCCTATAATAACCTGTCATGCCCAAAAAGGAACGGAGATCTTTTAATGTTTTTGGGACTGGAAATTTTGTAATCGCTTTTATTTTATCTATGTTGGTTTTTACTCCATTTTCTGATATTGTGTACCCCAAGAAGTCTACTTCGTTTTTAAAAAAATGGCATTTCTCTATTTGAACCCTCATATTTGCGTTTTGTAGCGTTGAAAATACTCTTTCCAAGTTTTTGCCGTGCTCCACTTCGTTTTTGCTAAAGACTATAATACCATCAACGTATACATAGCAAATTTTCCCTATGTATTCTCTCAATATGTCGTCTAACGCTCTTTGAAAAATGGAAGGGGAATTTTTCAAACCGAATGGGAGTCTCGTAAATTCATATTTTCCGTTATTTACCGCGAATACTGTTTTTTCTATGTCTGTATCTTTCAGTGGTATTTGATGAAAACCGCTCTTGAGATCTAATACCGAAAAATATTTGTTGTCCCCGAGCTGCGCAATAATTTCTCCAATTTCGGGTATGGGATACCGATCTGAGATAGTAACTTCATTAAGTTTCCTATAATCAATTACTAATCTGTACTTTTTTTCTTCGGACTGGCCGGACTTTTTCGGAACTACCCAGACTGGTGCATTATATGGTGATCTTGAAGGTCTTATAATACCATCTCTTAGCATCTCAGTTATTTGTTTTTCTACCTCTTGTTTGAGTGATATTGGGTATGGGTAATGTTTTCCGTAAACTGGAGAATCTGATGAAGTTCTGATCTCACCTACTACTTTAGTTGTGTATGCAAACTTTGAATCGGGATCTGCGAAGAGGATTTTGTGGCTTTGTACGAGGAGTTTTATTATTGATTTTTGTGACTCGGTCATATGGCTGACTTGCGGTCCAATTGTATTTACTGCTTGTGTCGCTAGTTGATGAATTTTAATTTTGCGTTTATTTCCGAGAATTAATATATCATTTTTTACATCTATTATTGCTCCTAGTCTTTTCATTGTGTCATTGCCCAAGATACCATGAAAGGTTTTCAGGGTGTCTAGTAAAAAGAATTTCATGGGTGTATCCGAAATATTAGCGAGCTTAAGTATTGCGTGTTGTGTTATTTTATTGGTACCACCGACTGAACTAACTGAAAAAGTGTTCTCATTTGGCTTTGGATTTGGTACTAATTGATTTTGAATATAATTTTGATTAGAGCCCGTGTCGATTAAGAATTTTAGAATTTTTCCGTTCCCCGTGGTTACTTTAAAGTAAGGTAGTGAGGAACGATTTATTCTAAAAAATAAAGTTCTGACATATCTATGTATTCTTGTTGTTCGTTATCGCTTTGCCATACATATTCCTCCTGAAGTTCGTAAACGTTATTTTCTTCTGCCAACTGATAATACTCTTGTTCTGAACTTGATGAAGCTTTATCTGAATTTTGCTGCGCGTTACTTCCTGTCTCTGGTTGAATATGGAACTGTCTTGGCATCTTATTATTATTTGGGGCATTAGCGGTGCTGAGAGGTCTTTTCCCTGCATAATCATTATTTGCTGGTTTGTTCATATAATTTATATGACGTGATCGAACTGACTGATCTACATCCATAGGTACCGGTTTCGGTTGTGGTCGTGGCGGAGGTTTTGGTATGCTATAGGGCGCTACTACACCGGATTGGTTTGTATAGGGTTGACTATAAGATTTGAATTGGTTAGTTTGAGTAATTAGGGGTTTTCCGGATTGGTTTGGGTTATGGTAGAGATGCGGATGGAAATTTTGTTTGACGGCTACCATCCGAAATGGTTGTTGAGGTTTAGGTGGTAGCATGGGTGCCCTCCCTAAATACGGAGTTTTTGGTGTCTGGTTATTCCTAGCATTTTGATTCTCTAGCAGACTGCATAAATGTAGAGCGTGTCCTAAGTCATGTGGTTCTTTAATGGCCAGCAATTGTGCCAGGTTTCCATTAAGTCCTCTGACAAAAGTGTCTAAGGCTTTTTCCCTATACATGGCTGTCAGAGATTGTATAGTTTCTTGTGAGGCATCTAAGCTGCCAATTTGGTTCAGAATTAGTGATAATTGTTGATAGACTGCCTGATAATATTCATCTATAGTATTGTTACCTTGGTTAAGAGCATATAGTTGATATTCTAAGGTCTTTAAGTCGCGCTTGTCGGCGAAATGCGCTGTTAGGCATTTTGAAATAGCTGTCCAATCTAAGGGGGTATTATATGATTCTAATACTGCGTCCGCTTGACCAGTAATTTTGTTACGGATTGCTAAAAGAATTCCATAATATTTTGGTGAACCAATTCTGTTTTCATAGATTTTTAACACACTTTTCCTCCATGATGAATATTCACTTTTGTTTCCTGAAAAGTCTCTAAGTGTCCGAACAATGTCTGGTAATTTATCTAACTCACTAAGATTGTGCGTTAATTCTCTTTTAATTGTTTGGTCTGTATATTTGGAAAAATCTTTATTTGGATTAAGTATTTCCTTTACTAGGCTACTGAGATTTGTCTCTAAGATTTTCCTCAATGTCCCTCTCGGTCATGATTCGTGTGTTTATTTGTGTGGAACTGGCTGATGAGGGTCCGGTAAGATTCGCGAGTCTGTCTGCCAAATCTTGTTCGGTCATTTTGGGTATGGATATATGAGCAGCGAAAAGTTTAATTTAATTTTTTAATTTTAGTTATTCAGAATTCGGAAGTTGTCTTCTAAGAATTAGGGTGTGCGATTTTTTATTACCTTTGTAATTATTGTGTGGGAATTTTTATTTTCCCTATATTTTGGATTTTTTTCTTTTTAACTCACTAAAATATGTCTTCTACACTTTATATTTGGGTAAAACTTTTTCTTCTTTGAATATTTTTCGATTAAATATTTTTTATGTTTTTGTTAATAAATTGCTTAAAACTATTCTTACAGTAGTAACATATCTCGGCGTGCTCTCGTGATGACAGGCTCTGCAGATTCCGTTTTATCCCACTCTGCAACGATCTCTCCTGAGTGTGAGTTTACTAAGGGGCCTTCTCTGTACCTTAATTCACGTTCCCTTCGAACGGATACTAAAGGGATCACGGCGATAAAATTTGGCCTGATTATTCCACCGGGTACAAGTCCTGTTTTTTTTTTTTTCAGGAGTGACAATTTGCGGCGTTTTTTAAACGGCACTTTTGCACTTCCGAATCTCGGTATTTTTGGTTTTTTACTTCTCACTGATTAGGCGGAGGTTTGAAACGAAACGTCAGAATTTTTTACTTTCTGAACTTCGCGAGACGCGGAACTTGTTATCCTTTCGCGGTTTTAATCAGGTCCCTGTTCGGGCGCCAGTTAAAAGATTGATTATGATTTTTATATAAAAAATCTAACTTTTCTTTATTGAGTTGGATTAAGAACTAACTTACTTAGATTAAAAATTGTTTTTATAGCTACGCGTCGCTCCATCGCTGCCGCCGTCTCTGCCGCTGTTGATGTTTCTGCTGACGTTCTTTCATATTATTGGTTGCTGTTCTTGGTCGCCGTCGCCGTTGGCCAAACTTAATTGTAATTGGCCAGTGCATTTTAATTATAGTTTTTGTTGTATGCACTAAGTTGAGTTCGATCAACTTTGGAAATTGGCTATTCTGCATTCCCACGATCGCTGACCAAAAGGTGCAAGCTAAGTTCGTTAGAACTTTATTGAGAGCATTGCTTTGCTGTTAGTTGTGCAATTAATGCTCTCTTCTTCGGTTTGGGAAATTCTATTATTGAGGGCATTGCTTTGCTGTTTGTTGTGCAATCAATGCTTACTCATTTCCTCTGTCTGAGAAATTGTATTATTTTGGGTGTTAACTTATATATACCTATCAATGCCGAAAATTTAAGAAAGCCATTACTTATAAATTTAACCTTGCAAAAAAAAAAATGAATTAAACCAAAAAAATGAATTTTTTTAATTTACACTGAGAATATTTCCTCTGAAAAAAAATAATTAATTTAATAAAATTAAAAGTAATTAACTAGCGAACCACTGATGAATGATGAAATAAGAATGAATATTAATAATTATAAAAGAACAAATTATTGAATATCCTTTGAACATAAAACTATTTTTTTTAAATTTTATTGTTTAATATACACAATACTTATTTTTACTATATTTATGCACTAGTTTATACTGTCACCATACATATGACTTTACATTAATAATTATATACACCTGTGAAGCCCAGTATTTACCCATGAGATTTAACACTTATTATATTTTATCTTTTCTCGCCGAAATTGTTTCACCCTATCGTAAATTATCTAAGAAAGATTAAATATGTTACTTGCAATTAAAATAAATATTAAAATGGAAGCTTAATGAACTAACTAACTGAACTCAGCTGATGTCTCTGCGGTCTTAGGGTATACAAGGGATCACCAGAGTTATGCTCTAGCGGCAGGTGGTCATAGGTAGGGTGGGCAATATGCGAGCCAAATTACATCTAAGGCGTCGCAAACAACAAATTTCTCTCTTTTTCTTTTACACTGTCCCCTTTCAATAATTTCTCAAACTTTTCTTTTTTTTTTAAATTATGCATCTTTTCTTCCGGTTAAGTAACTAGTTTTTGATATTGTCGCATGCACGCTGAATTCTGATTTTATTAATAGTAATACGCAGACAGTGTCAAGATCTGTACGAGCAAGACCTCCACCCCCAAGCCGACGAGCTAGAGCCGGAATATTTAGCGTGCCCAGCCAATACAGATCCTTGAAAACAATTAAAGTACTTTGTACTTTAGTCAAACGTTACACGCTACAATTTTAGGTAGGACCGACTAGTCGAGTAAAAGGGTATATTGTATTCGTTGAAATGTATGTAACAGGTTGAAAGAAGCGTTTCCGACTATAATCAGGATCAATAGCCGACTTGATTTAGTCATGTCCATCTGTCCGACCGTCTGTCCGTCTGTATAAACGTCGAGATCTCGGAAACTATAAAATCTAGAGATTTGGCATGCAGATTCTAGTATTTCCTAGGCAGCGCAAGTTTATTTCAACACGGAGCCGCCCACTTTACCGCCCACAAATCGCAAAACACATTACATGTCAATCACGTCACTCTGATATATGTCAGACCGTAGGACTCTGTGTGTGTGTTTCGGTCATATCTATCGGTAGACACAAAAATGTTCAAAATCCAGCTTAAATTTTAGAAGTTATGTGGATTTCAAGTCCTCTGCCGTCGCTCTGCCGCGCCTCAGCTGCCCCTCTGCCGCTGCTTGTCCGCTGCTCGTCCGGTGTTCGGCCGCTGCTTGCCGGTAATCGCTGCAGTAGAGAGACAACACGAAAGAACTATAAGCGGGGAGTGGGTGTGCTGCACACTCGAAACTCGACTACAGCGTTCTCCCTTGTTGAAAATGTAAACTATCCATTAGGCCAAAAATAAATATTTATTTAAAAAAAGGTACACTGGTTTAGCCCTTAAGAGTTTTCCTCGTTCATAGTCGGTAATGACGTCATAGATATACGGCAAAACAATGCCTTTTCGAGTAAGCTGGCGAATAAAACGCAAACGTGCCGCTGGAAAAAGCCAGGGAATTCAAAGGGTCAAAAAGGACCTTCAAAAACTGGTATTCTCCACAAACGATGTTATTAAATGAATAAATAAAGAGACGCTTTTTAATTCGGAGTCCAACTCTTTCACGATACCACGGATTGCGCATGCTTCCCATTTTAGATATTGCACGAACTTCGTCTTTTGCGAATGCACTGGACTGCTCGTCGATATTTATTTCATTGTTATATTTATTTATCTATTTGCATTATACGATATCATTTCTTTCGACCTCTCCGCGTTTTGCGCTCTTGCAAACCGCCACGTTTGAAAACAAATTTCGCGTATATGCAAAAATCCACACCGAACCACAAAAAAATCCAATTGGAACAAGTAATTGTCAATATGAATATTTTCTTTGGAATGTCCAATAGGATTTATCAAACAAAAACACCTTCTACTCCAAATATTTCCGATAGGCAAGCTATTTAAGAATTGTTTAGAAACAAGGCTTGATTTTATTGTGCAAAAGAACATATTTTTTTTATAATAAATAGTTTTGCTCTTCACATTGGCACACACTAGCAGACTTTTTGGACATTAAAAATAGAATAAAATCCGTCTGTCCGCCCGTCTGTCCGCCCGTCTGTCCGCCCGTCTGTCCGCCCGTCTGTCCGCCCGTCTTTCCGCCCGTCTGTCCGCCCGTCTGTCCGTCTGTTTCTACACAAACTAGCCTCTCAGTTTTAAAGCTATCTGCATGAAACTATTCCAAAAGATGTCTGTATATTCCAGATAGTATATAAGTCTCCGACTATTAGATACCCTTTACTCAGCAAACCAATTTAAACCGTACTGCATTGACAACACTACAAGGAAAGAACGAGCTGTTCTACACCCCCGCAACAGCTTACTTATCTTATGTAGACCAGAATACACGAGCAGTTTTACATCGCTGTCGGCACACCCACATTGACAAATTTCCCAGTGCAAATTACACACACAAATTAAGTGCGAGCACAGTATAATAGTAAACTTGCCCTTGCTGCTCTCTGCTGTTCTTCACTGCTCTCCGCTGCTTTTCACGCATTAACTCAATTATGTATACCCTTACAGAGAGTATTAAAATTTCAGTAAGATGTTTACATCGCAGTGAACGAGACACCTCCGACCCTATTAAAAATATAGAGTTTTAATGAGCATAACAAGGAGAGTCGATCTTACCATGTCCGTCTCTCAGTTTTAAAGCTATCTGCATGAAACTTTTCCAAAATATGACTTTATTTAAACAACTGATTTCTTGTCGTTGTCGGACGGGTATTTTAATCGCTCCTCCATCTGATCAAATTTTACCCGTGTAAACTACATCGATCAAAGCCGATTTTGGTCATTTTGACTAGATTTCGGTGATCGTTATCATAACGAAAAGTTTTTATCGCAAAATACAGTGACTTATACGTAATTTGTTGCTCTACACTATTCTTGAGTTTACCGCAAGCTTCTACACTTGTGTTTTGTTGTTGGTGCATTTGCTTGGTCATCGTTTCATCGCAAACACTCACATCGCGCGTAAAGCTTATCACCGACCCAACTGCAAACTAATTTATCAGACTACAACCACTAACCATACAACATATAGACTGGTCATTTCATACAACAAATTTGGACACAAACAGATTGAAAGCGGGAGGCCCCCGTGCTCACAGCAGCAGGCCCCTGCACTTTTTTGCTCTCTCATTCTTATTCTCATTTTTATGCTCGCGCACTCATTGCACGAGTTCAGTCGTTCAGTCGCAGCGAGGCGCTTTTTGAAGAAGGCTGCTCTGCGCTTGAATTCGTTTTTGTATGTATGCGTGATCATGCATTCTCATACGTTGTGTGCGTTTATTTAATTTCGTCGCATCAAAAATATTTTGTCTTTTGCCACTTTTCAAACTTGGTACCCTAAGAATATGGGCGTATTTACTATTGGGTTATGATAAAAATATGAATATTATATGCTATAATATATTTTTTTAATATTTCAGCATACATTTTATTTTTGTTTACAAATTCAGATCAGTGGTAGCAGTAAAATGTTTTACATATATGTATGTATTCGAATTTATAGAAATCAGTCCACTGAGATGGGAACAGGGCATATCGCAGTCGTGTCACTTGAAAAACCGACTGCTCTTCAGTGGTTGAGAAAACTTCAAACTAAATCAGCTCTTGTCGATGTTTTGGGAGCGGTTGGTGCCTGCATACCCTACGATTGCTTTTAAGGGGAGCGAGCTTTTAGGACACTTGTTTTAAATGTTATGTTTAGTGATCTTTGGTTGATTTTTTTTTAATGATTCGCAGTGTAATTTTAATTGTCTTTAAACAAGTAATTAATAATAAAATACTTTTTATATTTTTGTAAAGGTAAATGAAACAAATATAAAAATCCGCATTTTTTTAATGATAATAATTTATTTCTGACATTGCGAACTTATTTGCAAAATGTTTCCAGTCCACATACTTGTCTTTTTTTTTGCCGAAGCTCTGTGTTAACCATTATCTTAACTTTTTCAGATATCCCTTTTAAATTCGTATTTCACTGAAGTTTGTAAGGAATCTTTTATCATTCCACTTCATAAAAAGGGAAGCAAATTGGACATTAAAAACTACAACGGTATTGCAAAACTAAGCGCGATCCCCAAGCTTTTTGAACAGGTCACGACTACATTTCTTCTTGAATTTAACTCAGTCATCAGAAGCGCTTTTAAAAATAACTATCAAACTAATGTTATTTTTACGGACTTCAGTAAGGCTTTCGATTCCGTGAACCATCAGTTATTACTGAAAAAACTAATCCCGTTGACAAAGTGGATTTCAACATAACTGTCAAACCGGACACAGAGCTTTTAAAAGCACAGTCTCTAATTTTGTTTAGGTGGCCTCAGGGGTTCCGCAAGATAGCCACCTAGGACCCCTACTGTTTGGAATTTCATAAATGATTTGCCTCAAGTAGTTCTCTCTTCTCATGCTATGATGTATGCTGACGACGTAAAACTTTGTTTGCCGTTATCAAACCCCAATTGCTATTTTTAAGCAACTCGAACTGTAACTTTATGTCCTTTTAAGGGAAGATATTCTAGGAAGATATTCTTGAACGCATGAAATTCGTAACAAATCTTGGAGTGTTATTCAACCACAATTAAAGCTTCTCTGATCACATTGGCATTATAGTTAGAAAAGCAAAAGGGATTTTTGCCTTTGTTAATCGGTGGTCTAAGGAATTTCAGGACCACTGTACCATGAAACACTTACACATTTCCTTGGTCCGTCAAATTCTAAAATATTGCTCGTGTGTTTAGTCTCCTCAATATACCAATTATCAGGACCTTATAGAATCGGTAGAGAAACAGTTCCTTTTGGTTGTTTTGAATGGTTTAAGCTGGGATGCAAATCGACACCTGCCATCTTATGTGGATAGTCTGCGTCTATGACGCAAGGATCGTCGGACCTGCCAAGATGTCATGTTCCTTCACAAATTAATTAAAAATAGTATTTTTTTAATAACTTTTGAGCGGAGAGTCGGATCCAAGCCAATTCGATGTCATTCATTACCAACCCGCGCACAGAACTCCACATAAAAAAAGGGTTAGTATGTCACTTTCACCCCCCATTCTCCGGAACCAATTACATTTCCTAAAGCCTTGGTATGCATTCCTTATACATTTCGCGATACCTTTAGATTGCTCATTACGATCGGAATTCACAGCAGAGTTTCAATTTTGCGGCTATATATGGTAGTCTTTTCTTGGTGCGCATCGTCACAATACAAATATTAAATAAAATTTTTTTTTTCAAATTGTAACTTCTCTATTTTGCACCTATTTTTAATTTCGAATCGGAAATCGATATCATATGCCAAAGCTTCATTGTTTTAAAACGTACATGTATGTATATAAATAAAAATTAAGATATTTAAGGAATATTTAATTTTTGTAATAACTGCTTGCCGAAGCTTTTTTCCATTCTTGTTAGTTTCCTTAGTTCCTTGAGATATATAAATGGTTAATTATTTCAAAGTAACGGTTTAAATTTCATTAAAATCGGACGCTTATATCGTATAGAACAATTACAATTTTTTTAGTTCTTTTGCACATATTAATAACTTCTGAACAATCAGAATAACGCTTTTAATTGTATTCAAGTCGAATAATTGAGCTAAAAATCATTAATGTTTTTAGACGCATACGCATATTAATAGAAATTTATATGTTTGCAAATAGATTTATTTTTTGCAATAGCTGCAAGGGTATGAAACCCTCGGCTTGCCTTATTTGGCTTTCTTCCTTGTTACTTTTTTTTGAACACCCAAAAAAAAATGTTCACGGAAACCTAACTAGTGTTATAAGAATTAATAAACTATTGGGTATGTGAAATTTTTTAATAAGATGATTAATTAATTAATTGGGAACCACGAATGTATAAAAATAAAATGAATAATGAATGAATTAAAAAATAACTTACAGTTTTTTTTACCCAATACTCGTAGAGTAAAGGGCTATATTGTGTTTGTTGAAAAGTATGTAACAGGTGGAAGGAAGCGTTTTCGACCATATAAAGTAAATATATTCATGATCAGGATGTAAGGCCGAGCCGATCTAGTCTGCCTGTCCGTATGAACGTCGAGATTTCAGAAACTATTAGCGAGAGATTTGGGACTTTATTTTTTGTTTTTTTTTTATTTATACGTTTTATTTGTTTATTGAATCTTCTCTATAAGAGACTTACAATAAGTATTCAAATCTTAACCTATACTGCATTAAAACTGTTAATTGGTTATTGGCCCTAAGTTGGGCAGGAGTGGACGGCCGTTGCGCTGTAACCGAGAGTGGTTACTGAGCCGCCTGAGCTGCCTTGCTAGTTGGTTTGGATGTATTGATAGTCTAGCTTCGTACTTCGCACCTTTACTCTACTGTATTCGTTGGATGATTTCTATGTTGCTACTGCTTGCGTTTCCCCAGAGTTCAGACGTGTACATCCAGGTTGGATTTAAACAAGAGTTTTAAGCAAGTAATTTGAGTTTCAGTGGCAGGGGTGAGCGGGAATTAATGAGCCAGTGGCCAACAGTTTGGCCATGAGTTTTAGGGAAATCTTCTTCGCTTCAATGTGCTTTTTGCAGGTAAGCCGCCTGTCTAAGTGGATGCCCAGGTATGTGACTTCGTCGACTCGGGGGATTTGTTAGAGCCAGGTTGGGCAGGTTGCCCGATTGAGTGTAAACATAATATGTTTGCATTTTTGTTCGTTGAATTGTATGCGCCAATATGCCAGCTATTTTTCTACGGCCCACAGGTGGTTTTTTTAAATACGATGTTGCTGTTTCTGGACATTTTGAACGACTGGTTATAGCTGTGTCATCAGCAAAGGTGGATAGAGTTGTCTGACTGCTTGTGGGAATGTCAGCCGTGTATAGGACATACAAGATCGGTCCGAGCACACTACCTTGGGGTACTCCAGCTTCGATTTTGTGGTTGTCTTTAAGGTATGATTCAAGTAATTTGCAGTATTCCCTGCGTTCAAACCTGTTCGATAGTTCCGTGCTTTTCCCTGTAGCCGAACTGATGTAGGGGGATGGCTCTGTCGTTAAAGGTGTGTTCTGAGGTGGCACAAAACCAGTTTTTCAAATAGCTTTGATAGGCACGGAAGGAGGCTAATGGGCCTGTAGGACGAAGGTTGGGATTTGTCTTTGCCTGGTTTTGTTATCATTGTAATAACAGGCTTTTTCCATTGTATGGGAAAACAGCCTCATTTAAAAATTGAGTTGAATATGGTGGTTATGCTTTTAACTGCGCATAGAGGCAATTCAATTATTATTTTAGGCGAAATTAAATCATGGCCTGGGGCTTTTTTTGGATTCATCTGTTCTGCAATGGCTTTTATGATTGTGCTCGTTTCAAGAATTATTGTGGAGGATGGACGGCTGGTGAGTTGTTTGGTAAAGTGAATTGGTTTGTCGGCGGATGAGGTTGGAATACATTTTTAAGAAAGAGGCGAATATTTTAGCCTTTTCCTCGTCACTACGGGCACACCCACCTAATGGTGATCGAATTGGAAAATCGGATTCTATTGGTGGTTGAATGTTTGGGTGCGCTCTCCAGAGTGGAAATCTGTTGCTGGTGGGCCAAAGTTGCGCTATATAGGCACGTTGAGTCTGATTCTTTTCAGTTAAAAAAGCTTTAGAAAACTTCCGAAAAACTTCTTTAAAACTTTGTTTAGTGGCTGGGAGCGGGATCCAGACCGCTGGTTATGTTGATTGGTAGGGATGTGGCCTGTATGTGATTGTAAGCAAACGCTTCCAGAGGGTGATGCCTAATGCGCTGTTTAATAAGGATTCCGGTGCCTCCGTGAGCTTTGCTCGCATAGAAGATGTAGCCAGTGAGATAGAAATGGTTTTTATTGGTTAGGTGCGTTTCTGAGAGGAGCATGATATCGGTGTCCTGGGTGTTTAAGAACTGTAGAAGTTAAAGTCTGTGCTGCGAAGCATCGTTAGCGTTCCAAAAGCATATTCTTAAGGGATCTGTTTAAGTTGACTTTGTTTGATTAGGAGTTCCATAAGGTTGTTCTGGTTTCGCACTAGTTCCTGGAGGGTACCTTGCATTGAAAGCATGATGTTCGTGAGTGTACCTAAAGTAGCTTAGATGCTATTTTGTATTTGTGGAGTGTAAGTCTAGTTTTGTTGGTTATAAGGTTAAGTTGGTCTTCGAGCGTTTTGCTCTGGAAGCGGAGTATATTTTGGTTTTGGTATAGGCGGGTGGGGCTGTAATGTTTCGGGTTGAGCGGTTCTTGTATGCGACAATCCAGGGTACCGAAGGGCAGCCGCAAAAGTAACTCCATGAGTGGGGCCCCCAGCTGGTTTTTTAAATACGCTGTTGCTGTTTTTGGACATTTTGAACGACATGTTATAGCTGTGTCATCAGCAAAGGTGGATAGAATTGTCTGACTGCTTGTGGGAATGTCAGCCGTGTATAGGAAATACAGGATCGGTCCGAGCACACTTCCTTGGGGTACTCCAGCTTCGATTTGCGTTTGGCGGAGAAGAAAGTTTTGCATCTGACAGTAAATGCTGTGTCTTTAAAGTAAGATTCAAGTAGTTTGTGGGTGTTTTGTGGTAGGACACTCTTGATTTTATGAACCAGACCGTCAATCCAAACGCGATCGAAGGCTTGATATACGTCTGAGAATAAGGTAAATAAGTAGTAAAGCTTTAGACAACTTCCGACAAGCTTCTTTAAACCTTTGTTTAGTGGCTGGGGAGCGGTGTGCCTGCCAGTCTCGGCGAAGTCGCCGCTTTTCTTGAAGGAGCGACTGGATCTGTGTAGTTTTACGTGTAGTTTTTTGGGGGATGAGGCTGAAATTTCGGGTGTAGAATGTTTGGCAGCAGAGGACATTACATCCGTTATATGTTTAAGTGAGTCTTCAATATCAGCTTCACAGGAGATTTAAGTTTCGATTTCAAAGTGTGAGCTTATATACTTTTTATACTTTAGCCAGTTTGTTTTATTGGATGTCAGAAATTGTGGTCGTTCTACAAACTGTGGATGTTCAGATAGACAGAGTAAAACCGGCGAGTGGTCAGATGACAGTTCCGCCAGAGTTTCAACATGTATCAGCCTGGACGGCACTCTCCTAGTTACAGCAAAATCGATAATGTCTGGTTTTTTGTTCGGATCTGCTGGCCAGTATGTGGGAGTATCTGGTGAAACAAAGTCTGGCTTATTACGGGGTTTGATAATAGCGTTGTATAATTGGCGTCCTTTGGGGTTAATAAGACGAGAGCCCCAGTAGTGGTGTTTCGCATTATAGTCACCGGCAGCTATAAAACAGTTACCGAATGAGTTGTAAAAGCCTAAAAATTCGTTCTCAGAAATATTAAATCGTGGGGGACAATACACAGCCATTAGGGTGACTGGACCGCTGGTTATGTTGATTCGTAGGGATGTGGCCTGTATGTGGTTGTAAGCAAACGCCTCCAGAGGGTGATGCCTAATGCGCTGTTTGATAAGGATTCCGGTCCCTCCGTGAGCTTTGCCGTCTGGGTTGTTGCTCGCATAGAAGATGTAGCCAGTGAGATAGAAATGGTTTTTATTGGTTATGTGCGTTTCTGAGAGGAGCATGATATCGATGTCCTGGTTGTTTAAGAACTGTAGAAGTTCAAGTCTGTGCTGCGAAGCATCGTTAGCGTTCCAAAAGCATATTCTTAAGGGATCCATTTAAGTTGACTTTTGTTTGATTAGAAGTTTCATAAGGTTATTCTGGCTTCGCACAAGTTCCTGGGGGGTACCTTGCATTGAAAGCATGATGTTCGTGAGAGAAGCTAAAGTAGCTTCGATGCTGTTTTGTGTTTGTGGAGTGTAAGTCAGGTTTTGTTTGTTATAAGGTTGAGTTGGTCTTTGAACGTTTTGCTCTGGAAGAGGAGAATATTTTGGTTTTGGTATAGGCGGGTGAGCGATTCTTGTAGACGACAATCCAGGGTATCAAAGTGCAGCCGCAAAAGTAACTCCAGGAGTAGTTTGCGAAGGAATGTAAAAATTTGGCTGAACAACCTGTTGGGCGAAGGTTGGTTGTTGGCGCCTCTGGTTGAGCCGAGACTTGATCTCTTTATAGACGGAGCATCCCCTGTAATTAGCAGTGTGGTTTCCATCACAGTTGCTACATTTTCTCAGTGCTGTGTCTTCTTTGTTACCCGTGCAAGCTTCTATACAGACTGGTCAAGCCACAGGCAACACAGACTGGTCGCAAAGGGCAATAACTTTTTGTGTGGCCAAACTCCTGGCAGTTTGTACACTGTACCGGGCCGTTTCGTTAATGCGGCTCCTTGTACGGTTATTCTTCGATGGAGTAGGTATTGCAGTTTGTATTTGGGGTGCATTGCGTTTTTCTTCAGAGTAGTCGCGTCTGGTTTGAGTTCAATCTTGAAGAGTGGCTGTGGAATTTTTGCCCTGTTGGTTATGTTCATTACGTTTTTAACGTCAAAACCCTTTTCTTTAGGTCCTTAAGCTATATCAGCTGCCGCGACGGTTGACTCGATCCCCTATATTACAACTTGAAGTCCTTTGCTACTTTTGAGTTGGAAGGTGTAAAAATTAACACGCTCACTGCCCAGAAAGTTTGTTACAGAGCGGTGATCATTGATCATTGGTGATCTGAGGTTTCGTTTCAGATATATTACCTCTTTTTAAAATAGTAATATATAAGTTGTTTTGCCCAATTATTTGTGATCTGAACAGTTTGATCTCTGATGTACATAGGTTGTGGCTTTACAATTTTATTGGCTTGGAGTGGTTGACCCTCATCTTTTTCGAGCTCGCCAAGTATGGCAAATTTGTTTCCAGAAGTTGCCTTAGTGGTGTTGTTTGACGTTTTCGTAAGTTTAGGCAAGTTTGCTTCTTTAGCTTTTTGCGGATTAAGTTTTCTTTTTATTTGTACATACCGATCGATGCCAGTTTGTACAAGCCTAGATTGTGAGAGCTGTGCAGCAGAAGCTAGTTTTGCTCGCGATGCCAAAATCGGCCACACGTTGGTCGATGTTGAAGTTATTGTTGTTGTAGTCATTGTTGTTATTGAGGGCACCGTATTAGCGCACAAGCTGATGTAGTCGGTGCGTCTATAGGTGGAAGGGGCGAATGGCATTGCGAACTCCATGACTGCGTTGGAGCAGCGCAGCTTAAGTAGGTCTCTCAGAAGCGGGCGGCGACATTGCACTTGTTTTTGTGTTTTTTACTGTCTCCGATGCGACAATTGCTAAGTATGCATAATTTTCGAATACGAAGACAGTTGAAGCGAAGACAGTCGACGCGCGTCTTGCGGTTGTTGATGTTGTACACGACTTTGACTCACTGGCTTGCTGTTGGCACTTTTCAATAAGGCATTGTTATTTAGTTTAATTTATTAAAATCTTTGTATTTGTTATAAGATTTGTGAGGGAAGAGAGCGCTTGTTGTTCGGCATTTCTTCCAGCTTCTTTTCGCTATTTATTGGTGTACTTTTATTTTTAAATAACTTAGTTTTCCAGATCCCTCACGCGATCGGAAACACGTCTACCTCGGGTGAATGACATAACATTTTTTTGGGACTTGGCATGCAGATTCTAGTAGTTCCTACGCAGCGCTCCCATTCTTACGTGAAAGTATGTCACTCTGAGACCGTATGTGTTGTGACTCTGTGTGTGTGTTTCGGTCACATCTATCGGTAGACACAAAAATGTTCAAAATCGAGCTAATATTATAGTTATGGGGTTTAAAGTCCTCTGCCATCGCTCTGCCGCGACTCTGCCACCCCTTTGCTGTTGTTCGGGAGCTGTTAGACCGCTGCTTGCCGGTAATCTGTGCAGTGAAGAAAGAAAGAACTGTACGCGGGGAGTGGGGGTGCAGCACGCACTTAGCTTCTAGTGTTTGCTATGCAGTTCGAAGTATGGCGGCACCTAAACTTCAATTGTTTTGTATGGCGAATAGTTACTTTGAAGTTTGTTGGCTGAGTAATGGGTATCTATTAGGCGAGAAATTAGACTATAGCGTTCTTTCTTTTTTTTTTGGGCTTAGTATTTGCGGTGGCCTTGTGAAATAGTTTATGTGAAAGAAATTCATCATATATAAATTTGCTATTAGTTGCTAAACTAAGTTCAGAATAAATAGTACAAATATTTTGGACAAACAATTTTTTTTATACAAATAGTATCTTAAGTGTTCGTTTAAAAAATTGTTTGTAACAAATAAAACAATAAACTTGTAACCTACATTTTTTGTTCTCATTTTTTAGCAAACGAGTGGACGACATTTTTTATGAGGCTGTAACGACCCTGTTTCAGGAGGCGGTATAGCTCCCCGTGGTCAAGGTTTGAGACAGAAATTTGATTCATTTCTAGATCGATTAACTTCCCTTTCCCCAATGATGACACAAGGAGAGAACGCTATGGGCGTCTCGGGGAAGCCGTTATTTGTGCTTGACGACTCGACTGCTAAGGCGTTGTGGGAGTGCTTCGGGCTATTGTTTCGTCCAGTGTGTGTTGGGTGGCTCAGTTTTTTCTTCTCCATTCTGTAACAGATAACACTGGGGTTTCTCAGTTTGGGAGTTATATTTTTTTTTTTTTTTATCGATGTTAGTTTATTCCTCTTCCTTCGTTTTAACTATCAGTTGTTTCGCTTCCCTTATATATCTCCAACAATCCACCGAAAGGGGGGAGCCTGTTAGAATAAAGTGAAAGCTTACGTTCCGCTGACTGCGAGCATCCTGAATGTGCTGTGGACCGTTTAAGCTGCCATTAAGATCCTGCGACGCTTCTACAAAATTTGTCCGACTGTCGCAATACAAATCCGTGCTTAGACCGCGTCTTGCTAAATTTCTTTTCAGCGCCGCCAAGAACGCATAGGAGCTGAGATCTAACACAATCTCCAAATGATAGGCCAAGACAAAGATAACCATTTACTGGGCGCTTTCCGCGCACATAAAAGTACATCCACAAGGGTCCAGCGAAATCCATTCCTGCCACTTGGAAAGGATGACAGTGTCCCTTTATCCGACTTTCTGGTAGGTCTCCCATACCTTGTACGGCCCGTACAGGTCGCAGCCGAAAACAGGTAGTGCAGCTCGTCACAGTTTTGCGCGCTAAGTTAATGCAATTAATTATCCAATATTCTTGACGCGCGAAGGCACAAACCGACATAAAAAATTCTTTCGGAGAATGTAATCAAGGAGCGCTCTTACAACCCGATGGTCTCTTGGCAACAATATAGGATGTTTAATCGAAAATGGCTCATCAGCCTTTGACAACCGCCCACCAACCCGAATTAAATCAATTCTTTCTTTGGTAGAAATGAAGGGACTCAAGAATTGCACCTTGGCGGATTTGATAGACTTCCTTTCCTTGAGGATCTGGAATTCATTGCTAAATGGTACTTGTTGCAAATTGTAGGTAATGTAGCGAAGACCTCCCATAAATTCTGAATTAATTTAATCCCTTTTGTTAATAACGACTAAGCTGACTTGTCTTCAGCGGTATATACATATAACCATAAACTTTTTTCAATTTTAGGAAACCATTCGAAAACTTACTCTCGGATACCTCATATTGCGGCAAACATTTTGTTAAGCATAAAACTAATGTAAACGTTTTCGCTCAGTCAAAACTCTGCCCGTTTTTAGATCTGATGACATTTTTAGATCTTTTGGGAGCATTCTTCTCGAAAATGGCTCATTTGCTTCGTCAAGAGTAACGCTCCCTGCATTTCCAGTCTCGGCAATGAAGAGACTTTGACTGGCAATACCTTTGATTTGGCCGACACTACTGCCCTGCGATCGTTCCCGCCTTACTGGTAACCCAAGCAAAGACTGCTGCTCCAAAGGCGTGGCATGAACCGTCTGAAAGTCCGTACAATTCTAAAACCTCTACGTCCTATTCGCCTGCCAATACAGATCTAAGCAACACACAACTCTTAATAAGTAGTAGCTCACCTCGATACCTGTTCCATTACATCGCGAGACACGTCTGCCTTTGTAACTGTGTCATTTAATTCCTTCTTAAATGAAAACTGAAAAGTGTTTTTCTCTTCACATACAACTTATTCCTAACGCCTTGGAGGAGTCGACACATACATGCTGTCATGGTTCCCTTGGTTTGATTTAATTCTTGACAGTTGCTACGACACTCAAACACTAACTCAAACTGTCCTAGGCTAAGATGCTCATTTACCTCCGTTAGTAAATGTACCTCAATTGGGGAGTCTGCTTCGGCAAGCCTATCGTTCTTTACTTTTCCGCGTATTTCTTTGCGAGGTGATCGAGGCAACGCACTGCCAAGAATGGCGCAGCACTTGTATCATATGTGACCGTTCTTAGTTTTAACACTTGTATAGAAAGTTGATTGGTCTCTCATACCTGTTATACATCTTAGCAATATCCGCTATAACGATTTGTAAAATCTTAATCCTACAAGGATGTGAAATAACTCTGGTTGAAGTTTGGCTTCAGAAAGAATCAGGTCGTTCAATGATTTTCCATTGCCTGACTTACAACAAGCAACAAATACGACGCGAAGCTTCGTCGTTTCACTGTTTGGTATAAGTAGCGGGTGATGAGTCATAAAACATTTTACCTCGCGTAATTCAGTAGGTTCAAGGACCTCCAAATGACCCAATGCTCTATATTCATTGATGAAGTGTTCATATTTCGTATTAATATTCTTTCTAAATTCAAAAAAGTGAAAGTGCCGTTTGGTAGAAGTCTCCTAGCTCAGGGTGCGCATCAATACATGGTATTTTAACAATATAGCCACAGGTCTGTTCTGTCTCGGTGGGGTGGTACTCAGTTTCTAGTAAACTGAATTTATCACATCACATCTTGTTCGCAGAACTGCAGTTCCCGACTACAACCCAGCCTAATAGGGACTTCTGTAGCAGTGGCCAATTGGTTCCCAATTTGATTTGACCTGCCACTTTAAGATCAAAAAACATCGATACCCCAACAAGCATATCAACGTCCCGTCATGAATAAAATTCAGGGTCTGCTAGCTGTTCTCCATTAGGTGGCTTCCAATGTGTATCCAGACTCGAGCAACTAGGGTTACATTGAGTTATCTCTCGGAGCACAACAAAGTAAGCAGAATTTTAAAAATTGGTAACTCTTGACTTAAATGTTGCTTTAACTTCACCCAGAATCTCTGCCGAGTCAATACGATCGATGTGTACTTGATATTGGGGACTCCAAACAGGCGCACAATATTATAAACTTGTATAAAGATCGTCAAATTCTTTCGACTATCGCCTAATAAACCCATGAACACTCATAGCTTTGTTAACAGTAGACCTTATGTGACTCCTAAATCGTTCACCATTACGTTATATTGAAGGCAATTCAGATTTAAGAGGTAAGATTGACACCATCTCTGAAAAAATTCAATATCAGACTGTGAATCGAAATTCAAATTATTATAGGTCAAACAAAGTTTAACATCATCATATATTAATACTCGATAATGTTATGACAGAAGGAAGATCATTGATGAATAAAGTATAAGAGATCGTGTGCAGATGCGTTTTCAAACGCTCCACAAACTGACCGGAAATGTTAATGAGCTCACTGGGAAAGTGCAGGAAATTGAGGATCGATTTGCATCATTGGAGACGAAACTGCTGGCGCGTCAGCTTGTGTGCTGCGAATTCACGGCGCCCCTATTTGGAGTGGAAGGGGAAAACATCAAATCTATTTTCAACACAGTGTGCTTTTCTCTCAACCTCAAACCACCTCTTAATGTTACAAACAGTTTTTGAGCTCGTAGAACGCAGCCTTTAAATGTAGACCCACCAATTCTACTGTGGACGGAAAACATGGGGGAAAAAGTGTTCTTGCTGTGTTGCATTGCATCTTATCGGCGCGAGCGCAAACAACAACTTAATCTACACATGCTAAGATTCAACACTACCGCCCTGTCTACGTCAACGAACAAAAGAAAACTAAAATTTATTTAAAGAGGCCACGTAAAATTTTCTGGGAATGATGAACATCTTATGTGTCGAACGTATCGAACCCCTATTCGATTCATCGCACTCTGTCATGGACTATGGAATCGCTGGAACCCATCGCTTTCGTAGTCAAACGGAGCAAACGGTTTAAAAATATCTATGTATTTATTTTCATGTCCTTTTTTTTAAAAGTGTAGTTTTTTGTGATGAAAAAAATTCTCAATAGCATCATGGCGAATATCATGATTCGGGTTCTTAAAAATTATAAAAAAGGTCTGAGTTTGGTACATATAAATGTTCAAAAAAATTGATGAATTTAACGTCAGATCTATGTAATGTGTTAGTTGATTGTGATGGCTATAAACTGTTTCGTTTCGGTAGCACTGGTCATGCTGGATATTCATTTCCAACAAACTATGTTCCAGGTTGCTTGAAAAGCGTGATACAGAGGGTGAAACTGAATATATTTTTATTGTGCTAGCAAACCAAATAACAGTGAACAAAACTTTAATTGGTTGCATTAATAGACCAAACAAAAATATTGATTACTCAGACCTAATTACTATGGTTTCTGAATTATCAATGACGAATACAGACGTAAACATCAGTGGTGACCACAATAAAATATTGTAAAAGAAAAAACTCTTAAAAAAAACTTTGAAGGTACTGGATTTGCTTATGTAAACTCATCTCAACCAACACATTTTTATACCCTTGCATAGGGTATTATAATTTCAGTCAGAAGTTTGCAACGCAGTACAGGAGACGTTTTCGACCCTATAAAGAATATATATAATCTTGATCAGCATCACTAGGAGAATCGATCTAGTCGCAAATAGATATCCCTTGCCACCTTTATCAGATCAGATAGCCAGACTTTATGGAGCAAAATATTTTACATGTTTAGACATGGCAAGTTGGTATTAATCGGTAGAGTGAACAGCATTTGTCACACCAGACGGGCAATATGAATTTTTGGCAATGCCTTTTGGGCTCAGAAACGTGCCTTCAGTATTTCAACGCACAGTCATGCAAGCACTTGGAGACCTTGCAAATACGTTTGTTGTCGTTTATATGGATGACGTAATGGTGGCTGCTGCAACAAAAAGTGAGGCTTTGGAAAGGTTGCAAATTACTCTTAATTGTCTCACGGAGGCTGGATTCTCATTCAATGTAAAAAAATGTTCTTTTCTCAAGTCAACAGTTCAATATCTGGGATATAAAGTGAGTGCAGGTGAAATCCGCCCGAACTCGTTTAAAGTTACAGCGTTAACTACCTTGCCACCTCCTAAGACAGTCTCTGCTTAACGCCAATTGATTGGATAAGCGTCTTACTTCAGGCAATTTATGCAAGGATTTTCCTGTTTTATGAAACCGTTATATTTTTTGACTTCGGAGATGAATGATTTTGTTTGGAGATCGGAACATGAAGAAATTAGACAAAAAGTTTTTTCTATCCTTACACAAAAGCCAGATTTAGTAATTTTTGATCCGAACCATCCGATTGAGTTGCATACTGATGCAAGTTCTCGGGGATATGGTGCCATCTTGTTACACAAAATGCTTCTCCGGCTGAATCACGGTATCTTTATTATGAACTAGAAACTTTTGCTGTTGTTTTGTCTATAAAACATTTTCGCCATTATCTATTGGGTAGCAATTTTGTTGTCTTCACTGATTGTAACTCACTTAAAGCATCAAGAACTAAAAAGGATCTATGTCCCAGGGTGCAAAGATGGTGGGCGTATTTACAGTCCTTTACATTTGACATACAATATAAAGAAGGCAAACGAATGTCTCATGTTGACTTCTTTTCAAGAAATCCGCCTTCAGCAGAATTAACTTGCAAAACTCTAAAAAAAACTAGTAAATTTGCCGGTAATATCTGACAATTTGGCCGAACAGCGTCAAGATTCTGAAATAGTTTATATTGTAAATAAATTGAAAAAAATTCTCTTGCTGAGGACATTGCTAAAACATACGAATTGAGAGCAGGAATACTGTATTGAAAAATTCAGCGAAATGGTAGAACTCGAACCTTATCAATTGTTCCTCGACCATTTAGATGGTCCGTAATAAATCAAATTCATGAGTCCATCATGCATTTGGGATGCGAGAAGACTTTAGATAAGGCCTATGACTATTACTGGTTCGATAATATGTCCAAGTATATTCGGAAGTCTGTTGATAACTGTATTACATTTAAAATGTCAAAATCTTTTTCGGGTAAAGGTCAAGTAAGTCTTCATCCAATACCAAGAGTAAATACACCTTGGCACACAATTCACATCGACATAACTGGGAAGTTGAGTGGCAAGTCTGATCAGAAGGAATATATCATTGTTCAGGTGGACGCTTTCACTAAATTTGTTTATTTAACCCACACACTTAAAATTAATGATGAAAATTGCGTAATAGCGGATCAGGGCAGATGTTTCGCCAACACTGGATTTAGTTAGTTTTGTTCACAACAAAAAATGAATTTGCATTCGATTGCGAAAGGTACAAGTAGGGCCAATGGTCAAGTTGAACGCAGTATGAGCACTTTAAAGAACTTATTAACGGCCGTTGAAACTAGCAATCGATCTTAGCAAGATGCATTAGGAGAAGTTAAATTAGCCTTGAACTGTACGGTTAGTCGAGTGACAACTGCAAGCCCCTTGGAATTGTTTTTCGGCAAAGTTGCTCGCCCGTTGGGGTTGCTTTCACCCTGCGATATGGTAGAAGAGGTCGACTTGGCAGAAGTAAGAACACGCGCAGGTCAAAATATTTCAGCTGCAGCAACATATAACAAGGAGCAATTTGATAAAAACAAGGCAAAAATTGTTGGAAGCAAGGTTGGAGATTTCGTATTGTTAAAAAATGAAGAGAGGCATCAAACAAAGTTTCAAAAAACTTAATTGTTAGAGAGGGATAGATATATGCTCAGGTTTTTGAAAAATAATAGAAAATATAAATATGCTCATGATGACCTAAGAATAATGCCAAATGCTCCAATACCAGTTGAATTTGTAAGTTTTAATAAGGATTTAAATAATGTAATTGAAACAGAAACTGTTGAAAGAGACAGTAATAAAAAAGTTGAATCAGAAACTGTTGAAAGAGACAGTAATGAAATAGTTGAAAAAGACACTGTTGAAAGAGACAGTACTGAAATAATGTAAAAAAAAAACTGTTGAAAGAGACAGTACAGTAGTTTTTAAGAGTTAATGTACAAATAAACTGTTGAAAGAGACAGTAATAAAAAAGTTGAATCAGAAACTGTTGAAAGAGACAGTAATGAAATAGTTGAAAAAGACACTGTTGAAAGAGACAGTTCTGAAATAATGAAAAATAAACTGTTGAAAGAGACAGTACAGTTGTTTTTAAGTGTTAATATTAAAATCTGTAATAATAATGTAAGCACAAGTGCAAAACAATTGTTTTGATCATGGCGTGTGGCGCATTAGATAATATTATGAGAAACCTGAATGTTTAATGATAATGTAAAAATGAACTGTATCAATAGGAAGATGTTATTTGTAATGGAAATAATAGATTTAGATTAAAAATTAAAAGTTATATTTGAATAAACTTTTATTAGGTGATGGTAACAAAGCATTTTTGGCAAAATTGCACGAGGTCGTGTCAGGATGGCCGTGTCGGCGCACACTAAGAGTTTGTGGATGTTGGTATGAGTGTATGGGTATACAGTCTCGGGAAAATTCCAGAAGACTAATTTCATCAATATAGAAATATTGCATCAGCCTCTAACGGTGCTGTGTTTGGTTGTCTGCGTGCTGTCGCTTAAGAAGAACCGTTTTAGCGGGGCGACAGCGTTGTGTCGCTGTCGCCGAGTGTGGTTCGGTTGTGAGCACAGAAAGATGATGGGATGACGCTGGTAGTTGCGTTAAGGATTTCGTGCGTGTGAAATCGAAACTCGCTGCGCTATTACAATGTCGGAAAATAATAACAATGCTGCAACATATATATATTTATATAAAGTTATACAATTATACATATAAAATTAAAAAAAAATTATTTCTACACAGAAAACACAATGAAATATAAATTGAATTAAAACAAAAACAAAACAATGAGTTACAACTAAATAGTTTTAGAAAACTATGCTTACAAAATTTAAAAAGTACTACGGTTTATTCACGCTCTCAATTATTATTATTAATATGTGAGAAAAAAATATAACAGGTGAAACAGTACAAGTTATTGAAGCAAAATTAATAAACTTAAAGCAAAACGGAAAATCTGCTTACGCAAAAGAAGTTGATAACATTGCAAAGGCTTTAAGCCGAGCTTATATACTAGATTAAATTAAAATCAATAACTTTTTTGATTTGGTCAGCATCACTGACAACAACAATATACGCAAAACTATGCTTTTCGAACTTGCACTTGTATGTATGTATGCAAGTCCAGATAAGCAGAGAAATGAGCTTTGTGCCCACATCGATCGTTTACGTCACCGGATCTTTTCTTCGAGCAGTCACCGGACTAAGGATTGCTGGAAGATGTTGTGAATTTAAAAATGTGACGAACAGTCGAGTTTTTCTTTTCTTTTGTAAATATAGTTTAGATTTTTTTAATAACTCTTGTATTTTAGATATTTGATCATAGCCGTTATATTATAATCCGTTTATACGATATAATTATGTTATAAACCCCAGCCGTGCAAATCACACACAAGTTCAGCCCACTGATAACTTTTCCTGATAACTTTACATAATGTAGGTTGCTACAGCATCTTCGATGGGCCCAACGAAACTGCGTCAACGGATATGTACGTAAGTGAACGAAAACCTTATATTGCCTTTGTGAATATAATATTTTTTTGGGATTTGATTGTGTGTCGTTTAATCGGATAGGCTTGAACGTATATATATATATATATATATATATATATATATATATATATATATTGATATATATATTAAATATATATATATATATAATTTACTTTATATTATAATAATAATGATAATGTTAAGGAAAAACATGCCGTTAATAACTGATAGTTAATAAGCTTATAGAATGAAACGCATCGGACGCGTGTACGTCAATATTTTGTTTGATAATAATGATTTGGATTTAGAATTGAATATGTTTGATTAATTTGGACCACATAAGTCCGTGTTTGAAGTACGATGCTGCTGTTTCATGAATTAAGTTTGTGAATTTATAAATAAAATCAAATAAGGGATAACCGCCAAATTTCTCACGTGTTATCAGGGTAGGGAGGGTACAGAACGGGGAGTGAATATCACCTAGCTACACCGAACTCTTGATTAATCTTGATCTACTTAGTGTTCATCGTCCGTCCGCTTATCAAAATGTCTGTTTACATCCCTATTTGTTTGGAACCTGTTAGATTACCGCTTAGTGCACTTAAAACTTTTTTTGTTTTGTGTGACAGTGTTATCATATAGAGGACTAGGAGAGAACCATCCCCCATCCGGCGAGTTTAGTACCGAGCAATGCTAGAAGTGCACGACTTCGACTCTTCTATACACTTGATGGAATATTTTCCGAACATCTAGTGCTGTCTAAATAATAACGGCGCGGTAACGCGCGGCGCGCTGTACACTAAACAAATATAAAAAAAGGGCGCTTAAACATGGGGCAACCAGAAGCTTAATGTTAGTCGAAAAGTATTTGGGGAATTCCATTTCCAAGTACAGAAACCCTAAGAACCGAAACCACCGAGAAGTCTATGTATTTCAAAGTGCAGGACGCTAGGAGAAGCTTTTGCTTCACGGTATTGCTTTACTATTTTTGTTAATTTTTTTTGGGTAGATTCAGCTTAAGCTTAGTTTCATTTCTCAGTTGTTGGAGGCATACTATAAATTTGTTGTTTGGAGATACGGCCACAGTCCGAGAGCTTACGGAATGGGACGACCACACAAATCTAGGAACCAGCGCAATCTGCAGAAATCGGAATTAACATGAATCAGAAATTTTTTGTTAATTAAGGTAAAGAGAACTAGGTCTCTAGGAATCGCGATTGTATTTCGAGTTCTTACGGAATAGTCGACCAGTCCAACCGTTACTTCATACCTCGTTTTCAGCAACTTTTCGTTAGACTCGTTTCAAAAGCTGATAGTCTATGCTAGGAAATGCAGAGTATTGGAGAGACTTCGATCTCTGACCAGTGTAGGAAACGCCATTTGAGAGGAATTTTGATTTAATTGATTTAATTTTGACAAGTGATCAAGATATAATTATGAGTATTTTATGTTACAAGCAAGCAGCTGTAAAAACAAACACGGACCAGAGTAAATCAATATTTTTGTAGTCAATTTTTAAAAATTTTGTCGAAAATGTCTGTACGTCACAGTAATCTCGATTTGTCACTCGCAGTGGACGCTGAGATAACATCCTGTACAATTTGTACACAACCATTGATCGTGAACGATTTAACAGCATCTACGCCATGTGGTCATACATTCCACCACCAGTGTATCAGAGATTATGTGCTTGAGTCGAGTGGATGCAACAATTATCTTTGTCAAACAACAACCTGTTAGCAGAATTGTCAGCTGCTGATAGAAGGACAGGAGAAGTTAATGCGGCAAACAATATTTTACCGGCCGCAGAAACGCAGGTAGAGGTAGAGCAGGCGGTAGAAGAGGTAGAAATGCAGGACATCAGAGAGGTACAGCACCACGTGCTGGAATGACACTTAGGTCGAACCGAAACCAGCTAGAGGATCGCCATGAGCGAAGTTTAGACACAGACTCAGTGGTAGATGTTTCTAGAGCGGAAAATTTGGAGGATATAGAGAGAGTTGTTCGCACTGCTATGCAAGCGCAGCAGCAAAGCTTTAGACATGAGCTGTCTGAGCTAATTAGAACACAAATAGCGAGTCTACAGATTGGCAGTTCAGTTCAAACTCCGAATAGGAGGATGACCGATAATCAAGGACGACCAGCGGAAGTAAATTCTGCAGGAACTGTGTATCAGGATGTTCATCTGAATACTCAGCGTGTCGAGAGGTCAATATCTTCGATTCAGCCAGATAAGGTGCCGAATATTATTTAGAGCTGGCACATAAAGTTTGATGGATCCAAGGAAGGTTTACAGGCTGAGGAATTTCTGTATGACGAAAAATAAATATCTAGGATTTGTCATAGGACATGGAGAACTGAAAGTTGACCCAGGCAAAGTAAGCGCGATTGAACAATTCCCAAAGCCAACCACTGTCAAACAGCTACGTAGATTTCTAGGTTTAGCGGGCTGGTACAGGCGTTTTGTGGATAACTATGCCACGATTGCAGTTCCTTTGACAGACCTGTTGAAGAAAAACAAAGTTCTTGCGGTCTAGGTTGCGTTTTAGCTCAAGAAAACGAAGATGGCGTCGAATTGCCTTTAGCATACATGTCGGAAAAGCTAACGAAGCCGCAGCGAAATTACTCAGTCAGTGAATTAGAGTGCTTAGCAGTTATTAAGGGCATTAGCAAGTTCAGAGCGTATATCGAAGGACAAGATTTTTGTGTGATTACTGATCACTCAGCACTGCAATGGCTGATGAAACAGAAAGACCTGACAGGACGTTTAGCGAGATGGTCGATTCGTCTGCAGGGTTTCTCGTTCACGATCAAGCATCGCAGTGGATGTCAAAATGTGGTTGCGGACGCATTGTCGCGTCGCGGTGAAATTTTAATTTCTCAGATAAATGATGGAGGACCTGTGATTGATCTGGCTTCGAAGGAGTTTCAGTCAGAACAGTATAATGAACTAAGGAAACAAATTTAAAGTAACCAATCACTCCTTCCTGATCTCAGGGTCGTGGATGATTTTGTGTATAAAAGGACCGAACCAGCCAAGGGAAATTTGTTGCAAGATGAGGACCTTGTAGGCGAAGTTTTAGCCCGAGCACATAACGCACCCGATGCTGCACATATCGGCATGAGCAAGATGATCTATAAGATCAGACGGTATCTATTCTGGCCAGGAATGGTAACGCAAATACGCAATTGTGTGTCAGAATGTTCCGTTTGCAAGTCAACAAAGAGCCCACACCGAGTTCTTAGACCACCCATGGGCAGACCAGTAAATTGTCATCGACCTTTTCAGAAGCTTTATATGTATCTTCTTGGTCCATATCCGAGGTCCAAGAAAGGAAATATAGGTCTACTAATAGTCCTTGATCATAATACAAAGTTTCATTTCTTGCAGTCGCTATGGAAATTTAATTCCGAGAGAATTTGTGAATATCTGGAAAAACACGTATTTTGTATTTTCGGAGCGCCAGAATCCATACTGACAGATAACGGCTCTCAGTTTAAATCAGGATATTTTAGAGCATTTCTTAATCGATTTGGTGTAAAACACGTTTGTATAGCTATCTATTCGACACAAGCCAACGCGAGTGAGTGAGTAAATAGATCCGTTTTAGCAGCAACTAGAGCATACGTAGGCACTGACCATACGAGTTGGGATTCAAACATCGACGCGATAAGCGCTTCGCTAAGATCAAGCGTACATAGGAGTACAGGATTTTCTCCGTGTTTTCTTTGTTTTGGACAGAATATGATAATCAACGGGCGGGACTATGAGTTGCTTAGGAATTTAAGTGCATTGACCGACGATGTGGCATTAAAATCTGCCGACATGTTGCAAATAGCGCGCCAACAGGCTAAAAAGAAAATCTCGGAATCTCATTCAGCAAATGCTAGGGTATATAATTTGCGGAGTCGATCGGTACATCTGAAAGTTGGAGACACTGTATTCGCTCAAAGCAATGCTGGGAAAAAGTTCAATAGCAAGTTAGCCCCTGTTTTCATAAAAGCATCCGTTACAAAGAAGATTAGCCTGACTTATTATGAGTTAGAGAATGAAGCCAAGAAATCAACAGGCGTATATCATTTAAAGAACATAAGGACGTGATATTTTTGAGATATGATTCTCAGTGCCCTTTTTCAGTTAACCCCTCGGCGAGATGTTACTCTGGCTGAGTTAACTGTGGTTGTGGGGGCCAGAATTTATAGGAAAATAAATTTAAAAGAATTTAGCGGAATATATTTTGCCCGTATACTCCTCAAGCCACAAGTAGTGTATATCGCTGACATGATCGAATAGCGCTCTCTCTTTCTCTCAGAACAGTTGCGTGCGTAGGCAGAGAAAAAGCGAAAGAAGTTTAGGAAAATTCCATGGAAATTTGGCAACGTTGCGTTAAGCAGGCAGACGAGCGTCAGCTAGTCGCATCGCTCTCTCGTGTTGACGGAGTCGCATAGCGCGATCTCTCTCGCGAGTCAGCAAAAGCGCGTAGGAGCCAGAAACGAGAACAAAAACCTAGAAGGATTCCGTTATTTGAAGTTTAGCAACCTCGCTTAGTGCAGACAGCAGCGCGTGCCAGAATTTTCGTTCACTTCATTTTAAATTGTAAAACAGTACACACGTCTACGCTGCGAGCGCAGTTTTGAAATTGAATAAAAATTTAACGCTACTTGTAACTTGTAAAAAGTGTTTAGTACCGGCGAAGCAGCCAATATTGAGTTATAGTGCTACATATTGATCAAAAAACTACAGAAGGTAATTGTGAATAAGATATGCAGGTCAGTAAGTGATAGTGCTATTTTGTTGAAGCATGCCAATATCGTCAAAAGAAACGTGATAGTAAAAGCCGGCCAGCTAGTACCGAGCTTGCTACAGTTCTGCTCGACTACTGGTCGGCGCACAACTTGAGGATCAGCATTGTGAGGCAGCGTTAAAGGTACCACTTGCCCTTCCTCCAAATTAATTTTTTCACCTTCCCATTTTGGTTGTTCTGAAGCGAGATATTCGTCCTTCCATTTCTGCCAGAAATGAGTCTTCATTTTTGTTAACAGTTCCATCGATCAAGAGGTGATACATATTTTTCTGTTGTATCTTCCTGTATATCAAGTGTTGGTCTGCCAATTAAAAAATGCATTCGCGTCAAAATCTCTTCAAGATTGTTTCCATTGTCAATCGGATACAATGGTCTGGAATTCAATATAGCTCCAATTTCTGCTAATTATGTGCTCATTTCTTCATAAGTAAGTGTGTTATCATCTATGACTCGTTTTAAATGATACTTTACTAATTTCACTCCAGCTTCCTAAGTTCCTCTTTGCCGGGGAAATAAAATGCCATTGTATGCATTCATTCGCTAGGGTCGGACTTATACTGTTTCGTTTAATAGCTTCTATGAGTTCCATATTGAATTTTCTTTACCATTGTCAGAATATATATGTCTGCATCGTCCTTTTCTTTTCCAAATCTTTTGAGGGCTGTCATAAAAGTTTCGGTAGTAAGATCACTTACTGCTTCTAAGTGAACGGCCTTTGTACTCATACATACAAAAACGGCGATGTATCCTTTGTACGATTTTTTTCCTCTTCCTTTGAAAACTCTAATATTAATAGGCTTACGTCGTTGAATGCGTAAACGGTTGTGATGTAGTAACTTTTTGTTCTGTCCCATTAATTGCTGTGCACTTTGCTGTCGAAATCTGGTGCACCGTACACAATGATGTACGACGGTTTTAATTGTATTTTTTAAACCCATTATTCAGAATTTTCTTCGGATCCGTGCTTCTTTTATTCGATTTCCTCCGCGCATCGTGCTTAAATGTGTTTTTCAATTAACAGCTTAGCCAAATGTGACTTGTTTATTATAATTGGAAGTTTTTGATTAAAATTTAGCTCCGAAAATTGTAGTCTGCCTACGACTCTTAAAATTCCATTCCTATCCATAAAAGGGTGTAAGGGTTCTAATATACACTTGGAGTCTATCTCCTTTTTCCCTTTCAATTTTTCGACTTCTTCGGGAAATTCTTTAAGCTGATGTAGCTTGAAAATTTTAATTTCTGCACGTTCCAATTCTTCTACTGTTAAATTATTCGATCCTGACACGATTTCTTTTTTACATCGATTTATGAATCTTAGTACATAAGCCATTAACTTTAATCAATTTTCCATATTGCTTAATTTATTTTCCATATCATGCAGAACATTTTCCTGTTTTACCGTGCTCAAAATTTTGTAGTGCTGTATATTCTTCTTCCAAGGGCCAGTCTTTATTTTCTTTAATAAGCCACATCGGTCCTTTCCACCAAAGTTCAGAGTTTCTAAGCTTATCCAATAGTATGCCTCTCGTTCCTAAATCAGCAGGAAATTCCTTGACCCATGTGTCTCCATGCAGTCATTGGTGCCAACTGCTTTATTTGTTCTACTTTTGATCGTATGAACCTGTCTATATTTCTGCAATTTTTTATCCAACTTAACGCAATTGTTGAATCACTCCAAGCATAGACGTCAGTTTTCGTTGCCATGGTCGCAGTAACTAAATTCCACAATTTTGCTTGCAGGTGTGCGGCACACAGTTGAAAAACTTTTGTTTTGCTTGCTACTACTGATGCATATGCTAGCTCCGAAGCGTCTGCAAACCAATGTATTTCTATAGGTTCATTTTCCGATCCTCTATTTATATTGCTCTTAATTTTGCATTAAAATTTATCCATTCGCAAGCAATTTATTCATCCAGCACTTTATCGCATCCAACTTCAGATATCCACAGACTTTGGATAAATAATTTTGCTATGATTGTCGATGGTGCCAACCATTCCATTGGATCAAAAATTCTTGCTAAGGTCGATAGAGCTCCTCTTTTTGTTATAATCCTTTCTTCTGTCATATTGATTTTAAACCCCAACTCATCACTTTGGGGTTTCCAAATCAATCCCAGTATCTTCACTGTCTCTTCATTGTTTACTTCAAACATCTTCTCTATTGAAGTTTCTGGTAACGATGCTAGAATTTCACGATGGTTTGCCACCCAAACCCAAACCATCGTGAAACCGCCCAAATGTAAACCATATTTTCCCAGCTCTTTTTGATATTTTATTCTGAACATTAATACAGCTTTCAATTTCTTCGGCACCTGTCATTAAATCTTCGATGTAAAAATCATTCTGAATTATTTCTTTTATTCTTTCCAATTCCAATTTCTAGTAGAGTTCTCGTTGATAAAAAAGGGGCAGATGCAGTTCCATGTGTTACCGATTTTAGCTTAAATTCCTTTATGTTTATACCCTTGCAGAGGGTATTATAATTTCAGTCAGAAGTTTGCAACGCAGTGAAGGAGACGTTTCCGACCCTATAAAGTATATATATTCTTGATCAGCATCACTAGTAGAGTCGATCTAGCCATGTCCGTCTGTCCGTCCGTCTGTCCGTCCGTCTGTCCGTCTGTCCGTCTGTCCGTCCGTTTATATGCAAACTAGTCTCTCAGTTTTAAAGCTATCTGCATGAAACTTTCCCAAAAGTTGTCTTTCTATTGCAGGTAGTATATAAGTCGGAACGAGCCGGATCGGACGACTATAGCATAAAACTCCCATAGGAACAATCGGAAAAATAAATGAAAAAAAATTATAACTTTGCTGTTTTTTAATTTTTTATTTAGTTCTTCGACATATAGTAATGGTAAAATATTTCCGATTTACGTTTTAAATTTCATTAAAATCGGACGACTATAGCATATAGCTCCCATAGGAACAATCGGAAAAATAAATGAAAAAAAATTATAACTTTGCTGTTTTTTAATTTTTTGTTTAGTTCTTCGACATATAGCAATGTTTAATTATTTCAGAATTATGGTATACATTTTATCAAAAGCGGACGTCTATAGCATATAGCTCCCATAGAAATAATAAAAATATATAAAAATAACTATCTAATAATTGAGCTGCAAATCATCATAGTTTCAATGTTTTTTTTTTAGCACATACTCAAGTAAATCATAATTTAAATGTTTTCAAAAGTATTTAATTAATGCAATAGCTGCAAGGGTATATGAACTTCGGCTTGCCGAAGTTTGCTTTCCTTCTTGTTTATTTGATTTTCTCATCCACAATATTCGCAAGTAGTCTTGATTTTTTAACATCAGCTGTTATAACATATTTCCAATTTATCCATTAGATAATTTTTCCAATATAGTCTTCTGAATGTGTGTTCCCCTCAATTGAATATCATTAAGACTTTTTCCATTTTTTGTTTTTGACGATGCGTCAAACACCACCCGAAGTTTAGTTGTAAGACTATCCTCTCTAATAACCGGTTGATGGAGAATATAATGTAAAGTTGGGTGTATGTATGTTAGACTTTGTTTTATAACCACAAGAAAAGAATGTACTGTAATGTTATAAGATATATTGTTCTTTATTATATCGTCCGTTTAGATCGGGACTCATTTCTCGAATGCTCACTTAAGACTAATGTTGGCTTGGCTTACAATTCATATAGCTGCACGAGCAGCGCCGCGGCCAACGCTTATGTATCTCAATATATATGTTAATGTATACGTAAGTGTATTTAGGCGGCGTTATGCTCACATAGTAACCGAATGGTCGGCCGCGCATGCAGACATGCCGACTCAGCATTTAGGATGTGCATAACATTGTTGTGTGGGTCGAATTGCTTTGCACTTGAAGTGCTGGGAATATTCGGACATAAACAAATGCTACAATGTTATAGTGATATAAGCGGTACAGTGTGTACCCAATATATGAGCATACTACATCTCCCTCCTTTTGAAAAAATAACGTAATATATGGAGTTATTTTGTTAGTTATTGTGTTAGGTATATATATATATATGTTTATAAAAATTAGCAAATTAATAAAACTCTTTTTTTTGTTATTATTATTATTTTTTTTTTGTTTAATATAGTAAATATTGGAAAACTTAGTGAAGTTGAAACTTTGAAAATTTATGCGACTATTTCTTATTATTTATTATAAAATGTATTGTATATTTGTATTCCTATATTTTTATTATAGTAAGGTAAAAAAAATTTTTTTTTGTTTTTTTTTTTTTTGCTTTTTTTTTTTTTTTGAAGAGAAAATTTTTTGTTATTTTATTTATTTTTTTTTTTTCTTATGAATGGTTATCCTACAAAATCTATTCTATAAAAATTTTTAATCTATCTTTATGAACTGTCTGTGTTTTATTTTTCGCATTTAAAATAGTTATATTATTATTGGATTCTATCTTCTTTACTATATATGGTCCTGAATATTTAAAGTCTAGCTTATGGCCAGTTTCATTTTTTAATAAAACCTGGTCTCCTATTTTTAATTCAAAGTCTAAACTATTTTTGTCGTATCTATCTTTTTGTTTTTGTTTATTAGCTTCTAGCATTATTCTGGTTCTTTTATATGCCTGTTCTAATCTAAATTTAGATTCCTTAGCATAATCTTCTATATTATATAATGGTTCTATTCTATCTATGCTATTGAAATGTTTTGATAAGTTTGGAGTTTTCCCAAAAACTAGTTCATATGGACAATAATTATGTGCCATAGAGGGTGTTGTGTTAAAGCAGTATACGAAGTATTGTAGCCATACATCCCAATCTGTTTTATCAACTGAGATGTATGAGCGTATGAACTCGTTAAGTGTTCTGTGGCTTCGCTCCACTGTTCCGACAATCTGGTGATGGTGTGCAGTAGAATTTATGTTTTTGATATTTAAATTTTACATAAATCTTCAATTATTGAATTTTTATATTCCGTTCCCATGTCCGTAATGAACGTCTTCATTGGACCGTACTTCAGAATAAAATCTTCGAATATAGCTTTTGCTATTGTTTTTGCACTATTATTTTGAATTGGTATTGCTACAAGGTATTTTGTTAAATCGCAGATTAAAGTAACTGCGTATTCATTCCCTTGTTCAGACTTAGGTAGTGGACCGATCGTGTCCACGATTACCCTGTCAAAAGCTGTTTGCGGTGTTTCCGTAATTGTTAATGGGGTCTTCGTATGCGTGATTATTTTCGCTTTTTGACATTTTAGACATTTTCGTACGTACTCTGTAATATATCGAGTCATTCCTTTCCAAAAGTAATGTCTTTTGACCTTGGCCAAGGTTTTAGAAATGCCAGTATGACCTCCTTGAATTGGTTCATCATGGTATGTAGACATAATTGCTTCTTTTTCTTTTTCAGAATTTACTAGGGTCACCGGGTTGAGTAGCGCTACTCTCAATGATTTTAATGTTTTATTGCCCATTTCCTTGAAATTATCTATTGAAACGTATTCAAAGATATTTTCCCACGGTGCCACTTTGAGTTGGCTGATTTGATGTATACCGGCTTGCTTCTCAAGCCTTTGGAAAAACTGACCTAAGTCAAGGGCTCCATTGGTATATAAATCGCTAACATCATATCTTGCAGTAACTTTTTTTCCATGTTTAAATAAACATAGCATATTTTTTACATGCAAGGTCACTACTTTACGTACTTCGTCATTGTTTATGACTCCGTATACGTTGGGCTTTGAAGCTTTTTCCATAGATTGCCTAGGCAAGTCTATTTCTTTTTCTCCTGCGCAGGATTTCTGTCTACTTTGATTTCTTGTAGTGACTTTATGTATATTTCCGGTTATACTTTGTAGTTCTTTGATGGTTATTCTTGATAACGCATCAGCTACGTAATTGTCTTTTCCCTTTAAATATTCAACTGTGAAGTTATATTCTTCTAATTCTAGCCTCATACGTGTCAGTTTGGAACTTGGGTTAGTCATTGAGAACAAGTATGTTAACGGTCTGTGATCGGTTTTGATAATGAAATGTTTGCCATAAATGTGTGGTCGAAAATGTAATATTGCCCAATGTATTGCAGCTAGTTCCTGCTCGGTAGTACAATTATTACTTTCTCCCTTGGTAAAAGCTCTTGATGCATATGCAATGGGGAGTTGGAGTCCGTTATGGTTTTGAGTTAAAACCGCTCCACATGCTTGCTTACTTGCATCAGTAATTATACAAAATTCTTTACTAAAATCTGGATATTGTAGCAAAGTAGGTTCCATAAGTTTTGTTTTTAAATATTCGAATGCGTTTTGGCATTCAGATGTCCATTCAAAAGGAACATTCTTTTTACATAATCGTGTTATGTGCCGTGAATAATCGGCGAAATTTTTTATGAATCTTCTGTAGTAATTGCAGAATGCTACAAAACGTCTTGCGCTGTCTGCATCGTGTGGGACTGGATAATTCAGTATGACGTCATATTTCTTGTCATCTGGAAGTATTCCTTTATCTGTGCACTTATGACCTAGAAAAGTCACCTCATGCATAAAGAATGAACATTTTTGTGGATGTAACTTTAGGTTGTATTTCCTACATTTCTCAAAAACGTCTGTTAAGTTTTTAAGCATATGTTTTTCGGAACAACCTATAACTATTAAGTCATCCATATAAAGGAATGCTTGTGAAGGTTCAAGTCCAGAGAATGCAATAGTCATCATTCTCTGAAATGAATTTGGCGCTATTTTTAAGCCAAAATGTAATCGTGTGAATCGATACGAGCCATTGCTCGTTGAAAAGGAAGTTATGTCCCTTGAGCTTTTTTCAAGTTATATTTGATGAAATCCTGACATTAAATCAAGACATGAAAAGTATTTTGCTCGACCTAGTTGGTCTAAAATATCATCAATTCTAGGGAGTGGAAATTTATCGGACAATAATTTTGTATTAATCTGACGATAGTCAATTACTAATCGCCACTTTTTTTCTTCGGAACCTGGAAGCTGATTTTTTAGGGGACGAGCAATAATGGGCTATTGTATTCCGATACTGATGGTTCGACTATCACCGTCGGTGATCAGTTTTCCGACTTGCTTTTGAATTTCGTTCACCTGACCATGTGGGCTTCTATAGTTTTTTATGTAAACGGGTTCATCATCTTTCAATCTCAGTTCTTGTTTGTAGAAATTATTTGTGCTAATTGGTTCGGATTCTAATCCGAATATGTCATTATATTTTTTACATAAATTTGTGAGTTGGGATTTGAATTGTGGGGGAAAATTTTCTGACAATTGGGATAATACAGACTTTTCTCTATTTTCTTTGTTTCCTTCAACTACTTCATAGTTCAATAGTGATTCAAATTTTAAATTGTCTGCACTGACCACTTTATCTTCGCTTGTTGTACTCAGTAGTCTTATGAAGGCATTTTGTGTTGTAGCTATTGTACTTGCTATATAAATTCCTTGCTCAATTTCTTGAGTTGGAATTAATACACTGTCCTCTTTTGAATTTAATTTTATTTTTCTAATGACTTGTGATCTTGCTAGCAGAAGAATTGAGTTATTGCCAGAACTGTATTCTATTGGAACATAAATTGGAAATTTTAAATTGTTTGGTCTTATTATAAGCCAATCTTCAGATGGCTGAAAATCTAATTGACAGTTGTATTTTTTAATAAAATCAATTCCTAAAATGCCATCACAAGGGACGGCTAAGTGTAAGTTTACGATATGAAAATCGTGTGGAATTATGTACTTGGTAGTCTGTATTTCAATTGATGTTAAGCCTTTGGATTTAGTAATTTCCTGGCTTATTCCCCGTATATCTATTATGTTATTATTTTGTACGTTTGAAATATATCTTAATTTTCTTTTACTATAGAGATTTCGGCACCTGTGTCTACCAAAAAGACAAGTTCTTTTCCAGTAGTCACATGGGTGAATGAGACGAATATATTCTGACTGAGATTAATAGTATGGACCGTTACTTTTTCTACTGTTGAACATTTAAAGGGGTTTCGGAGTTTCCCGAGGTGTCATTGGCTACTCTTACATTGCTTGTATTGTTGTTATTGTAGCCTCCGCTCGAAGTTGCCACGGCCCCTTGAGTTTCCTCTGTAGTTGCCGCGACCATTGTTTTGGTTGATATTGTTGTAGTAACCATAATTGTTACCACGACGACGAAAATTACCTCTATAACTTCCACGTCCGCGGTTTCCGCCGCGCTGTGTATAATTGTTGTAGTAGAGGACCGAATTTGGTTGTCCAGTTGCTTCTGTGCAACTGTTTACGAATTTTGAAACTGCTTCGTTCATTGTGTTGAAGTTGCCGGCTTGCATGATAAGTTTTACCTTATCAATTGTGCAGTTTTTAGTCATTGCTTTTACTGCGTGCTGTGTGGAATAACTTCTTGCTAGTTCTAGTGTTATGCACTTTCTAAAGCCTTCGTCATCTGCTCAATTTCTGATGTATATTGATTAGCAGTTTTATTTCGTTGCTGTAGGTTCATTAGCTTTGCTGACAATACCTCTACAGTTTCGCCTTTGACGTTGCTTTTTAACTTGGCAATTACTTCACCTACCGTTGTTTCGTTTCCAATTAGATTTCTTGCTACGCCCTTTAGTTTTGTCTTTATTATAGAGACGGCTAGACTTTCGTGTTCGCCTCGAAACTGGTTAAGTTTTCTGCTTTACCATCGAAAACTGGTATAAGCTTTGATGCAGTGTTAATGAAGTCGATATTAGTTTGCGCCATTTCGAAATTATTGTTCTTAGTTATGTTTGCGCTTGAGTCTGATTCTGAATCTGTTTTATTATCTGCGTTTGATAATAAAACGGCTGGGATAGTAAGATTATTTAAATCTTCTTCCTTAATTTCCGCGTTAAAATTTTCTTGCTCCGTTTGATCTAAACCAGTTGACTCTTCCAATGTTGATTCTTCATCGGTTTCAACTGTTATTGCGGTATTAAGAATGGTAGGTACAGAGATATCCAAATTGAATTTTTCTTTTATCAATATTAGGTTTTCTCTGAGCCTTTGCAAAAATCTTGATACCCTTGACCAATGGTCGTCATTTAATTTTCCCCGTTGCCCATGTATTAATATGCGCGCCTCGTTAAAACAATTTACTAGTATTTCTGCGTGTTTTTTATTGTGCTCCCTTGAATCGGTCTGTTTTGATTAAGGGATTTGTAAGATTTATCGAACTCTGTTTTTATTTTGTTCAATTTCGCATACAAATCGTTCCATTCCATGGCAATATTATCTATGTAATTTTACCATGAGGACCGTGGTTTCACCGAGTATAGAATGGTAATCCACGATCTCTTTTACTGAGACGTATGGCAAAGTATTTAGGATTAAACCCTTTGTTTTTTTATTGTAAGCAAACAAAAGGCTAAATTCCAAATTGTACTTTTCCATATAAATATATTCGAACTCAGTGATTGTAATGAAGTTTTTATGGCAATGGAGAATATTTAATGCACGCATTCTAAATTCTGGATCTTTAGTAGTTATTTCCTCAAGACATCTATCCAATTCTATCGTGTTAAATGCCATAATTTAAGCAAAAATAATTTAAAAAAAATTTTTTTTTTTTATATATATATAAGGGTATTAAATTGAACACTCTAATCTTTTGAAAAGGAACATTTTCTTCTCTTTTTTTTTATATCTTATCTAGATCGTGTGCTCTACTTAAATATTTCTTCTTTAAACATTTATTGTGCAATTTGTATATTTTGGTAATAAAACTTGCACTCAAGATGACAATGATTATTATTAAGAGTAAATGTACCCAATATAGGTCAATATTGTTTGATTCTACTTTATTAATAACGTTAGCAGTGGAGTCCACTGACTTAACGTCTACGATTCCCATTTTGGGTAGATTCACTTCTAATATATCGGTATTATTATAATTAATATGAGAGAATTTATCTATTCTATTGTTATTCATTCATATGACAAGATTTTATGTGAATATACGTAAATATTTCTGTCTAGCTTTTAAAGTCTGAGGAGCACGCAGAGAAAAAAAAAAGTGTCATAAAACAAAAATGTAGGAATTTAGTTATTCAAATCTGGTTGATTAAATCTTGTGGCATAATCGCATAAATTTTATTTTATTAATATTGAAAATTGGAAGAAAAAAAATTTGTGTTAATATTCATATAACTGATTTACAATATTTTGCTCTATATAAACCAATATCAGTTATATGTTGTTAGTATATAGCCTAACAGTGGTTAGTATTTTTCGAGCAGCGCTTTCGCGCATCGGCTCGGGTTTAGAAGTTTAAATTAAAAGCAACTTAGGCATTGGCATAAATGCAGCCCTTGTTGCGTTACTTTGCTCGGTTACAAAGTATTCTGTCCAGTTCTTTGATGTTTAGGTCATGCGTTTCCTTCTCCTGTGGGGTTGTTGCTATTTTCTTGTAGTCCTTCAATAATCGTCGCTGTTGAAGGAGTTTTACCCTTTTTCCACTCCTTTTTCTTTTGTGGATGGGTTTGCTGGACTCCTGTCGTGCCCTGTACTCAGCTATTGTGAGGGGGCGAGGTCCATCGTTGGGACACAATTCGAGGGCCTCTTGTAATGTTGGTGCGTCCCTTTGCTCAGCAGGAGCAGGTGTCTCCCACGACGGTGCAGAGGGCGGACTGCCTTCCGCACTCATATGCTTCCTTCGTTGGTGTAGCCGGCGGTCTGCCTACCACACTTCAGTTTCCATCGTTGGTGCAGAAGGATTTGCCATTCCTTCCACACATGTCCTGGTCAATTTTTTCCTTTCCTTTTTTTTTGTGTTCATTTTGTTGTTTGTTTTTTTTTATTGTTTCTGTAGTCCGGGCCTTTTGGGCTCAGGCGGCGCCGGTGCTGGTCATCGCACAGGCTATTTTCCTTTTTTTTTTTTTTTTTTTAGTCATTTTGGCTGGAGATTTCGATTGACGATTTTCGAGGGCGGCTCTGGAGAATATCGGACAGCCGAGGATTAGGGATCGGCTTGCATCGTCCACATTGGACGGCCACACTTGTTAAGCACTGGCTCAATTAGCCAAATTCGCCGACTTACGCATTATGGGGCCAAAATAACGAAAATTACACAGCGCGCAGAGACAAAAATTAAACAGTCTCACTTCCTTCTCGCGCACATGTCACGGTCGCCATGTAAAGTTGGGTGTATGTATGTTAGACTTTGTTTTATAACCACAAGAAAAGAATGTACTGTAATGTTATAAGATATATTGTTCTTTATTATATCGTCCGTTTAGATCGGGACTCATTTCTCGAATGCTCACTTAAGACTAATGTTGGCTTGGCTTACAATTCATATAGCTGCACGAGCAGCGCCGCGGCCAACGCTTATGTATCTCACTATATATGTTAATGTATACGTAAGTGTATTTAGGCGGCGCAAGCAGCGGCCGCGCATGAGAGGGAGAGTGTTATGCTCACATGGTAACCGAATGGTCGGCCGCGCATGCAGACATGCCGACTCAGCATTTAGGATGTGCATAACATTGTTGTGTGGGTCGAATTGCTTTGCACTTGAAGTGCTGGGAATATTCGGACATAAACAAATGCTACAATGTTATAGTGATATAAGCGGTACAGTGTGTACCCAATATATGAGCATACTACAATAATATTTTGCTACATCATCGACCTCTGCTTGCTCCATGTGTCCTTGTCGTATATAATCAACCATGAATTTCGAATATTGTTGCCTTAATTTTGTATCTTTTCCAAACTTCTTTTCCAAAATTATTAATGGTGCCATTGCCTTTTTCCGGGATTCTCCCAACACTTTATTTTCCACCAAGGGAATTTTGATCACAAAACGCCCGTCGTTTTTTCGTATAATTCCATACATTTCTCTGTATCTGTTATAGGTTATTGTTTCTGGAACCTCATACTCAAATGATTGCGCGGTTGTGGGTTTAATAACGTCGTTAAAACCACTGCTTCGGTCTTAAATCGACCATTGCTGGAAAATCTTACACGAATTTTTAGCTGGATCGACGCTTTTGTTACCCAACCAATCTTTCTAATAATCCATATATTTGGGTTTTCTTTTTCTTTTTGGGTACTCTTAACATTTGAACTGCTTCTTCAGAAACGACAGTAATTTGAGATCCTTGGTCCACTAATGCTCGAAGGGTTATCCATGCTCCACTCGCATCTTGGACCTCAATCTAAGCTGTGGCCAACAAGGTTGTTTTTCCCGTTCTTGATATAAGATTTGCTTTAATTTCTTCTTGTCAATGTAACAACTCGTGATGGGGCCTACTACACTGCGAACAACCTTGTTCCACTGACAGACCTTGTAAATGGTATATTTGTGGCCCAAGCACTTGAAGCAAATCTTTTCTCGACGAACAAAATTCCACTGTTCCGTAATAGCCAGTTGACAAAATTTAATGCAATCTTGTAATTTATGCCCTGGAGTTTTACAGTATGGGCAGTTGCCACTCATAACCGCAGCCAATACTCTCGGAGTTACTCGGGTCATGTGTCTGGGCTGCCTTACTGCTTGCTTGATGTTTCTCCAAAAATTCCAACACATCTTTAAGCGTCAGAACCTTTTCCAGCGATGAAAACATCGGTGTCATCTAATGCGATACCCATGCCCTTGATGGCATGGGTTCATTTTTGCGCTGTGTCCAGCATGTTTAAAACACTTTTTTCTGATTCGCTGTTCATCATAGGCAAATCAAGAATTTGATGAACATAAACAACTGACGTCTGTTCTCGTACCTATTTTTTAAAATATCCAAAAAATCTTCCTCAATATATTTCATATATATTAGTTGTAGTTTCGGGTCTTGGCCCGAAGTTTCCAAGGTTCCATAAAGCGCTTGTCTTGCTTGGTTGTAAGCGCATTTCCTGATCCCCAACTAATTGTTGCATCGAGTAGTTCATTGTTTCCTCGGCCGACCTCTTATTAAATTCCGCCAAAATTTTGTTTTTTAGGGCTTGTGTTTTCATCACATATCAGCAGATGCTTTATCAAATATGATGCTTCACTATCCTTCAGTCGCATTAGTTTCATCTTAGGCTTCATCATTTCATCGCTGTCAACCATTTCATTAAACATGTCAAAAAATCCCGACCATGCGGAAATGTCTCCAGAAATGCGACGATCCTCGAATTTATTCTGCTGCATCCAAATTTCTTTATTTCTTTTTTCAATTTTTATTCCTCATACCCCTCTAAAATCGTTTCAGTAAGCCGCTCAAAATCTTCCTCAATATATATCATATATCATAGTTGTAGTTTCGGGTCTTGGCCCGCAGTTTCCAAGGTTCCATGAAGCGTTTGTACTTGATTGTACTCGTGTAAGCGCATTTCCTGATCCCCAACCAATTGTTGCATCGAGTAGTTCATTGTTTCCTCGGCCACCTTCTTATTAAATTCCGCCAAAATGTTGTTTTTTAGGGCTTGTGTTTTCCCATACCCATCTTTTGAGAAGTAGTCTCCTGTAAACGCTGATGCGTTTGCCAACAGCTCCTGATACTGACTTTTGAATAGTTCCCATTGACTCTGTACTTTAGATAGGCATTTCAAATCGGACCTTTCAATTTTACCGACATCTTCTTCCCATTTCTTTATCTGGCTATATATGGCTGATTGACTGGCCGCCAGAGCATTAAGTGTTTCTCTTGTGTGTACCATTTTACTATTTATTTATTAGTGGATTTATTTCTTAACAATTCTAATTCTTTGAACAATTGTTTCTTATATTTCCCTCTTGAACGGTTGATAAGCCTATACAATTCTGTTTTTTTCCGCTTTTCTGCTTCTTCTTTCCAGATCCTTTGGATTTTTTTTTCTTCTCCTGAGTTGGTCGGGACATCTTTTGTCGGGCCTTGTACTCCTCGATCGTCAATGATTGTGGTCTTGCTCTTTTCTTCGCCGCTGCTTCCCAGAAATCCTGTGCCTTCCATCAAATGGTGACTCTGCCGTGGATTTCGTTTCTTACGTGTCCGCTACCGCCTCGCCGATGTAGTGATTTTTTCTTTGCACCAAGCCTCCACAGACGCTATCCTATTAGCCGTGGGCCGACGCGTGATAAATTTATTTCCAATCCTCCGCTGTCGCTTGCCGATGGGTCCGTTACTTGGTTCGTGGACCTCCCACGCCGTTGTAGCTGACTCTTAAGCCTCCGATGTCGCTTGCCGATTTGTTAGCCGCGGTCCGACACTTGATTTCGGTATATTTGTGGACTTCCCACGCCGTTGTAGCTGCGCTGCAGTCACAAGCATCCGCTGTCGCTAAAATTTTAGCCGCGATCCTGCACTTGCTCCTCGTTGAGTAAATTTCCCACGCCGTTGCAGTTCTGTATTCAAGCGTCCGCAGTTGCCTCCTTAAAAGGCCGCACTGTGTCGCTTGATCCTGATATTTCTCACGTCCACCGCCTTTTCGTCCCACACAGCAGTCTTAGGTTGCAATCGTCGATTTATTTATTTTTGTTTTCCTAATCTTGCCGTGGTGCACCGTTAAGTGCGCCTTGCGGACTTTTTTACCGTGGATACCGTCAAGTATACCGATCGGTTTGACAGTCTACATGAGCAAAGAAATCTTATACTCGACGGACCATATGTTAGCAGCGTATATCGCTAACCGCCGAATCCCAGACTAAAACACAACAGTATTTCGTTAGGAATTGATCTTTATTTGGCGTTCATCGCATCTTTTATACCCTTTCCCACTTATGTACTAGTTACACTGTTCTTATGTATAACCAATTCTAGGGGTTAATTCTAGGAGTTTATATGTAAGTTAACACGGTTTCGCAGCAATACGAAAGTTCCCAAGCTGATCATGCATAACCGACTAAAATAATGCAAGACCAGCGACACCTACGGATGTTGCACAACGACGTTGCCAAAATCCCAAGCTTCGGTCAGCGCAATCAGCGGGCAATGCACTCCGATGCAAGGGCGGCTACCCAGACCATGCATGGGTAGCCGGGTCAGCACTTCTAGGGCATAGGGCTCGGTTTCGTTATAAGAATTATTGTGCTTAGCAGTTAGTTGAATTTTGGAAATAAACCGTGACGGTCAAACCTTACAATTACAAAGTCTTCTCATTCGTACAGTACAGTGCGTCTTAAAATAAATCCTTAAACAGGACTTATAATTAATTGGCACCCAACGCGTCGTAAGACCCTCGACCCGTGTTAAATAAAAAAACGCGTCGTAAGACCCTCGATTCGACTTTAAAATAAAAACATACAACAAATATTTAAAAACGCGTTCAATTCGTAAAAAAAAACAACAACAAATCAACCAAATAAAAACAACCAGGAACGACTACAAGAGCGAAACTGAATTAAAAGAAGGAAGACACCGACAGCGGCAACAATATTTAGTTGTATAATTAATTAAAAACCATGTAAGTAGAGTGTTCATTGATATTTTCAAATTGCAAAGTATTTTAAAAATATTAAAAAAGTGATTTTCCAAGAGTCTCAGCCAAAAGTAAAACAAGTTCGGAAACCTTTTTTAGAAAAAATTAAATACGAAAGGAACCAAATTCTTTGTTCTTTGTGTTAAAATCATATGAGCGTTAGAGAGATAGAAGAATTGAACACCGCGGAAATTTCACAACAAAATAGTTTAATCATGGCATTGACCAGTGAACAATTAAAATCTATTATAGAACGCGCAGTTACGAGCGCACTCGCCGCGCAGGAAAAAAGCTTTGAGCAAAAATTACAAGATGTTCAGAAGCGATTAGGTGGTGTAAATATCGGCACACCAGAAGTAGAAACGTATAAGAATGCCGAAATCATAAAAGGTATCGCGTGCTGCGAAACGTTAGATATTGTGAAGTCCCTGACGGACTTTGAGGGAAAGAATGAGACATACGTCTCTTGGAGGAAAGCGGCGCATACCGCCTATAAAGCATTCGAAAAATATGATGGTAGTTCCAAAAACTACCAAGCTTTAGGCATTCTCCGAAACAAAATAAAACGGCTCAGCCAATATGGTTCTTTCGTCGTTCGACACGCCTTTAAATTTTAATGCTATTATTAACAGGCTTGACTTTAAATACGCGGACAAACGACCGATATATTAAATAGAACAGGAGATGTCAAAACTCCGTCAAGGAAACATGACACTTCTGCAGTACTATGACGAAGTAGAGAAAAAACTGACTCTGCTGATAAACAAAACAATTATGACCTACGAAAACACCGTAGCTGCCTCACTGAACGAAAAATACAGAGCAGATGCACTACGAGTATTTATTTCGGGCACAAGGAAATCGCTTAGCGACGTTCTTTTTTCGGCAAGACCAACCGATCTTCCTTCCGCTTTAGCATTAGCCCAAGAAGAAGACGCTAATCATGAGCGATACATGTTCGCAAGTAGTTTTGTAACGTAGCACGGAGGAAAAACACCAAAGGTCTGAACAAAGAAGTGCAACTACAGACGCTAAGTTTAACCCGTATGGTAAAAATCCCTACTTTAATAAAATATCACCAAGACAGCCACTCAGACAGGATCCGTCACGACCAATGGACGTTGATCCCTCATTATACTGTTTTAGACAACCAACCCAAGACCAACAAAGTGGACCGTTTTCAAGGCCAATTCAAATCACTTACCAAAATATTTAACCCAACGGTAACAATAATCAGGGGCAGTCCATTAAAAGGCCCAATAGTAGTAGCGCTAGATATACAGGACCAAAACACCAGAGGATAAACCATCTGGCTGTAGAAAACGACCCGGCAGTAGCCAAAGAGGAATGTGAGAACATCGACGATGACCTAGTAGAATATGATGAAATACATTTTTTAGGCATAACTCCCTGCTCCCATTCATAGAAAGGGATATCGCAGGGAGAAAAATAATTTTTAATTGACACAGGGGCTTCCAAGAATTACATCAAACCTATGAAAGAATTAAAAAACGTTATTTTCCTAAAAAAAACCATTCTCTATAAAATCAATCCATGGTCACAACACAATAAACAAAAAATGTATAATGCACCTTTTTAATATAAATACAACATTTTTCTTGCTACCAAACTTAACAACGTTTGATGGAATAATTGGACTGGACCTACTAAAAAAAACTGACGTCGTACTTGATCTAAGAGACAAAGAAAGTTAATAACTAATAGCAGTTCGGAGGAAATTAAATTTTTGAAGTGTGCAGATGTTAATTTTATAAAAGTTGAGGATATAGTGGTACCACAGGAAATATTGGAAAAATTTCTGGAAATGTTAGGAAACCGTACGGATGTATTTGCAGAGCCAAACGAAGCGCTGCCGTACATTACTTACATTATTGGTAATATCCGGACAGAAAATGAAGACCCGATATATTCAAAGTTGTTCCCATACCTAATGGGCGTGTCCGACTTTGTAAATACAGAAACAAAAGCGTTATTACGAGACGGCATAATTCGACCATCTCGGTCTCCATATAACAACCCTGTTTGGGTTGTAGATAAAAAAGGGACCGATTAACAGGGAAACACAAAAAAACGCCTTGTAATAGACTTCAGAAAGCTTAATTTTAAGACAATAGATGACAAATACCCTATCCCGAACGTAGTTTTTATCTTGGCAAATTTAGGAAAGACAATGCAGTTTACCACAATAGATTTAAAGTCTGCAACTAGACAAGACAGAAATTTTCAAGTAGGAGACAAAGTTCTCGTAAAATCAAATAAGAGGTTGGGAAACAAACTTTCTAATTTGTACACCGAGGAAACCATAGAAGCAGACTTGGGGACCACAGTCTTAATAAAAGGGAGGGTGGTCCATAAGGACAATTTGAGGTAATTAAAATAAAGGTTATTTTTCTTCTATTCTTTTATTTTCAACACGCCAGGATTTGGACGATACTGCTTCTCGCCGTATCAATAACAGCCAAAATCACCGATTACACGGCCTCATATTACATACCAATTATAGACGGAGACGTGACCATTTGGAAAGACTTCCAGTACATAAAACATTCGACCAATTTAACAATGTATTCGGAGATAGTAAAGGACACGGAAGAAATGGAAGAACATTATCTTCGGTCACATATGAGGCAGATATTAGACTCGGATTTACGACACATTAGAACTCTCATAGATACAAATAATGTTCACCATAGAAACGCTAGAAGCATCAACTTATTAGGCAATCCAGATTTCGATGACTTCGAGAAAATTGAATTGAAGCAGAAAGAACTCATAGAATCTGAAAATAGGCAGATAAACAATAACACAAAGACCCAGGAACAAATAAATATCCTAACAAACACAGTAAACACTTTAGTAAAAAACACAAAATTAGAACAGATAAATACCGAAAATTTGTATGAAAAATTGCTATCAAGAAACAGAATAATTATTTCCGAACTCGAAGCCTTAATGTTGTCAGTTACACTTGCGAAAATTGGAATAATCAACCCCGCAATTTTAGATTCAAATGATTTACAAAATTTAATCAATGAACATTCTAAAAATGTTACTGTTACTGATCTAATAGAAGTTGCTCAAATTACAGTTTTATTAAATAATAATTTTTTACACTTTATATTAAAATATCCTAAGCCGTATGTAGCTTGTAAGAAGATAATCTAACAATCATCGATGATGGTATCATCATTCTTATTGACGGAATAGCTACGATACAACTGGTAACCGGAACGTTCCTCATTACATTCGAAGACGAGGTAAAAGTAAATAACAAAACTTGAAGAGCTACGTTAAGAAGTCACCAGCCCCAGCTGCATCAACAGTCCTTAACATTACGGGCCATCAAGAAATACTGAGCTTACCATACTTACAAAAATTAAATATGAAAAACCTACGTTACATTGGCGAAATAGAAAAAGGACTGGAAACACGGCCTATATTATCTGGAGTGGCCGCGATCGCCATCTTGGTCACCTGCTTTACTATTTACAAGCTCTCCCAAAGATGCCAGCGAGATCAACGTCAGCGTGACCTTCAAGTTATCATTGACAGCTTCAAGAAGTCCGAGGACGTCCTTCATCTAAGTAAGGGAGGAGTTAACACAGTTTCACAGCAACACGGAAGTTCCCAAGCTGATCATGCACAACCGACTAAAATAATGCAAGACCAGCGACACCTACGGATGTTGCACAACGACGTTGGTGAAATACCAAGCTTCGGTCAGCGCAATCAGCGGGCATTTCACTCCGATGCAAGGGCGGCTACCCAGACCATGCATGGGCAGCCGGGTCAGCACTTCTAGGTCATAGGGCTAGTTTTCGTTATAAGACTTATTGTACTTAGCAGTTAGTTGAATTTTGGAAATAAACCGTGACGGTCAAACCTCACAATTACAAAGTAATCTCATTCGTACAGTACAGTGCGTCTTTAGATAAATCCTTAAACAGGACTTATAATTAATTTGTATACTCAATTTCGGGGACAAGTGTATGTCAAAAATGTCAATTCTTTGGGTTACCCTATCCTATTTAAGTGGGAAAGGGAATATACTTCTTAGGTCACAATTGTAATCTGAAGTTGTGTTGCATCAGCAACCTAATTATCAATGTTTTTGGATCTTAGATACCGTACGATGAAGAACTTGGAGTTTGCTATGGTAATCCAGACACCTAGAAAACAGGTGGGAAAGTAGCTAGCGAATTTAATCGTAGTATCCTTATTGCTTCAACATCAACATTACCATCCTGTATTTTATGAGAATATACGGAACATTATTTGTTTAAGCGCCAACAATTTCGAGTATTGACCTCTAATCAGCGTCTCTGCCTAAATTGCCTCCAAAAGGGCCACAGCTTACAGCAGAGCAAGTCTGGCACCTGTAGGCACTGCCTCCAAAAACATCACACACTTCTTCATATGGAATCGAAAACTATTGCACTCCCTGCGCAGCCTGTTTCTGAAATGTCATCTCAAAGCTCATCTCACGTCTCCGTAGCCTTGGTCAAACACCAACCTGTATCCCCGTCGCCAATGAATACCGATAACGTGTTTCTTGTCCCTGCCAAAGTCTACGTCAAAAGTCGTTCTGGCGTACTCGTGTCAACACTCGAGTCGGCCTCTCAAATTAACTCCGTAATCTCTCGTTTCGACAATCAGCTTCAGCACAAGATCCGTCGCTCATGGGCTTATGACACTACATTGTTAGCCTCATTCATCGCTCTTTTTTGTTTTAACTATACGATTTTACGTTTGTGCGAGCAAGATAGCCTATGACGATTCCAAAGAGCAATGAATGAGAAAAATTGTCAGAACCGATACCCAACAGTACAAAATTTGAACCGGGTTTTGGTATAAAAATACCAATCGATAAAATACCACCGGGGCCGATAAACGACTAAACGGAATAAAAAAGCGAGGCTTAAATGTATACGAATTATTTTTTACCATTTAAAGGTAACATCGGAAAACCTTTAAACGTTAAAACTAGCGGGATAAACACAATATAATAAACAAAACAATAAAGTTTGAATTCAACGTTAAAAAGGCAGAGTGACCGTGAACTTATTACAAAAAAAATCTCAAGCAGTATTCATATAGTTGTCTCTGTCTTTGAGCTTCAATGAATTCAATGAATGAGGCGAACAATGTAATGACATACCCCTTTCTATATCAGGAAGTGGTGAATCCTCACTAACATCGGATAAGTCGGTCTATATTTTCGCACAATCCAGCAATGCAAAGTACGGCGCAACGCTCTCTGCTGCTGTTAGCCGCTCAGTCACCGATCACATTATCACATATCACCCACATTTCGATCTTAACCCTCAGCGCACACACTGGGTGAATTTCACCCAGCGCGATTTTTCGGCGGTTCGGCATTTAAAAATGGAAGGAGGTGGGGGCTTGGGAGTGGGGGGGAACAAACTTATGCGCCACCACTACGCGCACACCGAGTTTCAGCTTCAGTGTCCCAAAATTCGTTGAAGGGGAAACATCGAAAGTTGCTCAGCGGAATTTCACCCAGTGTGTGCGTTGTGTTCCAAATTCCACGTAAGTACAGACATCTTGTTATTTTGAAATTTTAATTGTAGACCCCCTTTTTCGCGTTTTTACATGTGACATATCATTGTTTTCACGAAAAGGCGCCAATATGCTGACGCGGGCGAGAGTGCGCAGTTCGCACGAGGTAGAACAGCTTTTTGAGCAAGAAGAGCAATTGTCGTCGAGTAATGAAGCATTCTCGGACGACTCGATCTGCTAGATCAGAGCGTCGTGAACAGTTTCATTTTGTATTCCCTTCTTGAAACTAATGAGGAAATGAATCGTTCTGTCTTCATGTTCGAATTGTCTTCGGCCCTTGTGAAACCATTTCTGGTTAGGAGATTGTTGTTACCATCGTTGCAAATGCAATTGCAGTTGCAAATTGAACAATACGTAAACTACGAAGATAGGCCTGAAATGGACGACCCAAAAGACTTTTCACTTGAGAACAAAATGTCTAAACACAAAAGGTGCCAACTTTGTGGCCCTGCAACTGATCGAAAAACTTTTTTCAAGTGTTTGAGTTGCGAACGTCCAATGTGCAAAGACCTTGTCGCGAAAGTTTGCCAGCAGTGTGCCTTGCCGCTGCAAGATTTGTAAAGCTGTTTACAGTTACTTTCTTTTCTCATTTAATTTTTATTATCTACGTTTCATTTGAACTACACTTTTGATATGTGAAATAAAATTTTTGAAAAAGTAATGAGATTTCCTTACAGAACCAAACAACCATGAATATTTACTTGTATATATGTAACATTTTTGAGATTTGTTAATTTATATTAATATATGCATCATAGTAGATAAATATTATGAAAAAAGGTGTGACATTAAAACAAAGAATTTGAGCCCCAAAATGCATAACTCTATACCACACTTTACCCGAAACAACGAAAAAATTGACCCATTTTCAAATGAGTAAAAAAATATACTTTTTGGAGAGTACGGTTAAACTGCCATTAAAATCTGAAATTTCGTACCCTGGACTCTCGAAAAAATGCTTTCTTTTGCAGACTGATCACTTTTTTCATTTTAATAACAGTTATTGAAAAAAAGTGACTTTTTCATGAACACCAATCAGTTTTTTACGAATTAAAGTATGAAAAATTTAATTTACAACTTCACAGCTTATACCATTTTATTCTTATGAAAATTTTCCATATTACAAAAAAAAATTTGAAAATCGGACAAATACAAGTAAAGTTATTAACGGGCAAAGTCGAATGGGTGAACACCCAGTGTGTGCGTTGTGTTAAAAAACGGAGGTGTGTGCGCTGAGGGTTAATGCATCCAAATGGAAAATACCTTAAAATCTTGAGCTCGCCGATCCTTCCCTTTTTCAAAAGTCAGCGCATCGACTTGCTATTGGGAAATCGATAGGACGCCCGTAAAGAAGTCAAAAATGAAAGGTCAAACGTACAGTCGACCCATTACAGAGCATTCAAAACTGTTAGCATTGGTCTTGACCAAATAACAGCGATATTCGATTCTGGCAGCGATATTTGCACCATTTGTGATTCAGCTTACATGAGCTTACATCCTGATATTCCTTTACCTGATATGTGCTTCCATGGATGCATACCATGGATCATACAAGACAAGGAAACGCTTTACGAAGGAGTAATAGGAAGCGATGTTCTTAATTACGTTTACGCAACCATTGGAGCTAAAGGAGTAGTCTTTCACGTAATACCCTCAGAAAACAGCGGTTCTGAGTCTTATATCACCATCGGTAGAACTGTAGATCACACAAAGCAATAAGACTAATTTCAATCATTATAGTGACAATCAAAATGTTGAAGCAGAAATTTTAGCAACAAGTAATTCAGTTTTGACGGAATTTTTCCATCATAAAGATCGTGTAATGCGTTTACCATGGCGATGCGAAAAAGTGATGTACCGGTAAAAGTATCTAGTTGGTGAATGTTCCTGTAAAATTTTGAATACACAATCGAGCATCCAGGCACAAAGATGAAACGACGCCTTAAGTCGAGTTCACAGTTTATCTTGGTGTCTGATAAGGCAGGCTCAACTTCAGGATGAGGCTATTCTAAGGTTTTAGAGACAAGCACCTACGACGATTTCTATCTGAAGTACATATGATATTCTTCATAAGAATCCGGTAATAGAGCTTATAGTCATTCCCTCAGCAATTTAAGACGAATTTATCAGCACAGTCCATCGTCAAAGACACTTTGGCGTCAAGAAAACGATTGATCTGGTGTTGCGTGATTATTATACCCCAGAGCTAGAAAAGGAAGCTCAGCTTGAGCGGCAAAGTACGGGAAGACAAACCCTTACATACGTATCACATTGACCACATTGGCCCCATGGATCTGACAAAGAAACAGTACAATCATGTCTTAGTAGTGGTTGACGCTTTCTCAAAATCTGTATGGCTTTATCCTACCAAAAGTACTGGCGCGGATGAGGTTGTGGACAGAACACAATCATAATCATATCGATCATAATATTCAGCACTTCTTAGTAGCCACAAGAGTGCATCGTAGCGACGGCCAAATTGTGCGCACCAACAGAATAGTTGGTTGTACCAGAAAGCCTGGTTCAAAAAGGAAAGGTTCAACAATTTATTAATTTCTCTCCACCTAGAAGTATCAAGCTAGCACAATTTAAGGTTCTAACTTGAATGAGCATAAGAACTAAATATGATAGAGATTTAAAAAAGCTTTTAGAGGAGGATTACTTCAAGGAGTTGCAAGAAGTAAAAGACAACATTTGGAAGGAGGCTAAAGAAAATATAGCAAAGATTCAGTACGAAAATCGTAAGATATTAAACGAAGATACCTTGTGGAAACGGTAGGAGATGATGAAGGTCCTGTTGAAACTGTTGAATGAGCATAAGAACTAAATATGATAGAGATTTAAAAAAGCTTTTAGAGGAGGATTACTTCAAGGAGTTGCAAGAAGTAAAAGACAACATTTGGAAGGAGGATAAAGAAAATATAGCAAAGATTCAGTACGAAAATCGTAAGATATTAAACGAACACAGTTTGGAGCCGGGTTGAAGTTAAAAAAAAGTTTTTAGGACCCTACACAGTTACTCGCAAGTTGAAGATACCTTGTGGAAACGGTAGGAGATGATGAAGGTCCTGTTGAAACTAATACTGTCGCGGAGTACATGAAATTGTGGTCATCCTCATTCGGGACGAATGATTTGCCAATATAGCCGAATGTAGGATTGGTAACGCCAGAGAATTGGATTTTAACAAACCATATGATTTATTAATATAAATTCAACAGAGAATGTTGCAAGGAAAGGGGAGTAGGGAATGAGTTTCAGCAGAGAAAGGTCGTGTGCTTCTCCACAAGAATTTTGTGAAAAATAAGAAATCCAGTCTTATAATGGAATTTTATAAACTAAACTAAGTTGAATGAAACGAAAAACATTTAACCACGGAAACCTATCTCTACATATACTTTATGGGGTCGGAACCGCTTCCTTCTACAAGTTTCATACTTTTCAACGAATACAATATACCCTTTTACCTTACAAGTAACAGGTATAAAAAAATCCCCCGTATATGTGGGAGTGCGAACTAGTTTTTATATTCGACAGAAGTAAAAAATTGCGCCAACCTTGCTTATAACAACCAGCTGATGTAGTGGTGGCACTAACGAAATAAGTATCGGTATTTTCCGGTATTTTTCCTATTTATTTAAATGACTTCTAGCACTACGCCGTCTTCTCCTGAGTGCAGCTCAGCCAGTCGGCCAACTCACCATAACATTGGTGGCGAATCGGCTTCACCAATAAGCGAAAAGTTTCAGCAAAACCACAATTTTCAAATGTATTTTTAAATAATAACTTAATTGCGTTTCAATTTGGAATTCCCTTTACTCGACTGCGACTGCTCTTTTTCACAATTATTAAAACACTGACCCTCACAAAAAAGAGTCTGCTCATCTCTATAAGTTGTTATCGATATTTCTACATTACAGAATGCAACGGTTACAAAAGATTTATATACTTAAAGAATTTCAAATCAAGTAAAAAAAAAAACAAGTATAAAATATAACATCCGCCCTCCTTGTGAAGTACACTAGGATTCACTACCAAATCGTAGCTGGATAAGTTTAGATACCGATCTGCAAAAAGTGGTATTTGAAAATCTTACATCGACGCAGCTTACTATGTCGTCAAGTTTAATGTTTTGGATGGTTATACGCCACTTCTGTCGAAAAACTAGCTGGGGCAAATATTCTTTTATCCAACGTGTCCAAACTCGACCCTTTTAAGCTTGTTATATTCTCTATTGCTAACGCAGACAAATGTTTGGCCCTGAAGTGTAGGGGATTTCAGTAAAGTTCAAGCATCCTATCAAGAAATTATTAGGAGTTTATGGTTCATCTTGTGCATGTGTGAGATGAATCTCCGTAAGAGGTCGTGAATTCAGTATTTCCCTGATTCAATTAATACAGAACAAAGAGTTTCAACGCGTGGTGTGAAGTCTCGAAGAGTTTTTGTACCCTTGCAGAGGGTATTATAATTTCAGTCAGAAGTTTGCAACGCAGTGAAGGAGACGTTTCCGACCCTATAAAGTATATATATTCTTGATCAGCATCACTAGTAGAGTCGATCTAGCCATGTCCGTCTGTCCGTCCGTCTGTCCGTCCGTCTGTCCGTCCGTTTATATGCAAACTTTCCCAAAAGTTGTCTTTCTATTGCAGGTAGTATATAAGTCGGAACGAGCCGGATCGGACGACTATAGCATATAGCTCCCATAGGAACAATCGGAAAAATAAATGAAAAAAAATTATAACTTTGCTGTTTTTTAATTTTTTGTTTAGTTCTTCGAGATATAGTAATAGTTTAATATTTCAGAATTACGGTTTTAATTTCATCAAAATCGGACGACTATAGCATATAGCTCCCATAGGAACAATCGGAAAAATAAATGAAAAAAAATTATAACTTTTCTGTTTTTTAATATTTTGTTTAGTTCTTCGACATATAGCAATTTTTAATTATTTCAGAATTATGGTATAAATTTTATCAAAATCGGACGTCTATAGCATATAGCTCCCATAGAAATAATAAAAATATATAAAAATAACTATCTAATAATTGAGCTGCAAATCATCATAGTTTCAATGTTTTTTTTAGCACATACTCAAGTAAATCATAATTTAAATGTTTTCTAAAGTATTTAATTAATGCAATAGCTGCAAGGGTATATGAACTTCGGCTTGCCGAAGTTTGCTTTCCTTCTTGTTTTTAATTATTTCTTAACCATATCGATAAGACGTTCCCAACAACCACCAGCATTTGGTTGTCCAGGGAAATTAAAGATCCATTTGATTTCCTTCTAAAATTTCTCTTTGATCAGAACGTCAAAACCAAAAAATTCGTTGTTGTTGTTCAACTCCAAATTGGCACCAATAAAATTTGTTCCTTTCTACTGTTCCTCTACGATTTATTAAGTTACATAAGCAAACAATGAAGGCGTGATGTCGGCCAATTGTTGCTGTTAGATAGTTAAATAGATCTACACAAGTGTACGTAAATGGTCGCACAGTAAGAGTTATCCTTTCTTTTGGGAGTTGTTGTATAAATGGTATAATTGGTTGGTTCTTATCGATGATACAGTGCGTACATAGTCGGGTGATCTTTTTTAATAATCGCTTGATGTTTGGTATCCAGAACTTTTGACGACATTGATTTAAGATAAGGACTGAATTTTGGTGGTGTGATTCTTCCTGGAATCGTCGAATTGCAAGTTTCAACAAGTAATGATCTTAAAGTCACATAATAGGTCAACGCGGCTGTTCTGGAAGAAACGATTCTTCATCAATTCTGCTAGAAGGGTGTATAAGACCACATTTTTCCATATATGGGGAAAGTTTTGAACTCAACTTGCTACTTGTGTTTTTTTTTTGTAATTGACTCCGAGGAGTAAAATAATAATCCTTCAGATAAAAAACTGAAAGTTTGAAATGAAATACAATAAAAATAAATATTTACTTAATAACTATTTGTTCCCGATTTTTGGCTTTTCTATGAAAAATATCTAAAAGCTCGTCCAATGTGGAAAGCAGCTTACTTGAAGGTTGATATTGTTATTAATTAGTTCCTAATAATAAGTTTTACAAGAATTTTTCTTTTCTGTTTCGTCAATGCCTTACATGCTAGAAGGTCTTTTCCAACAACCTTACCTTTTAAAATTGATTTCAAGCTCTATGAAAAATGTGAAATTTTATTTAATAAAAAACTCAGGTTATTGGTTAAAAATGTTGTAGCTTTTTAAGGTTGCACAATTATTACAATAAACTTAAGGACTCATACCTTGTAAAGGGTATATTTGAACTTGAGCGCATTTAAAGGCAACGGAAATGACTTGTGAGGAGTCTTCCCACGAACCCTAATCTCAACCCCAACCCTCTTGTGCGTCCTGATGACTGCTTGTGCGCGAAGGTGTGAAAGTAAGAAAGGGTACGAGAAAGTGAACCCGCATACCCACGAGCTCTAATCTCAACCCCCACCCACTTGTGTGTCCTCACGACTGCTTGTGCGCGAAGGTGTGAAATTATAAACTTGAATTACAAACTTTTGAAAAAAAAAGTTTGGTATCATTCGAAAGTATTTTTCAAGACCTTTCCAATGGTATACTTGTCACGATTCTTAATTAAAAATTACTCTTTTTGATCAAAACTATCAAAGTTGACAGACAAGCATAAAAACGCTTCTACCAGAGAAGTTAAAAATAATGTAAATATTATTTTGCTCACAGCAGAGACTAAGTTTCCTGTCAAATCATATCGAATTGATTGTGCTGTCAAGGATATGATAGACTTAAATGAATTTTATCAACAAAATCAAAAAATATAATTGAAATTATAAAGCATTGTATGATAGATTATCGAGCCATAAAATTTAATTTGAGTGTATATGGTACATATCTAAAACAAAGAGATGACGGAGAGACAGTTAGCACAATAAAGCATTTTAGAACTGCATACAAATCTTTATACATTTATGAAGATATTGTAAATGAGCTGAATTCTGCAATAGAATGTTTACTAACATTGAGCAGTGAATTCCAAGAAAAAGACTCTGGCTGGGCTATTCAAAATTTTGACTATTTTGAAACCACCATTATAAAACTCGAAAATATTCCTGCTAGCGGTAACATACAGGCTCCTAAAAAAATAAGAGCCCGAAATGCGCTTATAAACGTTCAAAATACTGACGTATTTTGTTTTAAGTGGTGCATACTAGCATCCATAGCAAATAAAGCCCATGAGAATGCTAGTTTCTCAACACCACAACAAAGGAAATATTCAAGAGAAAAAATGACAAAACCAAAAAACTACAACATTAACATCAATGATTAAATTATTATATATGACGGAATAACGTTGAATTTTTCGGGAATTATATTTCCAATCGATAAACTTGGTGTACGACATTTTGAGAAAAATAATGCGGACTTCAGCATAAACATTTATGAAATTGATGAAGCTGGCGAAAAAATTATTGGACCAACTGTTCAAACAAAAGAAAGAAGACCAAACCACATAAATATATTGGGTATCGATAATATACACCAAAATATGATGCACTACGCCTATATAACAAATGTGTTTATATTATGTTCATCACAATTTTCCAAAGCCAAATCGGGAGGATACTTTTGTGAAAATTGTCTTCAGTGTTATCACGTTAAAAACACTACACACAACAAATTTGAATGCGGAAAAGTGGCGTCGTTTTATCCAGAGCCTAACGTTTAAAGGATACCACAAGAAATTATCTCCTCCGGTGGTGATATATGCCGATATTGAGGCTGTTCTGGAAAGTTACAGAACATGCCTAAATTCACCATCATCTTCGTCAACAACAAAAGTACAGAAGCATACTGCCTGTGCACTATCATTTTATGTTGTACACGAATATAATCCTAGTCAAAAGGACTTGTGGACATACGACGGTAAATAGAAAAAACTATATTACAAATTAATTAATTTTTAGATTTTTTTAAATGATTTATTTATTTAAAATTTATCAAAATTTTTTGCATGCAAAAATTTTGTACAGCTCTGAAACAAAAAACTTCGAGTCTGTACAACATATATTGGTCAACCCCGAAGAAACCGAGTGTCAGCCCCATAGATGTTCGCGCCCAAGAAGGTAATTGCACCGCCTGTGAGATGGAAATAAATGCGGGCGATCTGGATAAATGCTACAACCAATTTACTGGACAATACGTAGGTCCTATTCATAAGAATTGTAAGCCTAAGTACAAGTTAAGTGATCCATTCTTCCCAGTAGTTTTTCACAACTTATCGAAATACGATCTACATTTGTTCATTACAAAACTAGAGGGGGAATTAAGTCCAATACCTTGTAATAAAGAACTATATATAGCACTAACGCAGACAATAAATATTAACAGCACAAATAGATATAAAATTAGATACATAGATTCAGTTAGATTTTTAAACTCAAGGTTGGAAAAACTAGCGAGCTATATGGAAAACAAAGATTTTAAAATTCTTAGTACAAAATTTGAGGGAGAAAAATTTAAGCAAATGAGGAGGAAGAATGTGTTCCCGTATGACTATATAGATAGCACAGAGAAATTTAATGAGACACAACTTCCTAGTATTGATAGGTTTTATAATTCTCTCAGTGACGAAAAATGTAGTATAGACGATTATAATTTTGCACTAAAAGTTTGGGAATCTTTCAACTGTCAGACCATAAAAGATTATTTAAAACTTTATTTAGAAAGTGATGTTTTAATTTTGGCCGATGTATTTGAAAATTTTAGAAAAATTTGTCAACAGATATACAAGTTGGACCCCGTAAATTATGTTACCGCACCATCAATATCATGGGATGCAATGCTTAAATTTACTAATGTACAATTAGAACTCATAACCGATGGTGATATGTTCAATTTTTTAAAAAGAGCAGTACGAGGTGGGTTAACTCAATGTACTCAGCGTATTTCCATAGCCAATAATAAATATTTAAAAAGCTTTGATCCCATAAAACCAATAAATTTTCTAAGTTATATCGATGCAAATAATTTATATGGATGGGCTATGAGTCAGCCCTTACCGCTTTCAGGGTTTAAGTTTTTAGACAAAGAAGAAGTAGAATCTTTTGACTATAAAAATATATCTGTTGATGGTAATATAGGATATATGCTAGAAGTTGATCTAGAGTACCCTTCCGATCGACATGACCTACATAACTACCTGCCTTTCTGTCCAGAAAATAAAATTCCGCCAGGGGGTAAGCAAGGAAAGTTGATTGCTGACCTAACTGATAAAAGTGAATACATAATTCATTTAAAACAGCTTCAACTTTGCTTAGAACAGGGTTTAATTGTAAAAAAAATACATAGAGTCTTGTCTTTTATCCAATCATGCTGGCTGAAGCCTTATATTGATTTGAATACAGACCAAAGAAAAATTGCTGAAAATGATTTTGAGAAAAACTTTTTTAAGCTTATGAACAATGCTATTTACGGGAAGACCATGGAAAACGTGGCCAAGCGCCGAAAAGTAGCTTTAGTAAGGCATTACCAATCGCGACAAAATTCACCAGGTCTTAGGCAGCGCATAGCTAGGCATGATTTTCATAGCGTTGAAATATTCGACTCAGATTTAGCAGCAATTGAATCAACACCATCAAAAATTATGTATGATAAACCCATATATATAGGAGTAACTGTTTTAGAATTATCAAAGTGGTTAATGTATGAATTTTATTATAACTTTCTATTAATTAAAAGTCCTTTTACGAAAATAATATATGGATACAGATTCATTTATATTATCTTCTAAAGAAGATTTTTACCAAACTATAAGGGACAATCCCGACCGCTTTGATACCTCTAACTATAAGCTAGAAAACCAATTTAATATAGTTCTGGCTAATAATAAAGAACCTGGAAAAATGATTCTGTTGATTCTAGACGACTTGATGATGGGTGCCTTTAACAAAAATGTTTGTGAACTGTTTACGAAAGGATCACATCACCGGAATTTATCAGTTGTTGTGGTTACTCAAAATATATGTAATAAATCATCGCATACCCGTGATATTTCACTAAATACCAATATATAATAGCTTTTAAAAATCCCAGAGATAAGCTTCAATTTCAATGTTTGGCAAGACAAATTTATCCAGAAAACCCAACAGAATTATTTAGAATATATAAAGAAGTAACAGAGCAACCCCACGGATATTTACTTATTGATCTCACTCAGGGAATTAACGATCTCTTACGGTTTAGATCAGACATTTTTAACTCTGAGTACACGGTGTGCTATTCCGAAGAAAATGGTTTACAAAAAGAATCTAAATCGCTTGAAAGCGAACAAACATATATTGTATGTGCTCAAAAGGCTAGCAATAAACTACGAAAGGCAATAATAAACAATAGCGATAGTGAACTGGTAAAAACAATAGTGGAAATAGTTTTGAACACATTACGAGGAAATCTTAAGGTTACTAAAACGCATCTAAATTCCCTAAAAAAGTTTAAAAGTGCATTGCGCTACCTTTCATGTCCAAAGCGCACATTAAACTCTAAGAGAAAAGTTCTTATTCAAAAAGGTGGATTTTTACCTATTCTACTAAGTTCGTTGCTCTCAGGAGTTTTTGGAAAAATTTTAAAAAAATGATTAAAAACAAACATAGTTTAAAAAAAGTAATTTTAATGAACCCCCACACCTTTCAAAAATTAATAAACAACTCTCGAGGAAATGAATTGATAAGTACAAAATTTTTACCCATTTTAAATAATAACAAAATAAGTGATTTTGATAAATGGCTTAAAATTAGACAAGTACTTAGTTTCTATCAAAATAAAAAACGTAACAAATCATGGAATATTCAAAATGAACAAAAATCGCCATTTATGTCAACCAAAACAACTGAATCGCAAACTACAGATTGGATTGATATAAAACCTACGACTTCTGAATTAAAACCAAAGACTGACGCGACACTTGGGTCCCCTGAAAGTGATGATGAAGATTTTAAATCAAACAAAATTCCTAATTCTGTTAACGTTCAACAAAAGTTTAAGTCTCATGTATCACTCCCAAAAAAGAAAGAGTTCATGGACTTACCTACCGAGAGTGTTGAATAAGATTTTAAATCAACTAAAACACGAAATTTATTGAACGTTAAACGAAAAATAAGAGATACTTCGTTTTTAGACGAAAAAGAGGATATCAAAAAAACTGGCAGTACCAAAAATAAAGCTTAGTGATCAACAACGCAAATTGAGAGTTAAGCTAAAAAAAATTAAAGCGGTTTCATTACCATTTCAAGATTTAAAATATATAACAGGACGAGAAAAGTTGTCTAGATCGGTTCGAACTAAGCCGGTGCAAATAGGGAAAAACCAAATTAATTGGATATCTTATCAATAACAGAAATTCAAATGAGTTGTTTGTCACATTGCTTAACAATGATTCAATGAATGTATTTCCTGATAATGTAAAATGTGAATTTACAAATATTGTAAATATACCACAAGACATGAATGAATACTGGGAGGTAGGCATTACGGACATATATCTGAATAATTACATTTACAAAACAACTACTAAAGAAAGAAATATAGCTGAAGAAACTGAATTTGTTAGCTTAGTAAATGCTGAAACATTTAGATACTCAAATGTTCCTGTTGAATCTAAAATACCTGAAAATGGATTGATTTTTATTTATACTGACATAATCAAACCAAGGTCTGTAGGTTGTAAAAGACCTCGATGTCTTCGTGTAATGCATTATAATGGAAAAGAAAGAAATATTCAATTTAAAAATATTGAATATTATCCTTTAGATATATGGTCTCCAAACGAAATCTCAATACTAATTACTGATTCAAATGGATATAAGGTTCCTTTTGAAACTTCAGCTGTTCCGATTTTTGTAACTCTACACTTTAGAAAAAAAAGAATGTTAAGCCTATAAATAATACATACCCCAATGATGTTTAATTAGAACAAGAATAGTCATCATGGTGAAATCTTATCACGAATATTATGTGAATCAGTGCGGTGCCGGACTAAATAATATTGGCAGTCTGTATGTGTCTCCACGAATTATTCAGCAAGGACGAGGAATTGGAAATTTTTTTAGCGGTCTTTTTAATTATAAAAAACCCCTTTTCCTTTCGGGTATAACTGCTATAAAAAATCAGGCTGCAGAGACTGGTAAAATAGTAATAAATGAATTTGGCCGAAAGCCCTTAAGAAATATTATTCAAGAACAGAGCAAGATTGCGTTAACAAATCTCTCAAATAAAGCAATAAATAAAATGACACGCTCTCAAAATGGTAGCGGAAAAAAGGAATAAAAAGCGCGGGTCGAGAAAAAAATCGTTATCATTTAACTTCTAAACGACAAGGTAAACATACCCACCACCATCAAAAAGGAAAAAAAAAATCAAGGAAATTGAATATTAGTGATATTTTTTCTAAAGTAAAATGAGTAACCATATTGAATGTATGAAAAGCGAACTAGATTTGTTTACACCACACCCTACGCAAAGTTCTATTCTAAGAACTGAAGAAGTCTCATACAATCCTATTGCATCCTTGGACGGCGCCTCCTCAATTGAATTTGTTTGCTTGGGAAATGGTGAAACATATCGAGACTTATCAAGTGTTTATTTACGGCTTGTGGTGCAACTCAAAAAAAATGATAATAACGTCATTGAAGGAAACGCTGTCGGTGTAGTAAACAATATTTTACATTCAATATTTAGAAGTTCCTCAGTTTATTTAAATAACATATTAGTATCGCAGAGTGATAATAATTATCATTATAGAGCTTATTTGCAAACAATTTTAAATTATGGAAGTGATGCATCAGAAAGCCACTTGGCTTCCCAAGGCTATTTCCCGAATTTTGGAAGATAACCGCAGCAGGAAAATACGTTTATCCAGCCACTAATGAAACTCTGAAAAATATTTTCCAAAATAGTAATAAGGTCGAATTATTCGGAAAAGTTCATGGTGATATTTTTAACCAAAGCAAACTGCTTCTTAATAATGTAGATCTAAGAATTAATTTTAACATTGAAAAAACAGCATTTTATTTAATGGAAAATGAAACTGAATCAAATTTAAAGATACTAGAAGCACAACTCTTTATGAATCATATAACAGTTAACCCAAGCATTTTATTGGCTCATCATCATGTTTTACAAACAAAAAATGCTTTATACCCATTCAGTAAAGTAGAAGTCAAATCTTTTACAATATATCCAGGCAACAATACACTATCGATAGATAACGCAGTTATTGGGCAACTACCCAATTTCTTGGCTTTTAGTACACTCAGAAAAAAAACCAAGAGTTTTGTACTTGTTTTAAGTATAAACGCTCATGAAAGTGAGTCAAGTTGGGAAAATTCTTATTTTTGTCATAAATTCTGTTTTTAAGAATGTTTTATTCTTAAACCATTATTCTTTATTTAAGAAATTTTTGGTCGATAATTAATAGTAAATAGTGCTTAAATAAATATTGAATTCTGCTTAATTTAAGTTTTAATACTTTTTAAATCAAGTATAAAGTGCACTTAATTGAAGTACGAATTATACTCAAATTAAGTATTAAAAATTCTTTAATCAAAAAAGATCATTATTTGGGTTAAGAATGCATGCGGCTTAAATAAAGAACAATAAATTCATATTTTAAACATTACGAACTGTTTAAAATATTTGTATCTCAAATCAAGAAAGAAACTATCCCAGTTTAATTAAATAAAACTCTTAGCATGAGCACTATTGGTTCTTATAATAAGAAAAAATTTTGCTTTATTTAAGAGCATATACAATTTTAAATTTATTTATTATTGTTTTCTTATAACTAATTGGAAAAAGGGATTACAATTTGTATTGTATTAGGGATATGTTTTGGATCTTAAACATATTTTAGTCTTATATACGACTTTGAATTGTTTACAGTATATACATGTATTGGAAAGGTAATAAATATACGAATAAATATACAAACGCATTAATTGCAGAGGCATAATGGACCATGAAATGAAACGAAATTATTTTATTAAAGTTTTAGCTGAAGAAATAACTTACCTCTGCCTTCCTCCATGATAACAGCTTCTCCCGAAACCTCAGGCGGGGTCCCAACGGAGGCACAGCTTCTCTTAAATTTTCTTCCGTTATGATATATTTTAAATCACTATATCTTATTTGAGCATCTAAAAATTTAAAATTAATTTTGAAAATGCTTATAGTTATATAATTTAATAATAATTTAATAATTTTATTTATTAAAATCGTATTTGCTTACTCATATATGGTACACTGGTAAAAAACGAAATATTGAATCTAAATATGGGAATATTAGTTTAAATATGAATGAAGTCTTGCTATTTAATATGTATTGTATTTAATATTATGATTTAATATGAAATATTTCAATATCTGAGAAACATATTAAAATAAAATATTTCATTTTTTATCAGTGTACATGTATACGTATGTATGTGTAAAATACTATGTGTGCACATAATTAGTGCACGAGCAATCAAGAATAATTTGCAGATCATAGGAATGCATGTTAAAATAGTAAGAAAACCAACTTAAAAGTGATCGTACACATAAAACGTAAAAAAAATGAGCGGTACGTAGCTTGTTCCAGGAAAAAAAAAAGAGTTGAAACTTTTCTATACAAGCTACGTACCGCTCTTTTTTTTACGTTTTGTATGTATGTACATACGATCACTTTTAAGTTGGTTTTCTTACTATTCTCTAAGCGTTTTTTTTTAAGCAACCGATTTCAACGCATTATTTATTTTTTTAGGATTGCAGGTGCATTAGGTTAGGTTCTTTAAGCCGGTCACACACACATGTTCTTTAAGTATATAAATAAATAGTACATAAGACAAAACTCCGACGCGCACTTTTATTAAATAAACCTTTTATTACGCTTGGCTTGTATTACTTACCTTTAAGGTATTCACGAATGTCTTCACATTCGTTTTCCTTCAAAAATTCCTCCAGCTTTTCGTCTTCCGCACTCATTTTCACAATAAACTTCAAACTTAAAAACGAGGAGCTTCTTCCTAGAGCTGGCCTAAGCACTCAGAATAATATCGATTGTCGATAGACGCTTTTTCAGCAGTTGGCCATACCGCTCAGATTTGCTCATGTTATAACTCTAATCTATATCCTCCCAGGCGTAGTTTTCCAACAGGAATATTATTTAAGCAACAACTTTTAGTTTTTGTTTATGCTGGGGCTACAAACAAAATAAAACAAAAATTAAATACCGACTATCGATGTTTTTCCATCTCTACTCATCACACACGCTTTACAAAAAGCACACATACATTTATGTGTGTATTGTTTGACAACAGTTATTTCGGCTTATTCCGGGAAAGCGTTGCTTTCAAGAATCCGTTATATCTTAAAAAATGCACATCGTATATAGTACGCACAAACTTGTATGTACAAACAAATACGAATGACGCTATAAATTTGTTTTAAGAATTTTGCTCTATCCTGTTAAAAATAATGAGAGAAAAGAATGACCGATCTTAAAAAGATTTTAGCTTGATTAAAGAAATGTTTTTTCTTAAATTTGTTCACTACATTTGAGTACATGCCTTCCTTAATTTAAGAATTTCCTATACTTGATTTTCTGAAAGCATGAACTGCGATAGATTGATATAAGAAAATTTTCTACTTATTATGAGGAATATTCTCTTGGAATTTGTTCTTCTTAATATAAATCGAAATCATACTTAAAATAAGAATTTTCTACTTGTTTTAAGAATTTTATACTTGAATCAAGTATTATTAAGGATTAATTGTAGTTTAAGAATTATTTTTTCTTAATTTAAGCAGAATAGGAAAAAAAATACTCAAAACAAGAATATCAAAAATCAAGTACTATCGTACTTAGTTTTAGAGCGGCGTTTTTTTTCTGAGTGTATGGTTAAAAACCGCTCATACTCAGGAACCCGAGGCTTAGATCCATTTCATTTTGAACATTTTAAAATGCAATGCTTTAACCTAATGGTTAACGGAGTTCAAGTTCCCTCCCAGGCCTTAGAATTTGATTACTCGAACGCTGAAAATGTTCAAAGCTCTAGGAGTTTGACCTTTGACCTAACTACTGATCATTCAAATTCCACTGTATGCTCAAATTTGATGTCACAAGGCACTATACGAATCGAAGGAAGATTTTCAGAACCCCTAAGTGAAGCAGTTACTTGTCTGGTATACTGTGAATATGATTCCATGATTGATATTGATAAACATAGAAATATTCGAACGCTTTTTTAAAATGAATACTTTACAAATTCAGCAATTGCTTTCCAAACATGCCAAGACACAATCAATTTTTAAAGGAGTTTTTCCGTCGGACCAGCTACCCAAAACCATTTTTAAATATCCTGCTCTAATTATTGCGAACACCGACACTTCAGATCAGCTGGAAACAAATTGGATTGCATTTTATTTTAATAGTCGCAGATCAGCAGAATTTTTCGATTCATATGGACAATATCCCCAGAAAAAAGAATTCGTAACATTTTTAAGATCAAACGCTTATAAATACTTTTGTAATAAGAAACAACTACAGGGATATTTTTCTAATACCTGCGGTCACTATTGCATGCTGTATGGCCTTTTTAAAAGTAAAAACAAATCACTTAAAAATTTCTTAAAATATTTCAAGAATAATGACTTCTCATACAATGACAAAATAATACTTAAAACGTTTAAGTCCAATTTTAAAAAATAAAGCTCGAGTTTTTAAAAGATAATTAATTTAGTTTATTAAATGTTTCAGTTCGATACAATCGTCGGCTTAACTTATAATATCTAAGCATAAGACTAAGGGCTTCTTTTTCTAATACAGGCAGCATATGACAATGGCATGTGTCACGGCCAGACGTGGCATCATCATCGCTCCAGGGACAAAGTTTGTAATGGAATCCAAATTTAGAATGAATTAGCTCCTTTTCCTCCAAATCCTCCAGAGTAGCCTTTAGGTATTTAAGCCTCTCCAAGTGTTGTTCGAAAAGCATGTCTTCAAATTGCATCAAGAAGACTTCAATTTGTTGAGCGTACATTTAAGGGAGAAGTGGTCGTTTCTTTCGATTGCTTTAAGACTGATGTTGGATTTAGAAACCCAGGGCTTTATATTGGAAAAATGCATTTATTTCTCTTTCTTATTTACTGGCAAAAATTCTATTTGCGCACAACTATATCTATGTACATCTTTTCCTTTATATATTATATGAGTAATTCCGTTCTCATTTAATTTCCTATAAGGTGTCTTAGAACAGAATTTGTTTACATAACTTTTAGGTAAAAATATCCAAACATCTTTGTTGTCCTTGTCTGTTAAATAAAGAGCTTCTTTGGTTCCATATGGTGTCTTTTTCAACTTGCATCCAGTAATCTTATACTCGAATATACTCCAATACATAGATTTTCAATTTTTGTATAACCAATCACAGGCTTCAATTCGTTCAATGTCTCTAAGAAGTCCTAAGAAATCAACAAAAATTACTTTATGATTTATTTATCGTCAATATATATGCATACCATTTTTGAACAGCGCTAGTTTTGATTCGATGTGCTCTAGTACCTAACAGTTGTGTACTAATTGATTTATCTAAGATTGCTTGGTCTTTTATACTATCCAGAACATGAAAAATATACCGATATCCAGAAACAGAAAAGTTATAATTTTTTTTCATTTATTTTTCCGATTGTTCCTATGGGAGCTATATGCTATAGTCGTCCGATTTTGATGAAATTAAAACCGTAATTCTGAAATATTAAACCATTACTATATCTCGAAGAACTAAACAAAAATTAAAAAACAGCAAAGTTATAATTTTTTTCATTTATTTTTCCGATTGTTCCTATGGGAGCTATATGCTATAGTCGTCCGATCCGGCTCGCTCCGACTTGTATACTACCTGCAATAGAAAGACAACTTTTGGGAAAGTTTCATGCAGATAGCTTTAAAACTGAGAGACTAGTTTGCATATAAACGGACGGACAGACGGACGGACAGACGGACGGACAGACGGACGGACAGACGGACATGGCTAGATCGACTCTACTAGTGATGCTGATCAAGAATATATATACTTTATAGGGTCGGAAACGTCTCCTTCACTGCGTTGCAAACTTCTGACTGAAATTATAATACCCTCTGCAAGGGTATAAAAATGAGGAAGTTCCTTTGTGAGTTGTGTCCAGAAACAAAATCGTTTACTAGACGCATAGGCCTCAAAAATCATATCTTAAAGTTACATAACTTTAATTATCAAAAATCAAGAACGTCATATTATTGCTGTTATTTCTGTCCAAAAGTACAAACATTCTGGTTGCGATAAGATTATAACGCTCATCTCCTGTTGAAGCACGATGCAGTCTTAAAATGCATTCGCAAGGCACAAGAAAATTATCAAATAAAGAAAAAACAATTTTAACAACTGCATTTTTGTAAAAGGTTTTTTATTTATTATAATTTTTTTTTCAACATGGAAATTACAATCCCAGATCAAATAAAAAGCTTCGTCCAATTCAAATCTCTGTCCACATTGAAATTGATCATCGTCTTCATCGTCTTCATCGTCCCGTATTAGTTGATTCAAAACTTCTTCAGTGGTCCTCCCCAATGGAAAATCGCTCCACTCAAGGGAGCCATAGTCAGCTCCAATAGGCTCCGTTTGGGTTGACACTGTAGCAGGCGCAAACACGCCTCGTAGGACCAGCTCAACCGCATCCTGAGAGTCGGAAGCATCCAGAGGCTCCTGATCTGTGTTTTCAATAATAATTACATCCGAGTCTTGGGTAGGGGTACTTCCACCTCGTCCTCGGAGTCAATGAATTGCACAGTTACATCCATTGGTATGCAGTACTGAGGCATTTGAAGAACTGATCCTGAGCAATTTGAGTGGTGTCATTTTTATAGTCTAGAATGTTCACTTAACAGTTTGACATATACAGGGAGTGCATACAGGTATGTTTTACTCCTAGAACCAATCCGATTGGTTCTTGAATATAGAAACCCGCCCAGACACCTGTCTAATGGATATCAGAGGTCAAATCAATACAAGGATGGATAACAAGTTATCGGGTGGTGAACGTGGTGTAGGAGGGTTCAGGTTTTAGGTAAATATTGATGGTGTATCAACCTTGTTCTTAGCTTAGGGTCAACATTTGCTTAAGATGTTGCATTGCAACCATGGACATTTCCCAAAGCCTTAAGCTGAAAGTAGCTGGAATATACAGGAGCGGGTTTTTAACGGTTTTATAATCAGTTGAATTTTTTCCAAATGCATTCACATACAAATTTCATAATCAGTGTACATGATATCCGATGGAACTCACTCGTTTTATTTGGTTTCTAAATATTCTCGCCAAATGTTCGGACCGATCCTTATCGTTTGAGAAAATGTACGAGCAAGTGAACCCGCATACACACGAACCCTAATCTCAACCCCAACCCTCTTGTGCGTCCTGATGACTGCTTGTGCGCGAAGGTGTGAAAGTAAGAAAGGGTACGAGAAAGTGAACCCGCATACCCACGAGCTCTAATCTTAACCCCCACCCACTTGTGTGTCCTCACGACTGCTTGTGCGCGAAGGTGTGAAATTATAATTTTGATAGTTTTGATCAAAAAGAGTAATTTTTAATTAAGAATCGTGACAAGTATACCATTGGTAAGGTCTTGAAAAATACTTTCGAATGATACCAAACTTTTTTTTTTTTTTTTTTTTCTTTGGTGAGGGGTGCATATAATTTTTTCGGTTTTCCTCTGTTTTTGGGGTAGTAGTGGGGACTTACGGGAGCAGCGAATCCGGCTTATCCTAGACAAGCACCACGGGTTCGGGTGCCGCTGCCGACCGCCGCTCCCGACCGCCGCTCCCTGTAAGTAGACATCCCGTATTAAATTGCAAGGTACAGATCCCGGTAATCAACTAAACTAAATATTCATCTTACAGAAAATGTCAACTTTTGAGCTGCAAATCATCATTGCTTTAATGATTTTAAACATATACGTAAGTAAATGTAAATGTTTTCAAGAATATTTAACTATTTTTATTTCCAAAAGTTTCTTAGCAAGTAACATTGGTGTGATTCGTATTTTATTTTCATCTATGGCCTACGCAGAGACCGCATCTGTTTGCCCTGAGAGAGCTATATTTTGACCCCCGCTCAAGTCCTTTGTGCAGTGTGGGAAACATTTTAAGTGCTAATACTTGGAGGCTCAAGTGGCCTGCACTTACAAACTACAAGTGCTAAAAACTGTTTCCGTGCACGGTTTAGGTAACAGATCGAAAATTATGGCTCTGGACCGATTGACAAAGTGATATGCACAGAGCTCATTATAATTAATAACTAATAATAATTTCTAATATCCCACAAAGTGGCTTGTTTATCCAAACCTTGGGAGAAAATTCTCAAGTGCGATAAGGGAGATCACAACTACCCTGATATCAGTTATAGTCAAAGACTTTCTATGACCGCTCGCAGGAGGTAATTTAAATTTAAAATATGATTTTTTTCATTAATAATAAAACGTGATTGAAAATTCCTCCCTGAACAATCGATATGTATCTTGTAATCTAAAAACGACTGCCAGCAAAACTGAATGTCTAACATATTTTTTGCCTTAAATTATTGGAGATAGAAATCCACTTGTTAACGAAGAATGGGAGCTTTTAATTATTTTACTTGATACTGTTGAACTTCTTTTTAAGTCTGAGTACAAGAACGATGAATTAAAAAATTGGCGGAACCTAGTGCATAAACATCACTGTATATACATAAAGTTATTTGGAAACTTATAGCCTAAACACCATTTTCTCGTACACTTAAATATATTTTCATAATATAAGGGTATATATATTTTCATATTGCTAGATTGCGTCGGTGGCGAAACGCAGTTTTTTTTACTTTGGTTTTGTATAGGCAGATAGAGATGGGGAAAAAGTGTGTCAAAGTGCATCAGTCCACAAAATTATGATTTTTACCGATGTTTACTAGATAATTACTCGATATTTGCCATTTCGAAATACTATCGTGGGAAACTATCCTCACTAACGGGACGATTTTTTGACAAATCAAAACAAAGGACAGCTGTTCACACGCAAGCCTATTCTGCTTCATTGCGACTATTCCGATATCAAAAGGAGACTTTTTGTCGTACAGCTAACTTTTTTATTTCATTTTGATTATGTTGTATTCCAAAGAGTGTTTTTTATACCCTTGCAGAGGGTATAATAATTTCAGTCAGAAGTTTGCAACGCAGTGAAGGAGACGTTTCCGTTCCTATAAAGTATATATATTCTTGATCAGCACCACTAGCAGAGTCGATCTAGCCATGTCCGTCTGTCCGTCCGTCTGTCCGTCCGTTTCTACGCAAACTAGTCTCTCAGTTTAAAAGCTATCTTGATGAAACTTTCCCAAAAATTGTCTTCCTATTGCAGATAGTATATAAGTCGGATCGAGCCGGATCGGACGACTATAGCATATAGCTCCCATAGGAACAATCGGAAAAATAAATCAAAAAAAATTATAACTTTGCTGTTTTTTAATTTTTTTTTAGTTCTTCGACATATAGTAATGGTTAAATATTTCAGAATTACGGTTTAAATTCATCAAAAACGGACGACTATAACATAAAGCTCCCATAGAAACAATAAAAATATAAAAAAAAATTTAAAAAAAAATTTTTTTTTTATTTTGTAATATTTTTTAAAAATTCTTTTTGAATTTTAATAATTAGACAGTTTAGAATTACGGTTTTAATTTTATTAAAATCGGAAAACGATATCATATAGCTGCCATAGAAACTATCGAATAACTGAGCTGCAAATCATCAAACCTTCAATGTTTTTTTAACATAAAAGCAAGTAAATAATAATTTTAATGTTTTCAAGAATATTTAATTTTTGCAATAGCTGCAAGGGTATATGAACTTCGGCTTGCCGAAGTTTGCTTCCTTTCTTGTTGTATAAATGATTGAATGACCTTTTGACCTTGTTTAATCTTTGATATGTCTGCTCGCATTGCTGATGTATTGGGATCGTTAGAAGGAGTTTCACCTGTACGAATCTCCTTTTCCTCTATGTTTGAAAGAATTATGTTGTTACGATCATCCGAGTCTTCCTCTTTTCCCCCTTAATTTGTCCCTGATCCAAATGTTGCACAAGTGACCCGGCGGAGGTAATTTATTTGCCTTGACGGCTGGCTGTGCCTCGGCTCAGAGCATTTAATTGGTCAAACACAGTGAGAACTCATAACTATGTCGAGTCTTTGAAAATTTGTATAAACAAGAACAAACGCGGAGTGGGCGCTGTGACGACAGATACTATATGCCTGAATTTCCTGTCGGTATATTGCGTGTCACTTAATTGCTTTATAGTCCGATCATCACTTATACAACGGCAGACTATATGAGTATAAAACGACGGGACCGCAAGCACTAAAAGTTGCTCTGACTTTCGTATTGGTGTGTAATAAAATCAAAAACGCCCCAACTAAGAGCACGCAATTGAAAAAACTCGGCGACAAGTTCCAGCAAAACAACAAACTTTAAATGTATTACCTCATAGACTGTTGTTTCAAAATTAGGAGTTAACTTGTTAGGAAAATCGCGTTCTTTATCACTACTTTATCTCCCAGTTGTATTTTAGATTTCGTGGCTCTTCTAGTTTTGTTTGTCGCCTCTTTTCCCCTTTCCTTATTATTAAAATCCCTGTCTCTCTCTTCAGATTCTCCCACTTCCCCCACTATATCCTAAACTCCCGGAATCTTGTCTCTAATTGTGCGATTGAATATAACCCCGTAGTACCATGGGGAGTAACATTGTACATTAATATTTAAATCTCATGTTTATAATTTTTATCATTCACATGTACTATTTTCAACCGCTCTACTAATGACCTATTCATATTTTCTACCTCGCCATTGAGGCCAATATTGAGGGGCTGTAATGAGGTCAATTCCATTCGTCTCACAAAATTTTTTATACTCTACACGCACATATTGTCTGCCATTGTCTGTTCTTAGCTTTTTGGATACCCCAATCTAGTAAAAATTTCGGACATCTCATACTTTCGATCTCAGTCGCCTTTTCATTGCTGCTTCTCCAGGGTGTCCCTCATGAGATAGTGGTAAAACTCTCTTTCGTAGTTGACACGGCTTCCTCTTAGTATAATACTACCAATACTGGTCCGCTCCAGGCGAAACGGATAATATGGGCTAGTTGTTGCAGATTTCCAGTAGTCATTGTCCAGGCATGTTATGGCATCTGGTACTTCCTCGTCCCATTTGTACTTGAAATGTCAAATAAGTGTGAGTTCGGATCAGCAACATTTTCCTTCCCAGACTTATATATCACCTGGAAACGGTGTGCCTTTAGACGTATTAACCACCTCTCAATTCTAGCTGGAGACTTAGAAGTTGGTTTTAAAATCGCTTCCACTGGCTTATGGTCAGTTACTAACTCAACTCAACTCTCAACATCAGAAAGTCTCTTACTTGCAAGCGATTGATGATAAATGGATTATTTTCGACATCATGCTTGTTCTTTTTGGTTCCACAGAAATTTCTCATCAATTTTAAGTAACTTTTTCAACGTTTCTTTTGTATCTGCCCATTCCCACGTACGTGGCCAGGCCTAAGAAACTAAGAACTCAATTCCAATCGCCCTTCAAATTCAGTTGAAAAAAATATTTAGCGTCCTTAAGCTTCATTATATCTTGAGATAAAGCGGATTCTAGCTCTTCTTTTACCTTGTCCTCAATGGCGGCTGGGATGCGTCGCATTGGTTGCTTCACGGGCCTCACATGTGGATCAATAGACAGACTAATAGATACATTATTCCAACTTTTCGACTATATTTCTAGCTATCCCCAGTCTCAACACGTTGAGTTTAATGGCTGTTTCGCGACCAAGTACCGATTGCCTACCCTTTTTATTACATAAAAAGTTGCAATAGACTCAGCATTCCCTCCAACATGAAATCTGTAACAACTGATCCACAGCATATACCCAAAATTGATTTGACGACTCAGTTCGCAGATTTAATCAGCTTGACTTAATAAGTAATACTTGGATCCGGAATCGATGACCATGCTAATTGGTAAGCCACCAACTCGGCAAGAAATGACTTCGCCCATGTCACAATCATTCGCAACTCGGAAACAGGGGTTGTGAAATTGTTGACCACCAATCACTGCTCGGACCGGTGCACAGTGGTTCCGTCAGAGGCCAAAAATCAAAAAATTTTATGACATATTTTTTAAGCAAAATGTATCAAAATTGTCTCTTAAAAGTCCAAACTTCTCTTTGGCATACCGGATTTTACTAGAAATCTAACGGTACTTTCTAAAAATAGATTTGCAATCGTGAACACGTGTTCATTTTGGCAACGCAGCTGCGCTTTGGAAGTTATTTCTCTCTTTCAATTCGCCCTTTAAAGTGATCAGACGTACGCTGCAGTGCTCCGATTTGAATAATTTAACATGAATTATGAAATTGAAGGTATTTACTTTAAATTGAGATATTAATAATTAACTTTCCTGAAAAAGTTTTTTCGTAAAACTAATTTCATCGAATAACCCTTTTTTGTGTATTTTTTTAAAGTATATTTTATGTTTAGTTAGACTTTTAGTTATGTTCCAAGAAAACCCAGAACTTGGTTTGTATGTTTTTGTGATCTTCTTATTTTAGGTTACTAAATATTTTAAAATTAGCTGCCGAAATTTGCCGATGTGTGTTTTCTACTAATATTACTAAAGTTAAAGGTGAGTCTTTGCTTATTGTGCTGTTGCGCTTTTGCGCTGTTGCTTTGTCTTCGTCTTTAGTGGTTTGTGTTTTTGCAAAAATATTAATTTGTAAATTATTATTTAAATTTTGATTTTGGATTTTGATAGGTGCATCGCAAAAATGTGTTTTTCCACGTCTGCATATTTTTAATATGTGGTGCACAGGTAATGGAACCAACGCCGAAAAAATGAGGAAATTGATTTCCGATGTGCAAGCGGATATTGAAAACAACGGCTACATTATTCCAGAGTTGAGCGAAATATCCAATAAAATTGAGAACCTCTGCAAAACAATTGTAACTTTTTGGAAAAATTACAAACGGACAAAATCTGCAGTTATTAAATATCAATCTGGATGGCTGAATACAAAAGAATCAATTTCAATAAAACGCCCCTATTGCAAATCAAATCAAATAGAGGAAAGTGCTCATCGGGGCCGTCCTAAACTTGAATTTGAGGAGGCTTCAGAGAGAACAAAGCGACGACGTGTAGGTCAGCTCATTAAAATAGATGAATCCGCTGTTTCTTCTCTACGTAATGATGATCGAAATCAAAATTTCCTGCCGGCAGATCCCATGGAAGTTATTTCGCTTTTAATGGAGACCTCCATGACGAAGCACCAATATTTGCTGATAAGAAACTTTGTAAATACCAAAATATCCTTTGAATTTTTTCCCAGTTACCAAAGATTACTAAGTCTCAAAAAAATAAGATACCCTGATGGTATTTATATAGACGAATCTCGTGCGGAAGTCGAACTACAAAGCTTACTAGACAATACGGCATCTAGTATAATAGAGCTTCAAAACAACATCATTGAAACTATGCCTGAAAATATAGTTACGAATTTAACTTTAATTGGAAAATGGGGCTTCGATGGAAGTACAGGCCATAGCGAGTATAAGCAAAAGTTTTCAAACGGTGATTTGGACGACAGAAGCTTATTTGTAACATCCTATGTACCTCTCCAACTGGTTACTCAAATAGATAACACAATAATTTGGAAAAACCCCCGGCCATCATCGACTCGTTACTGTCGACCAATAAGATTTCAATTTAAGAAAGAGACCGCGAAAGTGTCGAAAGACGAAGCAGAATATTTTGACGCAAAAATTAAACAATTAAAGCCAAAAGAATTAAGCGTCTTTAATAAAAAAGTTGTTATTACCCATAGCTTGCATCTTACAATGGTTGATGGAAAGGTGTGCAACGCAATCAGCGAATCATCCTCGGCAACGTGTTATATATGTGGAGCAAAGCCAACAGAAATGAACAATATACAAAAATGTTTGAGTAAAGAAGTTCGCCCAAGATTTTACGAATTTGGCTTATCTCCACTACATTCTTATATACGCTTCTTTGAATATTTTTTACATATTTCATATAAGCTAGAGGTCAAAATGTGGCAAGTACGCGATGAAGAAAAGAAGATGCAAGTATTGAACAGGAAGAAACACATTCAGGAGGAATTTCGCGAAAAAATGGGAATACTAGTGGACAAACCTAGAGATGGAGGTAGAGGATCTTCAAACGACGGAAATATCGCAAGGAAATTCTTTTGTAATGCAGATTTGAGCTCCGAAATAACAGGAATCGATGCATCTTTGATTCACAGATGTGCAATATTATTGCAAGCCATGGCATCGGGATTCAAAATTAATGTGGAGAAATTTGAAAATTACGCGCTGGATACAGCCAAATATCTTATAGCTGCATATCCATGGTACTATTTATCGGCTACCGTCCATAAGGTCTTAATTCATGGTTCAGCTGTAATAGAGTATGCATTAGTGTCGATAGGAGAGCTTTCAGAGAAGGCAGCAGAGTCCAAAAACAAGGAACTAAAAAAATGTAGACTTCAACACAGTCGGAAAGTATCTCGTACTTTAACAAACACAGATGTCATGAACTATTTATTATTGCGTTCAGATCCATTTTTAACAGGACAGAGACAACTTCCTAATAAAGATAGGTCGAGTTTGCTTACATCTGTCTACGAATTACTTGACGATGCTTTATAATTTTTGTTTCATTTATATTTTGTTTGTTGATTTTTATTTTAGTTTTTTAAGAATATGTATAACTACGAAAAATATCTTCCATACCAAAATCGTAATAAATTAGATTAAACAAATATGTTTTTATAATTCGGTATCGATTGTTCCTATGGGAGCTATAGGATATAGCCGATCGATAAGTCCGATTTTTGTTGCTATATATTTAGACAAATTTGCTAAATTATTGTTATGACCATTATTAGTATTTTTGGCCGCTCTTCCATACAAGCGGATCCACTGTGCGGTGCTTCATCTACATAGTGCCGCTTTGCACCTCCTCGATGATTTCCGCCGGATCTCTTCACAGTAGTCCGACATCTCTTAGCAAAGTGTACGACTGTGTAACTTCTGATACATTCCAAATTTTTAGCTGGACAAAGCAAACTATTTGAATTATGATCATTTCGGCCACATCTGCCGCACTCTACTTTGGTGTTGTTCCATTTAGCCGTGCGCGATGCGATTTTATTGACCACAGAGCCTGTGCACCCATTTGATGACATTGATTGCATCTGCTTGATCACCTCTTTCTTCATTAGACAAGCAGATATGACTCCCTCCAAGGACTGTTCAGTTGACAGCAACTTTTCTTCAGCTAGGCCGGTGCCCAAGAATAAAGTTTATCCGTGAGACAGATCTCTTCTATTCCTGTTTTGGAAGAACCAAAATTACACTTCCTCACCTGCTGACGCAATCGCATAAGAAACTCGGTGAAACATTCTCTATCCCGCGGTGTCATGCCACGGTACAAATGTAGCTCATATACCGAATTGCGAATCGGCGAAAAATATTTATTTAATTTGTCCACCAAAGGTGTGAATACATCGTTCTGCTCCTCCGGAATATAAGGGACCATCCCTCCTGTCAAGTAATAAACAATAGACTGAAGTTGTGAGCCTCCCAAATGCAGAAGTTTATTGCGCGTTTTAAGAGTTGTGCTGATCTCGTCGCTGTCCGCATATATGTTGAATGCGCGCAACCAGACCTCCTATTCGGAGCGCCAGAGTGATTTGTCTATGCTATTGCATTGGAGTTTTATTGGTAATGTCTTAATAGTTAGATTCCCAAAATTGAACTGTCTTTACAATTGCATTATTCTTATAACTATGGCTTTTATCGGTGACAGCGACGCTAGCAGCGAAAGTGGACTTCGATCAGAAGATTTCGTTTGGTCGAATTGGTGGCCTGATGGGTGGGTTGTCAGGCTGCATCTTTTGCTTATTAAATTTGGATTGGTCAAAGCTTCTATGCTGATGAATGGGTTCTCATGCTGGACCCTTTGTTTAAAAGTTTACCTCCTGTTATGTCTGCTGTCGTCGGTAAAGGCGTGTGAAATGTTTATAATAAGGGGACTGTTGATAACAGGAAATGTTTATGTCTAACGAGAAATGTTTATGTCTGATTAATTTGAATAACTCCTATAGTAGGCTCTGAAATGTTATGTTTGACAAATGAATTAATGGGTATCTCGGGATATACAGGTTGGGTGTTATGTTTGACAAATGAAGTAATGGGTATCTCGGGATATACAGGCTGGGTGTTAGGCTTGATGTCTGGAGTATTTGGTAATACGTTACTCGGCCCTCCTTTAGAACATTCAACATCCTTGTTGAATCTAACAAAAATTTCTTTTTTGTTGGCTAGGCGCCTATATGTAAATACGATGTAAGTAGTGATGGTTAAAACTATAATTATTAAAATTGTGAATACAATCCACTTGTAAACTGTTTCTTGCTTTTCTCGATAACTAATTGATTTCTTAATTTTTAACAATGGAATTGGTTCATATAATGTTACATTCGTGCTAGATAATATAATTTTATATTCCTTTATAATTTTTGAAGTAGTAAATTTTATGTTTCTTATTTCTAAAGTGCATCGACTTAATTGTATTATGTTGTTTCCCTGTTTCGTTTTGTTGATTATTTCACAATCTTGTTTAATTTGTGTTTTGCTCAAATTATAAGTTATAATGATGTTCGTAACTTAAAGGTATTTTTACAATCCCTGTGTTCAGAAGTAAATAACCGTTATTTGAAGTGATATGTGTAATACTAATTTGTTGAGCTGTTGTCGATGTTACATTCGTCCACGTCATTATCAAGATCATTTTCAAGATCAGAGTCAGTATTTTCAGATTCCCTGGAATGATTAGAGAGATTTTGCGCTTTAGCTTTTTTAAATTTACTTATGTGCTTTATTACTTTATGACCCCTATTAGTTTATTGCCAATGCTTTTCGTCTTTCTGTTCTAGTGCTCCTGTCTTTTTTAATGGGTTTACTAATTTCGCTTTACGTTTCATTTCTTTTCAAACTTTGGTATATCTAAGATCCACATCATGTTCCTCGCGATTTTGATTAATTTTATCTATTTTATGTTCTTTTTGTTTTTGCATATTTTTACTCGGTTCCATACCATAAAGAAAGATTTGAGCAGGGTTTTTACCAGTGGCATCATGGGTTACTTCGTGATTGTAGACATACGTTGCTTTTTCTATATTCATTAATTTGTCTTCAGCATCTGAGAGTGTATTTATGATTCTAAGTTTTTCGTTAATTGTTTTATGAACCCTTTCTATGTCAGCTATACCGTTTTTACTACTAGTGATTTCAATATTAATATTTTCTTTCTGTAGCCAGTTTTGTAAAGATTTCGATACTAGGCCGGGATCTTGATCCATTTTAATAGTTTTCGGTTTACCTATCATACAAAAAATTTTGAGTAATGCTTTTTTACTTTCAATCCAGTTTGTGGTTTTTGTTTCTATAATGGAAATGAATTTTGAATGAATGTCAATACATGTCAAAAATTTACGTTGGTCAATAAAATAATAGTCAATAACATATTTATCACGAATATTTTGAGTTTCAGGAGTCTTTTCAAAAGGGAGTGCAACTTTTCTGTGCTCTGCTTTGCATAAATTACAGGCCTCGCACTCATTTATAATGTTTTGAATAAGTTTTTGTGCGTCTGGGAAATAATATTTAGTTTTAAAATCGTCATACGTCTTTTTAATGCATTGGTGTATCGTCTTTCCGTGTATTTCTAATATTTTTTCGTGGAAGTCTGCATATGTGGACAAGTTAGGAAGTATTACAGAAGTTTTCATTAATATTGTACCAGTGTTTGGTTTAATTAAATCCATATAAGCTCGTTGAAAGATTGCAAAGTCTTCGCCATTATTAATGAACATAACAAAATTGTGTCCACATATGAATTTTATAATTATATATTTTGCTAAACGGTCAGTCATGCCACTGTAAATTATTTTGTTAATAGTTTTGTTAAAGTAGTGAGTAAGTTCGTTAGTGTCTTTATTTTCTTTTTCAAATATTAGTTGGTGATTAAAAACGTTAATAGGTCGTTCAGTGCTCTGTATGCAATTGCTATTATCTTCTTGTGCACTATGCACTGTTGCTGCAGTAGTTTCTAATTCATCATCATTTTGAAAAACTTCTTCAAATTTTTTATCTTTAGTTTCCTTTTTTGTAATTCTTGATAAAGCATCTGCTACGTGATTTTCTTTTCCTTTAATGTATTTTATTTCATAATCAAACTCTCTAAGTTTAATTTTCCAACGTTGTAACTTCATATTAGGTTCTTTTATATTATGTAACCAAACAAGCGGTTAATGGTCTGAGCGTATTTTAAAACTTCTTCCAAAAAGATAAGGGCGGAAATATTTGGTTGCCCATACTATAGCTAGTAATTCTTTTTCAATAGCTGCGTAATTTAACTCATGTTCATTTAAAGTTCTACTGGCGAAACAAATAGGCTTACCTTCTTGTGATAAAACAGCACCTAATGCATAATTGCTTGCATCTGTAGTTAAATCAAACTTTTTTTCGAAATCCGGATATGTGAGAATTGGGTCGTTACTTATAAGAGTTTTTAATTTTTCAAATGCTTCGTTATAAGTGGGATCTTTAACATTTATTTTGGCTCCTTTCTTTAAACAAAGAGTCATTGGTTTTGCGATTTTTGCGAAGTCTTTTATGAATTTGCGATAAAATCCGCAAAGGCCTAAAAACGATTTTATTTGTTTCGGAGAGTTTGGAATTTTAAAATCTTGAATAGCTTGAATCTTATTTGGATTTGCTTTGATTCCATCAGTTGTAATTATATGTCCTAAAAATTCAGTTTCTCGTTTCATAAACTCACATTTATCAATTGCAGTTTAAGATTTGATCTGCGAAGACGTTCGAATACTTTTCTAAGAGATTGGATATGCTCCTGCAAAGAGGTTGAAAATATGACAATATCGTCCAATTACACAAGACAATGGGTACCTATTATGTCGTATAAAATATTATTCATGCAACGCTGAAATGTCGCGGGGGCATTTTTAAGACCAAATGGCATCCTAGTATACTCATAGTGACCTTTCTTGGTGGAAAATGCAGTTTTTTGTATAGATCCTGGGTCCATTTCAATTTGATGAAATCCTTTAGCTAAGTCTAATGTTGTAAAGTATTGACATTTACCTAATTTATCTAATATTTCATCCATGTTTGGAATAGGAAATTTGTCATTTATGGTTATTTCATTGAGTCCTCTGTAATCAATGGCCATACGAAATTTGGGAATGCCCGATGCCTCCTTTTTCTTTGGTACCATTACAATAGGACTACAATAAGGAGATTTTGATTTTCTGATAATACCTTGATTTATCATTTCTTCAATTTGTTTTTCAACTTCTGTGTCATAAATGTACGGGTAACTATATGGTCTCCTATAAATCGGTTCTCCATGTTTCGTTTTTATTTTGTGTTTGATTTCGTTCGTGAAAGTCAAATTGTCACCTTCGTGATACTGAATATCAAAATACTTGGACATTAAATAATGAAGTTCAGTTTTTTCTTCATTATTTAAGTGATCGTCTCTTAAATAATTATTTGTTAAGTCTGTTTGCATGGCATAAATTTATTCGTCATCGTTTGCTATACTGGAAAAGGTTTGATTACGTTCCTCTGTTATATTTATCATTGGGAATTCGTAATTATTTAGAACAATAGTGTTTCTCATGAAATCAATTTTGGCTGAGGTTTCTTTTAAAATTTTTCTTCCTATAAGAATGTCATAATGATTTGAAAAATTATTTTAAAAAAATGTTTGCTTGGATGAAAATAATTTTGGGATGCTAAATTTGATATATTTTTCTAAAGTTATAGATTCTCCTATCGTTTGGACTTTTGTCAAAATATTTTTAGTTGGATATTTCAAAAAGTTTTCGTTTATCAAATTTATGCTTGAGCCTGTATCAATAAGACAGAGGCATAGTTTGTTATCAATTTTAATTTTTATTTCGGTGGTCTTTCTTCCGAGGCTGTTGTCTGAAAATTTTCAATTGTGTCCATTGGCTCAGTTCTACGTTGTTGAACTGAGTCTGAGGTTCGGGCACGTTTTTGGGGAATATTAGTACTTTGAGTAGTCTGGGCATTTTGTACTTGATTATTTTGAAAAGATCTAGGATAATATTGATTGCCAGAAGAATTATTATTATAGCTGCTATTATTACCCCAGTTCCTATTTTAGTCCAACTTGTTCTGTCTCTGTTGATTGTTGTTATATCGATTTTGGTAATTATTATTTTGAATTCTTTCTCCTTGACTATTATCTGACTGATTATTTGGGTTAAAGTTTCTTGCTGATCTAAAGTGTGGATATTCGTCGTCATCATTAGAGTTTTGGGACGTATGCGAGCGGGTACTTAAAGGTTTATCTACAAACAATCCTACAGCTTGGGCAGCTTGTTTTAATTTAAGAGGAGTTGATATATCAAATTTGCTCAACGTAATATATGTTTGTACTGGCAATTTTTCGCGAATTACTTCAGCTAATGTATCATTCAAAGTTCTTGAAACTAAAACCGTGTTTGATGGATTGTTATCTAAGCTGAGTTTACAACATATTCTACTTGTTTGTTCTTCTAATTCTTCGACAAATCTACGTAAATTATTTTTGTATTTAGTCTCACGTAATTCCATAATCATCCGATGTGGAGGTGTTGCGCTGTTGTATTCGCTGATAAGTAAAGTCCTTATTTCCTTCCAGTCCTGTGGTATATTTCTCATCAACAATGTTCGGGCTCGTCCTATTAAAAGGTTTCGGATGGCTGCTTGTATAATTTGATGTTGGGCTTCTGATGTTGTCGGATAATGGTAAACTAGTTCGCCAACTTCCTTTATGAAGAGAGCCAAGTAGAGTGGGTCTCCATTAAATTTGTTTATCTGCTTAAGTTGCAGAAGAAAATGGTTAATGGCCACGTCTGTAAGAATTTGTGTGGCTTTTGCGGCTGTGGCTGCGGCTGATGTTGATGGCATTTCCATTTTTAAAGTTTAATAAAATTTGTTATACCCTTGCAGAGGGTATTATAATTTCAGTCAGAAGTTTGCAACGCAGTGAAGGAGACATCTCCGACCCTATAAAGTATATATATTCTTGATCAGCATCACTAGGCGAGTCGATCTAGCCATGTCCGTCTGTCCGTCTATCCGTCTCAGTTTTAAAGCTATCTGCATGAAACTTTCCCAAATGTTGTCTTTCTATTGCAGGTAGTATATAAGTCGGATCGGACGACTATAGCATATAGCTCCCATAGGAACAATCGGAAAAATAAATAAAAAAAATTATAACTTTGCTGTTTTTTAATTTTTTTTTAGTTCTTCGAGATATAGTAATGTTTAAATATTTCAGAATTACGGTTTAAATTTCATCAAAATCGGACGACTATAGCATATATCTCCCATAGGAACAATAATAAAAATAAATGAAAAAAATTATAGCTTAGGTGTTTTTAAGTTTTTCTATAAGTTCTTCGACATATAGTAATGGTTAAATATTTCAGAATTACGGTTTAAATTTCATAAATGAATTTAGACATTATAAATCCTCATTCGTGATTTGACTAATGTTGTTGTTTTATTTTCACAATATTTTAAGTAAGTTCGTATTGCGGATACAAATAAATTTATTTTCACGAAGTGATTTTTTTGAAGTCCTTTTTGAGGTAGTCACTCGCGAGGATATTACTTGTATCCTACCGACTGCGCCAATTAGATTTTTCACTTGCGATATATTAAAAAAAAACGATTTTTATTTTAATATACAGTGGAGTTTTATTGGTAATGTCTTAATAGTTAGATTCCCAAAATTGAACTGTCTTTACAATTGCATTATTCTTATAACTATGGCTTTTATCGGTGACAGCGACGCTAGCAGCGAAAGTGGACTTCGATCAGAAGATTTCGATTGGTCGAATTGGTGGCCTGACGGGTGGGTTGTCAGGCTGCATCTTTTGTTTATTAAATTTGGATTGGTCAAAGCTTCTATGCTGATGAATGGGTTCTCATGCTGGACCCTTTGTTTAAGAGTTTACCTCTTGTTTATGTCTGCTGTCGTCGGTAAAGGCCTGTGAAATGTTTATGAATTAATGGGTATCTCGGGATATACAGGTTGGGTGTTATGTTTGACAAATGAAGTAATGGGTATCTCGGGATATACAGGCTGGGTGTTAGGCTTGATGTCTGGAGTATTTGGTAATACGTCATTTATAATGTATTGCGACCACGCTACTTTGAAAAACAGCTTTAGAGTGACAAACTATTACAAAGGCCGTAATAACGCGCCTTTTTTTTTGTATTTTCCTAAGCTGTATCGAAACGGCCTCCATTAGGCTACATTGAAGTGGCCAATCTTTTATTTGTATACCCTTGCAGAGGGTATTATAATTTCAGTCAGAAGTTTGCAACGCAGTGAAGGAGACGTTTCCGACCCTATAAAGTAGATATATATATTCTTGATCAGCATCACTAGTAGAGTCGATCTAGCCATTTCCGTCTGTCCGTCGTCTGTCCGTCTGTCCATGCCTTTGGCTTTGGAGTCCGCTCTTGGTTTCCCTGCCAAGATAAGCAAACAAAACGTAAAGTAAACATAAGTTTCCACTCGAAGCCCAATCAATTGCGTTCTAAGTTCAAACTATTGCGATCTAAGCCCAAACAAATTGCATCGGTCAGCATATTTGAATTTCACAATAGGATGCCATGATTTCATCCTAAGCTTATCTTCTAAACAAAAGGAAATGTTCTTGAAGCTCAAAGAAATGCTTCTGGCCAAGGTTCGTTGGATAAGAATTTAGAATTAAGCCAAGATGGACTTGGATCAAGAAACAGTTCGGAAGTAAAAAATTCGAATGTGAAAAATAAAGTGTATTGTATTTGTGAAATTAAATAAAATAAAAAATATATTTTTTTAACAAAATTACTAGTGATAAACTTAAATGGCGCCAAACGTGGGGCGGTGATTAAAAAAGTTCTAAAAAATTATTAATTATAACAAGTTAATTTAAAAAAGGAACTTGCGCCGCAAAAACCCAACCTTTTTTAGTGGAAAAATTAAAACATCCACAACAAATCGACGACATCCAACATTGTGAAAGTGATCGTGATTTAAAAATTGAAATGGAAATCAATTAATGCAATTATTATTAATTATTAATTAATCCAAGATGGACTTGGATCAAGAAACAGTTCGGAAGTAAAAAATTCGAATGTGAAAAATAAAGTGTATTGTATTTGTGAAATTAAATAAAATAAAAAATATATTTATTTAACAAAATTACTAGTGATAAACTTAAATGGCGCCAAACGTGGGGCGGTGATTAAAAAAGTTCTAAAAAATTATTAATTATAACAATTTAATTTAAAAAAGGAACTTGCGCCGCAAAAACCCAACCTTTTTTAGTGGAAAAATTAAAACATCCACAACAAATCGACGACATCCAACATTGTGAAAGTGATCGTGATTTAAAAATTGAAATGGAAATCAATTAATGCAATAATCCATTTAAATAGCTGGTTATATATAATAAAGGTGGACCGAATAAATTAATTCAGAGCACAAGAACACACAACAAAAAAACAAATAAATATAGAATAATAAGCCAAAAATAATAATTAAAGCATAATAAACAAAAACACAATTAATAAAGAATGTTAAATAAAAACACAAACATATCAACTGGGAAATCCAAAAAGAAGAAAACCGAAATATTTTATTTAAACAAAAAAGGAAGGAAGGAAGGGCTGAAGGGCATTCCCTCGCCAAAAATCCACATGACTACAAACAAAATAACAAAGAAGGAAGGATGCTGAAGGGCATTCCCCCGCCATCATCAAAGAAGACAAGCTTAAAATTAAAAGATCGTAAGAAATAAAAACAATTATATTTTAAGTAAAAATTTAATTTGAAAGATAAATTATATAATACATGCTGGAAGATTTAGAAGATTTGTTGAATCTATTTAATAAATTAGAAATGACCGATATGCCAAGCACAAGTAAAGTGGCGAATCAAGAATTAGAAAAGCAAGCCTTTTTGACCAAAGAATTAATAAAACAGATTGTTTCAACAGAGGTAAATTCTTTAAAAAACGAAATAGAAACACTAAAAACAGAACTTCAAACGAATGTCAACAAAGTAGAAGATTATAAAATTGAAGAAGTTGACAATTTGATAAAATGTGAAGAATCCTATGAAATCATTAAATCAGTTCCAGAATTTAAGGGGGAACTTGAAAATTATGTGAGTTGGAGGGAAGCAGCAGACACCGCTATGAGTCAGTATATTCGAAAAAGTAAGCGATATTTTGCAGCAATGCTTTTTTAGCCAGATTAGATTTCGTTTTTAGCGATAGAAGACCGCTACACATTATCGAACCAGAACTAAGTATTCTTACACAAGGAAAACTAAGGGCAATGAAATACTATAACCAAGTGTACAGGAAACTACCATTACTGACTAACAAAACTATAATGACATATGGTCGTAATAAGCCAATCACTTCAGAAATTAATGATAGACATAGACAGAGTGCACTAAGAGTTTTCGTAACTGGCCTTAACGGCCCAATATCATCGACTCTGTATTCCAGAAACCCAACTGACTTGCCTAATGCAATGGCGTTTGTACAGGAGATGGAAAGTAATAATATGAGAGCAAAATTTGCTCACAATTACGTTGGAATGAGTTATTGAAATTATAACTCAAATTATAGTAATGGCCCAGAACAAAATAATAATTCTTTTAATCAAAAGACCACTAATTACAATAATTCAAATTATTTGAGATACAATCAAAGATCTCCGCATCAAGTTAAAAATAATCAATGGAATCAGAGTCAGAATAAAAATAAAAATAATCAGTGGGGACAAAATAATAATTGGAAATTTAATAACAATCAGGTACAGTCTGCTCCTGAAACCATGGAGATAGATGAATCAATCCAGTATCAAAATCGTCCTAAAAATAATTTTAACAGGGGTAATAATAACAGACAAAATTATAATAATTATTATATAAGAAATAATTATAATCAAAACCAAGCGCAAAAAACAAATATAAGCGCCACTCAAAACAAACCATCTGAATCACATCATCCGTTAAAGCGGGAACCAACTGGATCAATTAATCAGCCTGCTCAAAAAATTATGAGAGCAAATAACATAGAAGAGGATCATTTTTTAGATCAGAATCCGGAGTAGGATTACCCTACTTAATGAGAACTGACAAAAAAATCAAAAAGGAATTAAAAGTTTTAATTGATACAGGAGCAACATCTTGTTACATAAAAAGGGGAATTTATCAAAATAAAAAAGAGCTCCCAATTTACAAAAGAGTTTCAACCATTAATGGGTTTACAATAATAAAATATTATCATTTAATAACGATATTTAACACAAGACAAGTATTTTATGAAATAGAAGAGTTGAAGTCCGACTTACTTATAGGTTTTAATCTTTTAAAAAAAATAGGAGCGGTAATTGATATTCAAAAAGGGACCATCAAATATAACGGAAAAAAGAAAATTTACTTAACGATGAGGATGATTCTTTAAACCAATTATCGCTAACAAATGGAAAAATTATCCTTCCATTGATAGAATATATTATAAAAAAATACTTTGAAGAGCAAAGTAGAATTAAAACCGAATCACAAATGGTGGAAAAAAGTTTATTTAGCTTGGGATCACAGAATCCTGAGCATGCCGACGTAGAATTATCCGTCAACAAAAAATCAAATAGTTTGGGATCCAAAAATCCTGAACACGCCGACGTAGAATTATCCGTCAACAAAAAAAGTATAGTTTGGGATCCAAAAATCCAGAACACGCCAACGTAGAAAAATCCGTCAACAAAAAATTATATAGTTTGGGACAAAAAATTCCTGAACACGCCGACAAAGAATTTTCCGTCAACAAAAATTTAAAACGTTTGGGAACACAAAACCCTCAACGCGCCGACGTCGAACTATCCGTCAATAAAAAAGTAATAACTTTGAGATCAAAGGATTCTGAAGGAAATAAAATAAATAATATTAAAATGTTAAATTCAAGTAGAAGATTTGGAGAAAAAAATAATTTACATAATTGGACAGAAACACTCTAAAACAAAACTATAAATTCCTTTTAGAACCACAATCGATTTGGAATCAGGATTCCATCAAATTCTAATGAAAGACTCAGATATTGAAAAAACATCTTTATACCCTTGCAGAGGGTATTATAATTTCAGTCAGAAGTTTGCAACGCAGTGAAGGAGACGTTTCCGACCCTATAAAGTATATATATTCTTGATCAGCATCACTAGTAGAGTCGATCTAGCCATGTCCGTCTGTCCGTCTGTCCGTCCGTCTGTCCGTCTGTCCGTACGTTTATATGCAAACTAGTCTCTCAGCTTTTAAGCTATCTGCATGAAACTTTCCCAAAAGTTGTCTTTCTATTGCAGGTAGTATATAAGTCGGAGCGAGCCGGATCGGACGACTATAGCATATAGCTCCCATAGGAACAATCGGAAAAATAAATGAAAAAAAATTATAACTTTGCTGTTTTTTAATTTTTTTTTTAGTTCTTCGACATTTAGTAATGGTTTAATATTTCAGAATTTTATCAAAATCGGACGACTATAGCATATAGCTCCCATAGGAACAATCGGAAAAATATATGAAAAAAAATTATAACTTTTCTGTTTTTTAATTTTTTTTTAGTTCTTCGAGATATAGTAATGGTTAAATATTTCAGAATTACGGTTTAAATTTCATCAAAATCGGACGACTATAGCATATAGCTCCCATAGGAACAATCATAAAAATAAATGAAAAAAAATTATAGCTTTTCTGTTTTTAAATTTTTTTTTTAGTTCTTCGAGACATAGTAATGGATAAATATTTCAGAATTACGGTTAAAATTTCATCAAAATCGGACGACTATAGCATATAGCTCCCATAGGAACAATCATAAAAGTAAATAAAAAAAAATTATAACTTTGGTGTTTTTAAATTTTCTTTAAGTTCTTCGACATATAGTAATGGATAAATATTTCAGAATTACGGTTAAAATTTCATCGAAATAGGACGACTATATCATATAGCTCCAATAGAAATAATAAAATTATATAAAATAACTACCTAAATAATGAGCTGCAAATCATCATTGCTTCAATGTTTTAAGACATATACGCAAGTAAATCATAATTTTAATGTTTTCAAAAATATTTAATTCTTGCAATAGCTGCAAGGGTATATAAACTTCGGCTTGCAGAAGTTTGCTTCCTTTCTTGTTTTCTATTAACAACGGAAAATTTGAAATTTTACGCATGCCTTTCGGGTTAACAAATGCGCCCACAATTTTCCAGAGAGCAATGGATGATATTTTCAGAGAACAAGTAGGAAAATCATGCCACGTCTACATGGACGATATTCTAATTTTTTCAACCACAATCGAGCAACATTTTTCAGATTTAACTCAAATAACAGTCATTTTACAAAGAGCAAATATGAAAATTTCTTTCGAAAAATCTAAATTCTTTAATTCTTTAAATTAATTTTAGTTAGACGATTCAGCTATACAAGCTTTTAACGAACTAAAAGAGAATCTAATAGCACAAGTTGAACTAGTTTAACCAGATTATAGTACAAAATTCACTTTGACAACAGACGCATCAGGCGTAGCTATCGGGGCGGTATTATAACAGGATAATAAACCAATTACTTTTATTTCTAAAACACTGAATAAAACCACAAACAAAAAGGAACTGCTAGCCATTGTATGGGCCTTAAAAAATTTGAGAAAAGGACCATCAATCTTTGTCTTTCACGATTTCGGACAAAAATCCCAACGTAGAAATGGTATTTTTTCATAGAAAGTTTTACCCCAAAAATAATATATAAGCCCGGTACAACAAATGTTGTAGCCGATGCATTATCTCGAATACAAATAAATAACATTACAAACAGTGATGTAGAACAAACAGAACAGTCAGACTCAGATCAAAAAACACAGCATTCTGCTGACAGTAGTTTTGAAAATGTAATACAAGAGACCCGTAAACCGTTAAATCAGTTTAAGCAACAACTGTTATTAACAACGGGGGGGGGTTTACAATACATGAGTCACTGGAAGTTTTTGGCAGGACAAAACACATAATGGAATATGATAAACAAAAAATTGAATAACTATATTTAAAGAGTATATTCCACCAAATATTACGGTAGGAATTTAAAAACAATTTCACTAACCCATTTCTTTTCACGAGATCTTTCTTCAAGACATAGAAAACGATGAAGATAAAGCCATAATTATAGAAGAAACACACAGTCGAGCTCATAGGGGTCTAGAAGAAAATTATAAACAAATCAGTAGGTTATATTATTGGCCAAAATTATTTAAGAAATTGAAAGAATATATCAAAAATGTTGTGATTTGTAATGAAAATATGTGTGGGGTGTGTCTGCTTTAAGGAGCAAGCATGCCATACGTTTACCCTAGACAACAACCTTTAAGCTGAACGAGAACTACGAAAGATGTGCGATCCAAAAGTAAAGACGAAAGACGAGAAGACTACAAACTGAAATTAAAGACGAACGACGAGGATGAGCAAAAAGCGAGGGTTGGCTTTATGCAGACGACGAGAAGACGGGGAGTTGAGTTCGAGCCTTTGACGAGAGTGGTTCCAAGACGATAACCAAGGACGTGAAGACGAGAGAGCTTGTTCAATTTAAATTTTACTAAAGTGTATTTCTATTTCTATTAATCAATAAACAATAATAAACTAAAATCCCACATTTGGGGGCTCAACCGGGATAAGTGGATATGTGGATATGTGGATAAGTGGATAAGTGACTAGTGAAAACCTGAAAAAAAAACCATGTGTGTGGTTCGATCTGCGCTGTAATTTTACTTTTTTGAACAAACATGAGCCGTTTAAATGATTTCATAAGTGAAAATTTGCGCAGCAGCAGAAAAGAGAACATTGTTGCTTTGCACAAATATGTGTTTTGAAAGAGCGGGAGATCGAAACAACCGCCAAAGACTGCGAGACTTTTCCGGATTCGATTTTGATGAGACCTCGGAAAATTATCAAGCGAAAGTAAGCTATATACAGCAACATCTAAGCGAACGGGACTTAGCATCGATCTGCAATGTTTTAAACATAATGTACAACGTTGATGACGTAGGACTTCACATATTTCGCAATCTGTTGCAAAATAGGCTTCTCGCACACAACCAAATTGACTCATCAGACGACGAAGACGAAGATGTCGATGTGTTTGAGAGCGGAAGAAGTACAAGAATCGACATGACTGAGGAAGAAAACAGAATGCAAAATGCGCGAATTTCTGCGAATAGTGCGAATCAAGAGCCAAAAACTTTTTGCAAAGACCTGGCAATGCCGCGATTCGCCTTTAGCTTCCGCGACTTAGAAGACTCAATTCGTTTTTTCGACGGTACTAACTCAATATCTATTGAATCGTGGTTAACTGAGTTTGAAGACCAGGCCGAGATCATGTGCTGGAATGAGGTGCAAAAGTTAATATTCGCGAAAAAGCTTTGAAAGGAACTGCAAAACTCTTTGTAATGAGTGAGAGAGGACTAAGCACTTGGAAAGCTCTTAAAACTTCTCTCTTAAATGAGTTTAAAACTGTAGTAAGCAGCAAGCAAATACACGAACAGCTAAGCAAAAGTAAACGCGATAAAGAAGAGTGTAGTTTTGCTTACCTGTACCGAATGAAGGAGATTGCCATTCGTGGTGAAATTAGTGATTCATAGACGATCATCCAATTGACAAAACACTTCTATACGGTGCCAGAAATTTGAGTGAGTTCAAAGAGAAGTTAAAAAGTTACGTCACAAAAAACGAAAGAGAAAAATTGTACGACCGTGAGAAACCCAAGCGTAGTGAGGAAATGTTTCACAGATAGAAAGGTGCAACAGTGAACAAGAACTTTAAAAAAGAGGTTACCTGTTATAATTGTGGTGAAAAAGGACACGTTTCGAATAATTGCAAAAACAAAGAACGAGGTACAAAATGCTTTAAGTGTAACCAGTACGGACATATTTCACGCAATTGTGACCAAAATGCAAAAGCTGAGAACAGTAAAGTGAACAAGCATAGAGTGCAGTCGAAGAGCAGTTTTACGAGCAAGGAAATTACTATTGCTAACAAAAAGTGCGTGGCTCTCTTCGACACCGGTAGCAAGTTCAGTCTTGTCCGCGAAGACTTGTATGACTGTAGTGTATCTCTAATTGGTTTCGGGAGTGAGCGCGAAGCAAGCAAAATAAATCCTATTGGACATTTCAAAGAGACCATTCAAATTGACAAGGAATCGTTCCTTTTAGATTTTTATGTGGTTCCAATCGGTTGCATGGACTTCAAATTGATTGTTGGTGAAGAACTTTGCTTACATGCTGAGATTATTTTCAATCGTGACGGTTTGCAAGTGCGTAAAATGTCCAGTGACGACGAACAAAAAAACGATTTCGTAAACGTAATGCAAATTGATATGGCTGAAAACAATAGTGAACTTAATATTAACGAGCAAGCCAGTGCGTTCGCGAAAGCCGAAGTTCGCAAAATAGTTCCAACTACAAGCCGCTTCACACAAAAACAACTAAAATCGAGATGCGCATAGTTCTAAAGGACGATACGCCAATTTTTGCCAGACCAAGACGATTGCCGTTTGCTGAGGCGCGTCTAGTAGAAGAGCAAGTAGAAGAATGGCTACAAAATGGAATCATCGAAGAGTCTGACTCCGAGTTCACAAGCCCCGTAGTAATGGTAAAAATTACGGGATGGCTCTCCACGACTCTGCGTTGATTTTCGAAGGATCAATAAGGTAATCGTTAAAGACCATTTTCCCCTACCTCTTATTGATGATCAACTAGACCGTCTACAAGATGCAAAGATTTTCCACACGATCGACTTGAAGAACGGATTTTTCCATGTACCTGTCTCAGAGTCAAGCCGAAAATTTACGTCCTTTGCCACTCAAAGTGGACAATATCAGTTCCTGAAGGTGCCCTTTGGCCTTTCGAATTCGCCTGGCGTTTTCCAGCGTCACGTTAACGCTATTTTTCGGCAGCTGACTCGCAAAGGCATTGCTCTGCCATACATCGATGACGTCATCATACCGGCTTTGAACGAAGAAAATGCAGCACTCAATCTGAAGGAGGTTATTGACACCTGTGCAGAGTATTGTCTTGAGCTGAATCTTAAAAAATGTTATTTTCTAAAAACGCGAGTACAATTCCTTGGCCATATCATTGAAAACCAAAAGATTTATCCAACACCAGAGAAGAAGTTTTTTGGGACTTACAGGCTATTTTCGGAAATTCATTTGAGACTATGCTATTATATCTAAACCCCTTACAGACCTGACTAAGAACAATACCAAATTTTTTATGGGTCCGAAAGAAGAAATTTTCGTTAACAATCTGAAGAAGATATTGACCGCAAATCCAGTTCTGAGCATCTACAATCAGAAACTCGAGACTGAAGTATACACCGATGCTTCCATTGACGGATTTGGGGCAATCCTTTTGCAGAAATCCTTAGACGACGGTCAGATGCATCCAGTACATTTTATGAGCAAGAAAACCACTGAAGCTCAACGAAAATATACCAGTTACGAACTTGAGATTCTTGCAGTTATTGAAGCACTAACCAAGTTTAAAGTTTACTTGCTAGGTATCCACTTTAAAATAATAACCGACTGCAACGCTTTTACAAAAACTTTGGACAAACAAAATCTTTGCACAAGAGTCGCTCGCTGGGTCCTATTTTTACAAGAGTATGACTATGAGGTAGAACATCGATCTGGAACTCGTATGAAACACGTGGACGCCTTGAGCCGTTACCCAGTCATGACAATTATTGACCAAAGTTTAGCATTAGGTATTTTAAAAGCGCAGGAGCAAGATGAACATCTCAGAGCGATACTTGATATTCTCAACGACGGAAAAGAAGCCTACAAAGACTATTTTTTAAAGGGTGACATTCTTCACAAATTAGTCAGTGACGCTGAGTTAGTTGTGGTACCGAGAGAAATGCAAAGGCAAATCATAACAAGAGCTCATGAGCAGGGTCATTTTGCGTCGAAGAAAGCTTAGGATCTGATCAGAACGGAGTACTACATTCCAGGTCTTGAGGAAAAAATTCAGAAGGTCATAGATTGCTGCATTCCATGTATTCTGAGCAATCGCAAAAAAGGTAAACAAGAAGGACTCCTGCACCCTCTGGACAAACTAGACGTTCCTCTACACACCTTTCATATCGACTTTTTAGGTCCGTTAGACTCAACCAAAAAGGATTACAAGCATATCCTAGCAGTAATTGATTCCTTTACAAAGTTCTGCTGGTTGTACCCGACTAAGTCGACTTCATCGAACGAAGTAATCCAAAAACTGCGTAGCCAGAGTGCAGTATTTGGAAACCCTACAATCATCATCTCGGATAGAGGATCCGCATTTACTTCGCAGGACTTCTTAAAATATTGCGACGAGGAAAACATTAAACCCATCAAGTCGACCACAGGACTTCCACGCGTGAATGGGCAAGTCGAGAGATTGAACGTCACTATAATTTCAGTCTTCTCGAAATTAAGCATCGACGAACCAACAAAGTGGTACAAGCACGTCAACAAAGTACAGCAGGCGATAAACTCTACATTTTCTAGATCCATCGCCACAACGCCGTTCGAGCTTCTAGTAGGTACCAAAATGCGTACAAAGTAAGACATCAAGCTCCAAGACTTGATAAACAAGGAGGCGATTTCAGCGTTTAACGACGAGCGAAGTGATTTGAGAGTTAAAGCTAAAACTCAAATCTCGAAGGTACAAGATGAAAACAGAAAATCCTATAACTTGCGTCGCAAGCAAGCTAATAAGTACGATGTTGGTGACATTGTCGCTATTAAAAGGACTCAATTTGGCAGCGGCCTAAAGCTGAAACCAAAATTTTTGGGCCCGTATAAAATTGTCAAATCAAAAGGCAATAACTCCTACGATGTGCAGAAGATCGGCAATTTCGATGGTCCAATTAATTCTTCGACTTGTGCTGAGTATTTGAAGCGTTGGTCAACACCTGATGAAGACGACAATGCATTCGAGGCGAAAGCATAGCAGGATGGCCGAATGTGGGGTGTGTCTGCTTTAAGGAGCAAGCATGCCATACGTTTACCCTAGACAACAACCTTTAAGCTGAACGAGAACTACGAAAGATGTGCGATCCAAAAGTAAAGACGAAAGACGATAACCAAGGACGTGAAGACGAGAGAGCTTGTTCAATTTAAATTTTGCTAAACTGTATTTCTATTTCTAATACTTAATAATTAATCAATAAACAATAATAAACTAAAATCCCACATATATATAACAGGCACCCAATAAAAATTCCAATCGGGGAAGCCCCTATTCCAACTAAAGAAAGAGAAAATTTACATATAGATATATACTATGCGCAAAATTTAAAATTTATTACTTGTATAGACGCGTATTCAAAATACCTTGCTGTCAAAGAAATTCAAAATAAGATAAACATTGAAATTAAGGTAATGGAACTACTTCAACAATTACCCCAAGCAAACATTAATATGACCGATAACGAACCTAGTTATACCTCGGCCCAATTTAAATCATTTGCACAAAGGTGTGGAATTACTTTGCATTACGCAGACCCAAGACATAGTACTTCAAACGTACAAGTTGAAAGGGCACACTCGACATTAACAGAAATAGCGTGCTGCATAAAAGAGGAGTTTAATTTAACTAATTTTTCCGAAATAGTTATTAGAGCTGCTCAAAATTATCATGTAGGACAAGTTGTTTATGAAAAGAAACATGGGGAACGAAACAAACTTAAATCCAGATATAAAAAACAAGTTGCAAAGGAAAATTTGCCTAACAAAATAATAATCAACAATAGAAATAGGATTATTCATAAAGATGATCAATTTAACCGATCTTTGCCTATGCCTTTGCATTTGCCTTTGTCTTTGCCCATGCCTTTGGCTTTGGAGTCCGCTCTTGGTTTCCCTGCCAAGATAAGCAAACAAAACGTAAAGTAAACATAAGTTTCCACTCGAAGCCCAATCAATTGCGTTCTAAGTTCAAACTATTGCGATCTAAGCCCAAACTAATTGCATCGGTCAGCATATTTGAATTTTAGAATAGGATGCCATGATTTCATCCTAAGTTTATATTCTAAACAAAAGGAAAAGTAATGGAAGCTCAAAGAAAATCTTATGGCCGAAGTTTGTTGGATAAGATTTTAGAATTAAGCCGGCAGTCCATCTTGGATCAAGAAACAGTTCGGAAGTAAAAAATTCGAATGTGAAAAATAAAGTGTAGTGTATTTGTGAAATTAAATAAAAGGTTTAACACCAAATTACATAAAATAAAAAATATATTTTTTTAACAAAATTACAAGTGATAAACTTAATTTGTATGTCCCAAAATAACACAGCCGAAATGAATTTTATTCTTTATCGGTATTTTTTATTTTTTTTTTCTGTTCGGTTTTTTTCTCGCCGCCAATGTAATGACCTGCAAATCGCCCAATAATTACAAACCAACTGCACCCAATTACTCAGACATCCAAACAATTTTTATTATTTCTTCGGTGCGATCCGCACTTTACAAGTGTATGTACACGACTGCCTTAATGAGGGCCAGAATGCTCTCCGCTCTCAGCAACGCTCGCAGTGACAGGCTGCCACAGCAGCTATAGAATATCGTTTACCGATTTGAATAAAATTATAATCGTAATTCATTTTTAGCACCACATCAAAAAAAAAAATAAAAAAAATAAAAAAGAGAGAATATACAATTTTTTATACCCTTGCGGAGGGTATTATAATTTCAGTCAGAAGTTTGCAACGCAGTGAAGGAGACGTTTCCGACCCTATAAAGTATATATATTCTTGATCAGCATCACTAGTAGAGTCGATCTAGCCATGTCCGTCTGTCCGTCTGTCCGTCTGTCCGTCCGTCTGTCCGTCTGTCCGTCTGTCCGTACGTTTATATGCAAACCAGTTTTTAAGCTATCTGCATGAAACTTTCCCAAAAGTTGTCTTTCTATTGCAGGTAGTATATAAGTCGGAGCGAGCCGGATCGGACGACTATAGCATATAGCTCCCATAGGAACAATCGGAAAAATAAATGAAAAAAAATTATAACTTGCCTGTTTTTTAATTTTTTTTTAGTTCTTCGACATTTAGTAATGGTTTAATATTTCAGAATTATGATTTAAATTTTATCAAAATCGGACGACTATAGCATATAGCTCCCATAGGAACAATCATAAAAATAAATGAAAAAAAATTATAGCTTTTCTGTTTTTTAATTTTTTTTTTAGTTCTTCGAGATATAGTAATGGATAAATATTTCAGAATTACGGTTAAAATTTCATCAAAATAGGACGACTATATCATATAGCTCCAATAGAAATAATAAAATTATATAAAATAACTACCTAATAATGAGCTGCAAATCATCATTGCTTCAATGTTTTTAGACATAAACGCAAGTAAATCATAATTTTAATGTTTTCAAAAATATTTAATTCTTGCAATAGCTGCAAGGGTATATAAGCTTCGGCTTGCCGAAGTTTGCTTCCTTTCTTGTTTTTCTTTAATTTTGTTTGGTATTCCAGTGACTCCTATTAAACCCATATGACAGACCCGTCCGATTTTAATAAAGCTATAAACCATAATTTATGATATACTTAACCATTACTATATGAAAGAGCAACAGGAATACAATTTTTGTGAAAGTTTCATGGCGGATATACGGACATGGGTATATCGACTCTCCTAGTGGAAATTACTCCCTTACTGCGTTGCATATTTCTGACTGAAATTATAATACCCTCTGCAAGGTTGTAACTTCTGCAATGTGATTATGTGGTATTAAATTAGATGTATTGTATCCCATGGTAAATCAGACTTTAATAATCGCCCGCCTACACGGATGACTTGTAACCATTTTTTTAATTAAGCCTTGTATCTACCCTGATTTTAACGTCTTTCTACTTAATAGCCGAGTTAATTTCACGTCTAACTTATCTTTTAGTATGACAATGATAAATAACAAACAACATTTTTTCTTAATAATTTTAACTATGTAAGAATATGATAAAACAAGAAGGAAAGCAAACTTCGGCAAGCCGAAGTTCATATACCCTTGCAGCTATTGCATTAATTAAATACTTTTGAAAACATTTAAATTATGATTTACTTGAGTATGTGCTTAAAAAAAACATTGAAACTATGATGATTTGCAGCTCAATTATTAGATAGTTATTTTATATATTTTTATTATTTCTATGGGAGCTATATGCTATAGACGTCCGATTTTGATAAAATTTATACCATAATTCTGAAATAATTAAACATTGCTATATGTCGAAGAACTAAACAAAAAATTAAAAAACAGAAAAGTTATAATTTTTTTTTCATTTATTTTTCCGATTGTTCCTATGGGAGCTATATGCTATAGTCGTCCGATTTTGATGAAATTAAAACCGTAATTCTGAAATATTAAACCATTACTATATCTCGAAGAACTAAACAAAAAATTAAAAAACAGCAAAGTTATAATTTTTTTTCATTTATTTTTCCGATTGTTCCTATGGGAGCTATATGCTATAGTCGTCCGATCCGGCTCGTTCCGACTTATTTACTACCTGCAATAGAAAGACAACTTTTGGGAAAGTTTCATGCAGATAGCTTTAAAACTGAGAGACTAGTTTGCATATAAACGGACGGACAGACGGACGGACAGACGGACATGGCTAGATCGACTCTACTAGTGATGCTGATCAAGAATATATATACTTTATAGGGTCGGAAACGTCTCCTTCACTGCGTTGCAAACTTCTGACTGAAATTATAATACCCTCTGCAAGGGTAAAATAAAATTGTCAGTTAATTTTTATACCCTTGCAGAGGGTATTATAATTTCAGTCAGAAGTTTGCAACGCAGTGAAGGAGAAGTTTCCGACCCTATAAAGTATATATATTCTTGATCAGCATCACTAGTAGAGTCGATCTAGCCATGTCCGTCTGTCCGTCCGTCTGTCCGTCTGTCCGTCTGTCCGTCCGTTTATATGCAAACTAGTCTCTCAGTTTTAAAGCTATCTGCATGAAACTTTCCCAAAAGTTGTCTTTCTATTGCAGGTAGTATATAAGTCGGAACGAGCCGGATCGGACGACTATAGCATATAGCTCCCATAGGAACAATCGGAAAAATAAATGAAAAAAAATTATAACTTTGCTGTTTTTTAATTTTTTGTTTAGTTCTTCGACATATAGTAATGGTAAAATATTTCCGATTTACGGTTTAAATTTCATCAAAATCGGACGACTATAGCATATAGCTCCCATAGGAACAATCGGAAAAATAAATGAAAAAAATTATAACTTTGCTGTTTTTTAGTTTTTTTTTTAGTTCTTCGAGATATAGTAATGGTTTAATATTTCAGAATTACGGTTTTAATTTCATCAAAATCGGACGACTATAGCATATAGCTCCCATAGGAACAATCGGAAAAATAAATGAAAAAAAATTATAACTTTTCTGTTTTTTAATTTTTGTTGAGTTCTTCGACATATAGCGATGTTTAATTATTTTAGAATTATGGTATAAATTTTATCAAAATCGGACGTCTATAGCATATAGCTCCCATAGAAATAATAAAATATATAAAAATAACTATCTAATAATTGAGCTGCAAATCATCATAGTTTCAATGTTTTTTTTTAGCACATACTCAAGTAAATGATAATTTAAATGTTTTCAAAAGTATTTAATTAATGCAATAGCTGCAAGGGTATATGAACTTCGGCTTGCCGAAGTTTGCTTTCCTTCTTGTTATGAATAATATATATTTTAAATTTTTATTTAGACAGTTTAAATTGTTTAAGAATTATATATAATTATAATATATAATTAAAATATATAATTAATAAATATAATATATAATTACGGTCTTTTAATTTAAGGCGCCCTGACTTGAAATTATTAATATACATGTTATCAAAATAATTTAGTATCTAGTTCAGCTAGTCAAATGTTTCTAAGAGAGACTTTATCTCTTTCTCTGCCTCTCAGCCGTCAGGATAGTTTCTAGTTAAAATTAGAAATTCCCTTATCCTATCTATGTGTATACAAAGGCTATTTTGTAGGTATAGGGAAAAGTACCTGTGTTTTTGGTGACCGAAATCTTGGGATACAGAACCATACACACTGAACATTTCTGTGAAACACATGGCATGACTGAATCCCTTTTCAACCCCAATAAAATTAAAGGCCGAATGCATTAGTTGTAGCTACTTAAAGCTGTAGTTGTATTAATTCGTGGAACTACTGATTGTAAACCCATTTAATTAATAGTATGAGATCTCGACAAGATCTCCACCACCATATACTCTATAGGATATTTGGGTTGAAAAACACCCAAGTAAACAGAACGCATCTACATACACACAACTATTCAGTCGCCATCACAATTGTTTGAGAGCCATGTACTTCTAGAAATTTTCCACCCTCACACACACACGCACACAAGCAAACACGCACTGTCGTTAACCAATCGAACTACATCTTTAAATAAGTCCATACTCTGGATTTTTATACCCTTGCAGACGGTATTATAATTTCAGTCAGAAGTTTGCAACGCAGTGAAGGAGACGTTTCCGACCCTATAAAGTATATATTCTTGATCAGCATCACTAGTAGAGTCGATTTAGCCATGTCCGTCTGTCCGTCCGTCTGTCCGTCTGTCCGTCCGTTTATATGCAAACTTGTCTCTCAGTTTTTAAGCTATCTGCATGAAACTTTCCCAAAAGTTGTCTTTCTATTGCAGGTAGTATACAAGTCGGAGCGAGCCGGATCGGACGACTATAGCATATAGCTCCCATAGGAACAATCGGAAAAATAAATGAAAAAAATTATAACTTTGCTGTTTTTTAATTTTTTTTTTTAGTTCTTCGAGATATAGTAATGGTTAAATACTTCAGAATTACGGTTTAAATTTCATCAAAATCGGACGACTATAGCATATAGCTCCCATAGGAACAATAATAAAAATAAATTAAAAAAAATTATAGCTTTTCTGTTTTTTAATTTTTTTTTTAGTTCTTCGAGATATAGTAATGGATAAATATTTCAGAATTACGGTTTAAAAGCTCCCATAGGAACAATCATAAAAGTAAATAAAAAAAATTATAACTTTGGTGTTTTTAAATTTTTCTATAAGTTCTTCAACATATAGTAATGGATAAATATTTCAGAATTACTACCTAATAATGAGCTGCAAATCATCATTGCTTCAATGTTTTTAGACATATACGCAAGTAAATCATAATTTTAATGTTTTCAAAAATATTTAATTCTTGCAATAGCTGCAAGGGTAAATAAACTTCGGCTTGCCGAAGTTTGCTTCCATTCTTGTTGGATATAAAATGTGGTGCATCTATGGTTACAATATTCATTTCAATTTGTAAACATCATCATGAACACATCAAATATTTCCGTGATCTTCGTTGATGACATCACTGAGATGTTAATTCACGATGTCGATGCAGTTGCCGATCTTGATATGGATATTCAGCGCGCATTTTATCCGGCCATTACATCAACCCAAGAAATACCTGAGGACCTGCAAAACATAGAATTGGATGAAAATCCTATCGGTATGAGCTCCCAGGAGTATTTGGCCTCCCAATTACGACGGGATGTGGAAGAAGAGTCGTTCGCCTGGATGCTTACAGCCTTTGGACAACCAATAGAGGTGGAAACCATACCGGACTTCCCTGACGATGGCAGCGTATTTGATGGAGTGGAAGATCCGGAGCCAAATCCTTATTTAGATTTACTTAATGATAGTTGGAAGAACTTTGTAAACAATAAAAATAAATAAATAATTCATTAAAAAGTCAATATTTTAAAATCTTTTTATTTATTTTAAATATCTTGGAATACTTCGAATTTAACAGGAACTTTGCAACCAATAAGAAAAATAAACAGAATATTTAAAAATCTTTTTATTTATTTTGGATAGCTGGGAATACTTCGAACTTAACATTGCTTTGATGTTTTAATGTAGTTATGTTCGGTTTCAGTAGAATGTTCGTACATAAATTTGATGTTTTCTTTAAGATGGAAGTTATGCTTCAGTAGTGTATGCATATATGTACAAATTGTGTCGCAGCCAGAATTTTTTTTTTCAGGACAGAAACCACATTGATAATAACACGATTTCGATTTTGGATAGCTGAAGTTGTGTATTTTCAAGGTATGAAGATTTTAAACCATTACGAGTAGAAAAGGTTTTCGGATAAACACACAACTCACAAATAAACGCTTCCATTCCGATTCTATAATGAACTGAGGAATATCAGATGAACATGACCTTTAAATATGATTATGAATTGAAATTTTGAATATATGTGTTTATATACTATTGTACATAATATATATTTGTATATAGTATATATTTATATACTACTTTCGATGTAAATAAGGTCTTCAAGAGTATAAAAGGCTATGTGTTATTCTGTAAGTAAATTAGTACACACCCAGAATTTACCAGAAAATAATCAATCCCTACAATCCCACTTCAAAATAGTATGTTTTTAAATGTTTATATAATATCATATGATAATTAACTTGACTCTTCAGGACTTCATATCCACCCTAAATGAGTTAAGACCTCTGATTGGATATACAAAAATTGAAAGTCTATGTATTGGATTTGAATATAAAATCATTGGATGTAAACTAAAGAAAACACCATATGGAAATAAAATAGCTCTGTATTTAACAGACAAGGACAACGAGCATATATGGGTTTTTCTACCAAAAAATTATGTAAACAAGTTTTCCACTAAGACACCCTTTAAGAAATTAAAAGAGAATGGTATTTCTTATCTTGTATATAAGGGGAAAGATATGAACAAATACAGTCCTGCAAACATTGAATTTTTATCTTTAAATAAATAAGGTATATATTGAGAATTTCCTCATATAAACCGCCCAAGATTCTCTTTTAAACATCAGTCTGGTTCTCAATCCAAAGGAGTGCAATCATATTAAAACCCAACAAAACAAAATTGCTGGCTAAACAAATTCAGTTGTTTTTGATTCAGTTCGAGGATATGATTTTCGAGGAGCACGTTGCTAGACTGGAGTATTTACGCCTTACACTGGAGGATTTGGCAGAAAAAGAGTTAATTCACTCAAAATTTGGATTTCACTACAAGCTTTGTCCCTGGAGTGATGATGATGCAGAGGTTGGACCAGACACATGTCAATGTCATAGACTCCCTATATTACAAGACGAAGCCCTTAATATTATGTTAAAATATTATAAGTTGAATCAGAGACTGTATAGATCCGAAACAATAAATAATCTTAATTGATTTTAATTAAAAATTACTTGCCTTTTTATTTTTTAAAATATTTCTTAAACATTTGCAGAATTAACTTATCGTTATAAAAAAAGTCATTTCGCTTAAAATTTTTTAGGAAGCAGTTCAATGATTTTTTTTTTACATTTAAACAGACCGTATAGTATACAATAATGACCACAAGTGTTTTAAAAATAGCCTTGAAGTTGCTGTTTATTAAACAAATATTTAACCGAATTTTTTCTTAAAAAGGATATGAACTCTTTTTTTGGGATATTGGCCATATGAATCAAAAAATCTGCCGATCTATTACTTTTGAAATGGAATGCAATCCAATGAGTTCCTGGTTGGGTTAAAGATTCAGTGTTTGCAATAATTAGCGCTGGAAACTTTAAAATAGTTGTTGGTAGTTGATCCGATGGGAAAACTCCTTTAAAAATAGATTTTGTATATGCATTCTTAGACAGTAAATTATGTATTTGTAATGTATTCATATTTAAAGAAGAACTCGGATATTTCGATTCTTATCAATATCTATCATTGAATCGTATTCACAATAAACTAAACAAGTCACTGCTTTGGCAAGTGGTACTGAAAATCGACCTTCAATCCTAATAGTTCCTTGAGATATAAAATTCGAGCAAACCGTTGAGTTTGAATGATCAGCAGTTAAGTCAAAGGCTAATATAAAACTATTTTTATCAAACATTTCCTTTGTAATTTGCAGTCCTCGATCGTAATGTTTTATTCCAGTTGCTCTAAATAGCATATTATAACCTCTTGCACTTTGTGCGTTTTCAGCGTTCGAGTAATCAAACTCTAAGGCTTGAGAAGGAACTTGAACTCCATTTACCAAAAGATTAAATCGTTGAATTTTAAAATGTTCGAAATCGAATGGATCCAAACTACGATTTCCTGAGTATGAACGGTTTTTTACCATACAAAATGCTAAAAAATTTGGTAGCTGACCGATAACTCCGTTATCTATTGAAAAAGTATTGTTTCCTGGGTATATTGTAAAAGACTTTACTTCGACTTTGTTAAATGGGTAAATAGCATTTTTGGTTTGTAATACATGATGATGAGCTAATAGTATGCTGGGGTTAATAGTTATATGATTCATGAAAAGTTGAGCTTCTAATATCTTTAGATTTGATTCCGATTCATTTTCCATTAAATAAAATGCAGTTTTCTCAATATTGAAATTAATCCTTAAATCAACATTGTTTACGAGCAGTTTAGGCTGATTAAAAATATCTCCGTGAACTTACCAAATAGTTCAACCTTATTACTATTTTTGAATATATTTCTTAGGGTATCATTTGTTGTGGGATAAACATATTGACCCGCAGTTATTCGTCCAAAATTTGGATAATAACCTTGAGCTGATAAGTGACTTTCAGAGGCATCACTACCGTAATTTAAAACTGTCTGCAAATATGCTCTATAATGATAGTTATTATCACTCTGTGATACCAATATGTTATTTAAATAAACTGAAGAACTTCGAAATATGGAATGTAGAATATTGTTTACTACACCCACGGTATTTCCTTCGATTGCACTGTTGTCATTTTTTCTTAATTGTACTACAAGACGTATATAAACACTTGATAAATCTTTATATGTTTCACCGTTACCCAAACAAACAAATTCGATTGAAGAAGCACTATCTAATGATGCAATTGGATTGTATGATACTTCTTCAGTTTTAAGAATAGAGCTTTGTGTAGGGTGCGGAGCAAACAAATCCAATTCACTTTTCATACATTCAATATGGTTACTCATTGTGTCTTAGAGAATATATCGCTTATATTTAATTTTCTTGATAACTTTTTTCTTTTTTGCGGCGTTTTGGTACGTTTACGATGTGTTTTGGACGTTGAATGAAGTCTTTTTTTCCTTGCACTACGCTTTTTATTCCGTTTTCCGTTACCATTTTGGAAGCGAGTCATTTTATCAATTGCTTTATTTGACAGATTTTGTAAAGCAATTTTACTTTGTTCTTGAATAATATTTCGTAATGGTTTTCTCACGAAATCATTAATTACAGCTTTTCCAGTTTCAGTGGCTTGATCTTTTATAGCATTTAAACCCGAAAGAAAAAGTGGTTTTATGTAGTTAAAAAGACCACTAAAAAAGTTGCCGATTCCTCGCCCTTGTTGAATTATTCGAGGTGATATATAAAGACTTCCTATATTGCTTAAACCTCCACCAGACTGATTTAAATAATATTGATGATAAGATTTCACCATGGTGACTATTTTTATTCTGAGTTATTTATAATCGAGGAAGTATTATTTATAGTATAAATCTTTTTCTTCTTCTAAAGTGAAGAGTAGGAAATATTGGGACTACCGATGTTTCAAACGGAACCTTATATCCATTTGAATCTGTAATTAAAATTGAGATCTCGTTTGGTGACCAGATGTCTAACGGGTAATATTCAATATTTTTGAACTGAATATTTTTTTCTTTTCCATTATAATGTAAAACCCGAAGACAACGGGGTCTTTTACTCCCAACAATTCTCGGTTTGATTATATCGGTGTAAATAAAAATTAATCCAAGTTCAGGTGTTTTTGATTCAATGGGTACATTAGTATATCTAAATGTTTCAGCATTTACTAAACTTATAAATTCTGTTTCGGGGTTTTCTATATCTTTAGAAGTATTTATTTCTTTATCTGATGCATGTTTGATATAATTATTTAGATAAATGTCTGTAATTCCAACTTCCCAATCATCATTCATATCTTCAGGAATATTTACAATATTAGTAAATGCACATTTAACATTATCAGGAAATACATTTAGTGAATCATTACTGAGTAAGGTGATATAAAACTCATGTAAATAACCCATTTTTAGAATTAAATATGGCAATTATTGGTATAAAGTCTAATTAAGTTTGTTTTTTCCTATTTGTACTGGATTTCTAGTTCTAACCGATCTACTTAATTTTTTTACGTCCTGTTACATATTTTAGATTTTGAAATGGAGATGTTCCCGCTTTAATTATACCCTTGCAGAGGGTATTATAATTTCAGTCAGAAGTTTGCAACGCAGTGAAGGAGACGTTTCTGACCCTATAAAGTATATATATTCTTGATCAGCATCACTAGTAGAGTCGATCTAGCCATGTCCGTCTGTCCGTCCGTCTGTCCGTCTGTCCGTCCGTTTATATGCAAACTAGTCTCTCAGTTTTAAAGCTATCTGCATGAAACTTTCCCAAAAGTTGTCTTTCTATTGCAGGTAGTATATAAGTCGGAACGAGCCGGATCGGACGACTATAGCATATAGCTCCCATAGGAACAATCGGAAAAATAAATGAAAAAAAATATAACTTTTCTGCTTTTTAATTTTTTGTTTAGTTCTTCGAGATATAGTAATGGTTTAATATTTCAGAATTACGGTTTAAATTTCATCAAAATCGGACGACTATAGCATATAGCTCCCATAGGAACAATCGGAAAAATAAATGAAAAAAAATTATAACTTTTCTGTTTTTTAATTTTTTGTTTAGTTCTTCGACATATAGCAATGTTTAATTATTTCAGAATTATGGTATAAATTTTATCAAAATCGGACGTCTATAGCATATAGCTCCCATAGAAATAATAAAAATATATAAAATAACTATCTAATAATTGAGCTGCATATCATCATAGTTTCAATGTTTTTTTTTAGCACATACTCAAGTAAATGATAATTTAAATGTTTTCAAAAGTATTTAATTAATGCAATAGCTGCAAGGGTATATGAACTTCGGCTTGCCGAAGTTTGCTTTCCTTCTTGTTTTTTTTTAATTTACTCTTAATTTGCGTTGTTTATCATTAAGCTTCACTTTTGTCACTGCCATCTTCTTAATATTTTCATTAGTATCTAAAAAGGAAGTTTCACTTATTTTTCGTTTGTTATCCAATAAAGTATTTTTTTTATTCGACTTAAAATCCTCATCTTCGCTTTCAGATGGTAAGTCAGGAAGTTCAATCTTTTTTGGAAGTGATTCATCAAATTTAAATTTAGTCCCCGAAGAACTAGGTTTTTCATCAATCCAATCAATTGTTTGTGATTCATTAGTTCTAGTTAATGTAAGAGGTGTCTTTTGATCATTTTGTCCATGCCATGGTTTATTTCGTTTTTTATTTTGGTAGTAAGACAATTCTTGGCGAATTTTTATCCATTTATCGAAATCACTTATTCGCTGATCGTTTAAAATTTGTAAAAATTTTAAACTTATTAATTCATTACCTCTATTTTCGTTAACCAATTTCTGATAAGTGATGGGGTTCATTAAAATTACTTTGTTTAAATTATGTTTATTTTTAAACATGACTCAAAATTTTTCCAAAAATTCCAGAAAGCAATGAATTTATTATAATTGGTAAGAAACCACCTTTTTGAATTAGAACTTTTCTCTTAGAATTTAAAGAACGCTTTGGACAGGATAAATATCGTAATACTTTTTTATACTTTTTGAGAGCAGTTAAATGGTTTTTCGTAAGCCTATTTTTGAGTTGTTGTTAGCCCTTTTGAGTACATACAATAAATGTTTGTTCGCTTTCAAGCGATTTAGGTTCTTTTTGTAAACCATTTACATTTGAATAACACACTGTAAATTCTAAATTAAAAATGTCAGTTCTAAATCTTAAGAGATCGTTGATTCCTTGGGTGAGATCAATTAGTAAATATCCATGAGGTTGCTCTGTTACTTCTTTATATATTCTGAAAAGTTCTGACGGGTTTTCTGGATAAATTTGTCTGGCTAAACATTGAAATTGAAGTTTATCACGAGGATTTTTAAAAACAACTATGTATTTTGTGTTTAGTGAAATATCTCTTGTATGCGATGATTTATGAAATATATTTTGAGTTACGACTACTACTGATAAATTTCTATGATGTGATCCTTTCGTAAACAGTTCACATACACTTTTATTAAATGCCCCCATCATCAAGTCATCCAATATTAAAAGAATAGGTTCCTTATTCTCATTTTCAATTATTTCGGGAACTCCTTTATGATATTCTACGTTATTAAAATTAGGTTTAGCACTCTCCTCTCCATAACACCAAATAATTCGATCTACTGAAAACATTTAGCAAATCATTCTTTTTGTTTATTAGATTTTCGAGAAAGGTTGTTTTTCCAGATCCTGAAGGTCCACAAATTAACATTGTGAAGGGATGTATAAATTGAGTGAACATTTTTATTTTCATAATAATTATCCTTGAATTAAAATATGTGTTTATTTAGATTTTTCCTGGTCACGTTTTTTAGCGCAGTTCTTTTCGAAATGAGAATCAGATCCACAATAATTACAATAAATGAGTTGAGTATAACCCTTTTTGCGGGGGTCATTCCCAAACAGGCCCTTGAAGGAATCCATTGATAAAGACAACTTCTTAGTTCAGTGATAAATTTTTTACTGATGGTTAAACATATATGTTAGCATTACAATATACTTCATAGTTTAAATGTTCTAAGATTACAAAGAGCTTAAACAGATTATTTAATGAACATCGAAGTGGTAACTTTTTCTTGTGAATTTTACAATTGGTGAAAAAATTCGGTAGTTGAGTTAAGCTTGTTCCAATATTCAATATCAACAATTGTAGTTGATAAATACTTAGATAGAAAATGTTTTTTTATTTCACCACGGACAATAACTGAACTATACTTATTTAGGGGAGTGAGTATTTCTTCTAAACAGGTATATGGTACATCTCCAGCTGACCAATCCAATCCATTAATATTCTGTCGATTTAAGTGTTGCTGTTTAATTGTTTCATTATCCAATTCCTTTTATTAAATGGTGGTTGGAAATGAAAAAAATTAGGAATCACTGTTCCGGCTTGCATGAATGCAAGTTCCTTTACAAAAATTTGTTTGTTGTTTCCGAGTAAATATTGGAAATCAACTATTACGCTTGAACTTCGATCTACGGTGTTCATGGTGGGATGAGATTTTTTAATCAACTGAGTGCAGAACTGTCTGAACACTTCCCTTTATATAGCGGTCGGATTGATTCAAACTAACAGTTTTAAAATAGAGCTCAACCACTATGGACATGTGTCAAGTTAAAAGCAATAAAAAACCCAGAAAGAATCAGGATCATGAAGTCATTTTCGGGTTCGAGTCATATGTAGTACAAAATTTAAAGTTGAAATGCGGGCTGTCAACATCACGAAAATTAGTACCAATGATCTGGATGCAACAAAGTAAAAATAATTTCGTTGGATTTGAAAAAGATCAATGGATGCAACTTCTTACATACAAGGAGTATATTCAACTAAAACTTGATCAATACGATTTCTTAATGCCCGATACAATTATTGATCACCCAATCATGTCTACTATTAAATGTAACTTTAGATTTCGGAAATCTGATAAGCAGTATGTTATAGTAATAAACCAGTACGGTAACAAAATTGAATTTGATAGTGAGTCCTGGAGATCCTTACTGAGATTAGGTATATTTTTTACTACATTCTTATGTTGGAATTTAATATTAAGTCAACAAGTTATATATCTTTATTATAATCACATTATTCCAAAGTGTGTTTCATTACAAAAGTATGATGTTCAATTATCTGATTTATAAGGATCTTACGATAAAAATGTTAAAATAGATTTAACACGATTGTGTTTTGAAATTTCAAAAAAGGTGCGTAAAGAAATAAAAAACGATGTACTTGTATATAAGCAATCACTAATATCTAAACGTTCATCATCACCTAATAAAAAATAAAGAAATGAGTAAACAGCAAGTTGTTAATGAAATTCATAAACAAGTTCGAAAAAACTTTACCCGTCGTAAATTTGTACAAAAAGGGATAAATGATACCTGGCAAATTGATTTAGTTGAAATAATTCCTTTTAGTAAAGAAAATGGTGGATATAAGTATTTACTTACTGTTATTGATACGTTCTCAAAATACGCTTATGCCATCGCAGTTAAATCAAAGTCTGCACAGGATGTAGTGGAAGCAATAAAAACTATATTTAAAACAGCTAAAACTACGCCAAAAAATATTCAATCAGATCAAGGAAAAGAATATTTTAATTCTACATTTGGAAATTTGATGAAAGAAAAACAAATAAATCATTAACAACCTACACACATTTAAAGGCTTCTATATGTGAACGATTTAATAGAACATTAAAAAATAAAATGTGGAAAATGTTTAGTATGCAGGGAAAATATATATGGATACACAAAATCAAAGATCTTGTGTATGAATATAATAATTCATACCACAGAACCATAAAAATGAATCCTGTAGATGTATGCCCTAAAAATGAAGAATTCATATTAAAATCAGTTTATAATATGCCCAAGATATTTCCACAACACAAATTTTCAGTATGGGATTACGTTCGAATAAGTAAATATAAGGGTGTATTTATGAAAGGGTACGAACCCAATTTTACGGCTGAGGTATTCAAAATAATAAAGGTTAAGGCAACTTATCCTGTAACATATGACTTGGAGGATTATAAGAGTGAACCTATTAATGGATCATTTTATGAACCGGAACTTCAACGAGTAAAAGACCCTAATGCATTTTTAGTAGAGAACATTTTAAAGAAACGAAAGAATCAACTTAAAGTTAAGTGGTTTGGTTTTGATGAAAGCCACGCTTCATGGATCGATAAACAAAATCTGCTGAAATAATAAGATGGAATAAAAACACATACACAAAATTATTTCTTTTAAATAATAAATTATTTATTTATTTATATTTATATATATATATATATAAATATATTACAAATTTACAATGTATACATTAATATATTTTAAATACATTTTGATTAATCTTAATTCTCATCTAAAATATTTCTAATTTTAAAATGACCGTAAGCTAGCGTATGTATATTATCGGTTAATATAAACCTATTATCATCCTTATAATTAAGACTTATTTTGTTAACAATCTCAGTATAAAGGTTATGAGATCGACTTCTAATGACTCGTTGTTCACCATAAAAGGTTTTCTTTTGTTTAATACATTCTATATAATTAGTATGTGATAATTTATTTACAACCGATTTTTGAACTCCCTTTATCTTTTTAATGCAATCATAAGGACTTTGATCTGAATTTTGATTAGGTTCCTTTACAACTAAGAGCGAGTAGGCTTTAGCCTTTAACCCTGCGAAAGACTTCATTATTTGACCTGCATTTTCATCCTTCATTAAACCCAATTCTTTATTATTAACTTGAGGTATATTATAGATGTTATTTTGTTTAAAGTTTGAAGTATCAAACCGATTCAGATTTTCTTTGATTAATTTATAAAATCTTCTTGCGATGACAATATAAAGGAATCAGTATCCATATAAATAACTTTTGATGAAGGACAGTTAAAGGATAGAAAATTGTAGAAATAATCATACATTAACCATTTAGAAAGTTCTAAAACACTTGAACCAATATATATTGGTTTATCATAACGTATGCGAGATTTTGTGGCTTCTATTGCAGCCAAATTGGGTCCAAAAAGTGCTACACTGTGAAAATTGTGACTAGCTATTCGTTGTCTAAATCCAGGAGAGTTCTGTTTTGAATGGTAATGGGAAACTAGAGCTATATCTCGTCTCTTTTCAACGTTTTCCATAGTTTTTCCGTATATAGCATTATTCATTAATTTATAGAAATTTTTTTCAAATTCATTTTTAGCTAATTTTCTATGTTTTGTATTTAAATCTATATAGGGTTTTAACCAACAAGATTGTCTAAATTTTAGTATTCTGTGAATTTTTTTTTATTTTAAGCTCATGTTGAATACAAAGTTGCAGATATTTTAAATGAATAATATAATTATCTTTATTACTTAAGTCTGCAATTAATTTTGATATCTTGGAGCCTGGGGGAATTTTACTTTCAGGACAAAAAGGCAGCGAATTATGAGCATCATGAATTTCAGTAGGGTATTCAAGGTCTACTTCTAACATAAACCCGTAATCCCCTTCTGTTGATATATTTTTAATATCGAATTGATTAATTTCCAGATTGTTCAAAAATTTAAATTCTGATATAGGAAGAGGTTGACTCATAGCCCATCCATATAAATTATTAGCATCTATTTAAGCTAAAAACTTAATAGGTTTGTTACTATCAAAATCTTTCATGTACCTATTATTAGCACGAAATTCTTTGGGTGCATTGAGTCAATCCCCCTCGTATAGATCTTTTAATAAAATTGAAATACATATCAGGATTGCTTATTAAAGTTAATTCGGTTCGTGTGAACTTTAACATAGCATCCCAGGAAATTGATGGAGCTGTTACGTAATTAACTGGGTCAAGCTTATATATTTGTAGGCATATTATTCTAAAATTCTCAAAAACATCTGCTAAAATTATAACATCACTTTCTAAATACAATTTTAAATAATCCCTAATACTCTTACAATTAAAGGTTGACCAAACCTTTTGAGCAAATTGGTAAGCCTCAAAAGAACAAGGTTGGTCAGTTAGGGAATTATAGAAATATTCAATTGGCGGGAGCTCTTTTTCTTCCATTTTTTCAAAGCTATCTAAAAAGTCATATGGGAATACCCCTTTTTGTCTCATTTGATTAAATTTCTCCCCTTGAAATTTAGTTTTTAGAAGTTTAAAATTAGATTCATCCATGTAGCTAGCTAGTTTTTCTAGACTAGAATTTAAAAACCTGTTGGAATCTATGAATTGAATTTTGTAATAATCTTTTTCATCAAATCGAATGGTTTGGGTCAAAGCAATATATAATTCCTTATTACAAGGAATCGGTTTTAAATTATTTCCTAATTCCTTAATAAATAAATGAATGTCATACCTAGAAAGGTTATGAAAAGCTACTGGGAAAAACGCTTCAGTTAACTTATAATCTACTTTACAATTTTTATGGATATAACCTATATGGCTACCAGAGAATTGATCATAAAACATTTCTGCGTTATCCCGTATCGGTAACTCACAGGCACAGCAATTATCTAACTTTAACTTTTTAATGCAATCATCTCCTTTAAAAAGAAAATATATTTATTAATATTAAATCACTTAAGATTGTAATATTGTTTTTACCTTCATAGGTCCATTGTCTATTAAGACTTGGGTTGGTTGGTACATAATACCACAAAAAATGATACAGCGCAAGCAATATGTTCTTCAGATGTTGTTGTAGATGAAATTGATGGATCATTTTGTGTTGTGTGAACTTTTTTTAATACCGCTTCAATGTCTGCATATATAACTACCGATGGTAATAGTTTTTATAAAAATTTTTAAATTTTGTTATGGTATTCGGCTTTGGATATTCCGCAGCCACTTTACCGCATTCCTTGGTATCATGTGTAGAATTTGTTGACGTTATAAACTGTAAACAGTTTTCACAAAAATAGGCAGGGGTTCTAGATTTTGAATGCTGTGAGTAGCATAGTGTTCTCATACAGGTTATATAGGCATAATGCATCAAATTGTTGTTTGAAATTGCCAGCAAATTAATATGTGATGGTCTCCCCTTAAAATCGGTTCTTACTACGGGTCCAACAATTTGTGTTCCTTTAGAATCGTGTTCGTAGACGTTAACACTAAAGTTGGGGTTCAATTTTTCAAATTTTTTATCCCCTTTTTCGTAATAGGAAACTCTATTCCTGAAAAATTAAGTTCCACTTGTTTGTACTTTATTTTTTCTTGTGAAATGTTAACATTTATATATTTTATGGGGAATTGTAATTGTTCTCTAGCAAACCTCCGTTGTCTGGGGTTAGAAAATGTTTCCAAAGAATGACTTTTATAAGCTATAGAAGCTAGTAAACTCCACTTAAAACAATAATTATCATTGTTTTTAACATTAATTAAAGCGTTCTTAGCCTTAATAGTAGGAGGTGCTGGAATATATCCTCTTACAGGAATGTGCTCCAATTTTATTTTTGTAATATCAAAATATTTAAATGCTTTTATTGCCCATCCAGAATCTCTTTCCTGGAACTCACTACTAGCATTTGATAAATAATCGATACCTTCATCAATTCTAGTAGGTAAGTTATCAACATCATACACAGTTATGTAGGGCGTTCCAAAATGTTTAAAGGTTTCAACACACTCTCCCTCCTCTGTGTATTTTACATATAGTCCATATACTTGTAAACTGAATTTTATTGATATGTATTCCTCTAGCCATCTAGTAAGAATTTGTTTAATATTATTTTGACATTGATTATAGAATTCTTTTAAATCAATAAAATTGGATGTGCTGGTGGATTGAACCCGATAGGATTTGATTGGGAATTCTGTATCCGAAGCCAGATGAATTATTTCAACATCTGTTGCTCTTCTAGCAATTGCATTCTTATGCTTTTCCGATTTTAAATGTTTGATTTTTCCGGTTTGGCGGTACCTTTCTCCACATAGGTCGCAGATAATTTCGATTTGAGACTTAATCCTTTTTGGATTACTCTCAAGAGCGGAATTTGCATCATTTCCACTTCGCTTAATTCCAGCACTCGAAGTAGATGGTAGCTGGTCAATAATATCATATTCGTTGATATCTATCTTTTTTGTGTTTTTAGTACGGGCTTGCATTAGCGCATTGAAAGCATTTTTTGGTCCGAGACACCATTTATAATGCTCACTAAATTTTTCACAATCTACATCAATTGAACATAAATCACAACTAATCTTGTTTTTTATTCCCATAGCATTACGAGGTTTTGAACACTCCTCGTAATGAACTTCGAACTCCGACAGATTAATTTTGTTATTACAAATATCACACTGAACTGAAGCCATTGCTTAATATTTTTTGTTTATACTTTGTTATTAAGCGCACAAAAATTAAAAACGAAAATAGAGTTTTTAAGCAGAACGCAGGAAACCGACGATGTCTAGTTCGTTCCTTAGATCCAAAGAACTAACTTTTACCTAGTTGATATAATTGAACGAAGACTCTTTTTAAACTATCTCTGTTTGGAGAATAGGGTAGGGGAGAGTCGTATATATTCGATAAACATATAGGATTGTGGGTGCGTGTGTGTGTGTGAGGGTGGAAAATTTCTAGAAGTACATGGCTCTCAAACAATTGTGATGGCGACTGAATAGTTGTGTGTATGTAGATGCGTTCTGTTTCTTGGGTGTTTTTCAACCCAAATATCCTATAGAGTATATGGTGCTGGAGATCTTGTCGAGATCTCATACTATTAATTAAATGGGTTTACAATCAGTAGTTCCACGAATTAATACAACTACAGCTTTTAGTAGCTACAACTAATGCATTCGGCCTTTAATTTTATTGGGGTTGAAAAGGGATTCAGTCATGCCATGGGTTTCACAGAAATGTTCAGTGTGTATGGTTCTGTATCCCAAGATTTCGGTCACCAAAAACACAGGTACTTTTCCCTATACCTAAAAAATAGCCTTTGTACACACATAGATAGGATAACGGAATTTCTAATTTTAACTAGAAACTATCCTGACGGCTGAGAGATAGAGAAAGAGAGAAAGTCTCTCTTAGAAACATTTGACTAGCTCAACTTGATACTAAATTATATTGATAACATGTATATTAATAATTTCAAGTCAGGGCGCCTTAAATTAAAAGACCGTAATTAAATATTATATTTATTAATTATATATTTTAATTATATATTATAATTATATATAATTCTTAAACAATTTAAACTGTCTAAATAAAAATTTTCAAATATATATTATTCATAAAAATTAACTGACAATTTAAAATTTTTATCATATTCTTACATAGTTAAAATTATTAAGAAAAAATGTTGTTTGTTATTTATCATATTTTTAAATCAACTCCCGCGCTCAACCGGTACAAATACAGCGCCTGCGCTACCTGATTAAATGTTATGTAATGTAAAACAAAAACTCTAGGCTGTTACTTAACATATTTTAAAATCAGCTCCTGATCTCAACAGAATCAAAAACAGCCCCAGAGGTTAACCTGTTCAAACGACTATTTTACATTCCAGTATTTTACATTAGTTCACTTTTTTGCCGCCAGGGGGCATAATTTATTAATTAATAATTTTAACTATGTAAGACTATGATAAAAATTTAAAATTGTCAGTTAATTTTTATGAATAATATATATTTTAAATTTTTATTTAGACAGTTTAAATTGTTTAAGAATAATATATAATTATAATATATAATTAAAATATATAATTAATAAATATAATATATAATTACGGTTTTTTAACTTAAGGCGCCCTGACTTGAAATTATTAATATACATGCTATCAAAATAATTTAGTATCTAGTTGAGCTAGTCAAATGTTTCTAAGAGAGACTTTCTCTCTTTCTCTGCCTCTCAGCCGTCAGGATAGTTTCTAGTTAAAATTAGAAATTCCCTTATCCTATCTATGTGTATACAAAGGCTATTTTTTAGGTATAGGGAAAAGTACCTGTGTTTTTGGTGACCGAAATCTTGGGATACAGAACCATACACACTGAACATTTCTGTGAAACCCATGGCATGACTGAATCCCTTTTCAACCCTAATAAAATTAAAGGCCGAATGCATTAGTTGAAGCTACTCGCAAACAACATTTGATGGCACTTCGCTGCTAAAATCAGCTTAAACAAGAAGGAAAGCAAACTTCGGCAAGCCGAAGTTCATATACCCTTGCAGCTATTGCATTAATTAAATACTTTTGAAAACATTTAAATTATGATTTACTTGAGTATGTGCTAAAAAAAAACATTGAAACTATGATTATTTGCAGCTCAATTATTAGATAGTTATTTTATATATTTTTATTATTTCTATGGGAGCTATATGCTATAGACGTCCGATTTTGATAAAATTTATACCATAATTCTGAAATAATTAAACATTGCTATATGTCGAAGAACTAAACAAAAAATTAAAAAACAGAAAAGTTATAATTTTTTTCATTTATTTTTCCGATTGTTCCTATGGGAGCTATATGCTATAGTCGTCCGATTTTGATGAAATTGAAACCGTAATTCTGAAATATTAAACCATTACTATATCTCGAAGAACTAAACAAAAAATTAAAAAACAGCAAAGTTATAATTTTTTTTCATTTATTTTTCCGATTGTTCCTATGGGAGCTATATGCTATAGTCGTCCGATTTTGATGAAATTTAAACCGTAAATCGGAAATATTTTACCATTACTATATGTCGAAGAACTAAACAAAAAATTAAAAAACAGCAAAGTTATAATTTTTTTCATTTATTTTTCCGATTGTTCCTATGGGAGCTATATGCTATAGTCGTCCGATCCGGCTCGTTCCGACTTATATACTACCTGCAATAGAAAGACAACTTTTGGGAAAGTTTCATGCAGATAGCTTTAAAACTGAGAGACTAGTTTGCATATAAACGGACGGACAGACGGACAGACGGACAGACGGACAGACGGACATGGCTAGATCGACTCTCCTAGTGATGCTGATCAAGAATATATATACTTTATAGGGTCGGAAACGTCTCCTTCACTGCGTTGCAAACTTCTGACTGAAATTATAATACCCTCTGCAAGGGTATAAAAAGATGACACACCCAGTTGCTACTGCATATCAATTCTTTATTCAGATTGGGAAGAGGGATCTGCCAGTTTTCGGCCTTCGTTGCTTGTAGCTTCAAACCATGTGCAGCCTTTGAAGCATGGTACTGTGTGATTTTGGGCAACTCAAACCTTGTCACTCTAGACTTAAATGTGGCTGTAACCGATCCCCTGGTCTGAGAAGTTGAAGTACCGATCCCACTGAGTCTGGTTCTCGATTATTTCACAGCTAGCTTCAAAATGACTTTACTTGTCAAAAAATTTACCTGGCTTCCAGAATCTAAAATGCACCAAAAAATTTGGTAAGTTCCATCGGTGAATTTAATTATTACAATAGCAGTTGCTAGAAAATTGGGGGTGAACTATGTATAGAATTCTGCAGTTGTTGATCCAGTGTTATATCACCAATTTATTTAGCGTTTGCTGAATTCAATTCCGTCGCTGCATCGGCAAAAGCTTTTTAAACGTTGGACAGGATTTAATAGAATGTCCACCTCCGCAAATAAAACAACTATCTTTTCCACTGGTAAACACCGCTGTAGCTAAGCTTGCCTTTTTGGAATCGCTTTTAGCATTGGGCTTACCTTACTTCTTCTTACCTCTAGATACTATAAACTTTGAAATAATTGGCCAGGAAAAGTGTTTAGTGCAATCCCATTCGCTATTTCATTTCCCTACAGTGCCATCTTCCAGCTTGCCACAAACTAAATTAAACATAACAGCATATAAAATTTCCTGCTCGGTAGCTAGCGATTTTAAGAAAGATAGTTGTTAATTTTCACTGTCTACTGAAATTTTGAAGTCCTCTGAGTTTTAAATTAAAATTATTTTCATAACGATCATGCAGCAGGCGAAGAGCACAAATATAATCTTCCCCTGGTAACGATTAATGGGACGGGAACTAGAGCAGATCTCAAATGAATCATTTTAGATAGCTCATCCAGTTCACTGTCACTCACTGTATTAAAAAAGATCTTTGAGTGCATTTTCCGAAAAATTCAGGAATCTTCAAGGAAGGAATTGGTACCGAGCGCTGCTGCCGAGGGTCTGTGTGCTATTCACACCAAGGCCATGCTAGACTGCTCAATACGTTAGTATTGTATAGTACGGTGTACAGATAATAACTATCACTCACTGTATTAAAATCGCTTGTCCATTAGGTGCATTTGATTTTTGTAATGTAAACCCTGTTGTCGGTAAAAGAATTCACTTGGCCAATTTCAGCTGTAAGAGCTACTTTCTCCCTTGATTTTTTAGGGGCCATGTTTTAAACAACGAACTTAAAATATTTATTCGGCTTATCCCTAATCAAATTCAATAAATTTGTAATATAAGTTCTCTTTGTTGCTTATCTTGGCTAAGTTCTTTTAAAGTTCAATCGAAAACTTAATAGCTTGTGAATGAGCACTTAAAGAAAACTTAAAAAAATGCCAATGTCAATGGCATTGCATCCAATACATTTAACATGTAGTCACTGTATATAAAATTAGCTAACGATCAATTCTAACCACACACAGTAAAGACCGATTTAATTTTAATTTAATTTTTATTATAATCCCAGTGCAGCAAGTTTACACTTAGTTTTGTAGCGCCAGTCACTTTGAATGGGAGACACAAACTTATTTAAACAGGCATAAACTTAAAACTATTACTTGCTACTAACATTTTGCCTTACTCTGTTACGTGTGCATACTAGTGCTACAGTCCTGAAAGGACATGGGCCGAGGTAAATCGTCCATGCACCGGATTGCGCCGCATGAACTCGACGGGTTTGGTTGTAAGAACCACTATCCTTCATAACAATTATGTAATTTTTTTGACATACTCCACTGTAGCGTCAGTAATGTTTAAATTTGGGTTACATTATAAGTTTGTTTGATAAAAAAGCTTACACGTTCTACTAGTACGGATTGCAAAATTATAAATTATTATTTATATTTGTAGTAAATATTTTTTACTTAATTTAAACATTTCAATTTTATGAAAAATAGTTTAATAAAAAAGATACTAAATAAAACAAATATAATGGTAAAATAATCGTAGAAACTTTCTTAGCCTTGATTTATTCCTTCTTTTTTTAAATATATAAAAAAAGTTATCAAAAAATGTTATAACTGATTTTAATTAGAATATTATTATTTTGATTAACTCTGTTGTACGTATATATATGTATAAATATAAATATAAATATAAATAAAACTTGTTTTGGATTTGAGATCTAGACGCTCTGGATCCTGGGCTTTAAAGAATTAAGGATTACATATACTTGCGTGCAGTAATAGAGGGGGCTATTCCTAAATCACTAATTCACAATCACACTCAAATCAAAAACGTATTTAAAACATGAAAGGAAGCAGTCTCGGCAACCCAAATTTCATAAACCATTGCATCTTTGCAAATATGTAATATTCTTTGAAATACCTAAATTTGGATTTATTTTAGTTTATGTTAAAAAAAATTGAAGCTATGATGATTTTCAGGTAATAATAATAAAATTATTGTAAAAGCGTAGTTCTCAATTATTAAACCATTACTAACACCACAAAAAAAAAAAATACGAAAAATAGAGTTAACAATTTTCGTCACATATTTTTATATATATATATATAGTCTATAGTCGTCCGATCCGGCTCGTTCCGACGAATATACTACCAGCAATAGGAAGACATGCAGATAGGTTTAAAACTAAGAGACTAGTTTGCGTTAAAACGGACGGACATGGTTAGACTCTCTTAGTGATGCTGATCACGAAGGGTTGGAAATGTCTCCTTAACTGCGTTGCAAACTTCTGACTGAAATAATTATACCCTCTGCAATGGTATTGCTCACTGCGTTCTCTCTTTGGGTTATTTTTGGTCATCTTGGCTTATTCATCTACATTTAGAAATGCATTGAAATCTTTGCTCATTATTGTTGTTGGTCCATGATTTTTATTGCGGTTGATAGTTGCTATTGCCGTTGTATCTCAAAAAGATGAATATGGTAAAATCACTTATTCACAATTTGTTCACTGTAGATCTAGGGACCCAGGATATATGGGCAGGGGCTTCCACTTCAGAATATATTGTTCTTATCTGCAAGGCAGCCCTCCTAGCCAAAGTTACACCGGGCTCAGCTTGTGTTGTTACGTTGCTTCTCTTCCGCCGCTCCTTTTTTTTCTGGCAGCCCATTATATAGAGGTCTAGTGCCTGGAATGGTGAGTAATGAATTCCACTGTATCTATTAAAATTCATAAACTGTTCCAATAATTGCACTCAGATCGATTTCATGGACTGAACTAAATTTGTCCTTAACTTGGGTGCAAAAGTCAAGGATTCCATTGTCGTACAATAACCTATGGTGTCGTTTATCACATTGCAGTGCATTGAACCCGGTTGACTTGGGAAAGATTCAAATTCAGTTATGGAAAAGACTTTAAGCCTAGACATCCTTGTGAAACAAAAAACTATAAAGATTGGATGCACCTACTGGTTCCTGGAGTCATTGGGTAGTGTATTGTTGTATGACATTACTTAAAGGTGGACATAAGCTTGATGTCTTTGTTTGATGTTTAAATGAGCTTGCGAAATTCTTGCACTACACTTAAGAACTCATTTTTTAAATTTATTATGTTTAAAAGATTGTTAATTAAAAATTGCCTTTTTAAGCGTTTATCAACAGAATTTACATGTTCTTTTTGTTGCGTAACTCTTTTGATAGTTTCGATGATGAGCAAAAGACTGCTCAGGGAAATGAGAATCAATACGGTTGATGATCTTCTGCAATTGTTTATTGAATATAAAACTGAGTTAAATGTGTGCATTGAATTGTCAATTAAAGCTATAAAGATAAACGCGACCTAGCTCTCAAGGCAACAAGAAAAAGAGAAAGAGAGAGGCTGCAGGCTAACATATTCATTCGCCACGAATCTACAGTGCATCATACAAAACAGTCCACTTTTTGTTTTTTATTTTACTTTAAGTATTCATTAATTTTAGATTTAAACTGAGTTGCGATCCTAATTGTTTCATAGCTATGAGACAGACTATTCCACAGACCGATAGCATTGACGAAGAATTTCCTACTCGAGCAAGCGATTTACCAAGCTTTTATAATTCCTTAAGTATGTGGCTATTATTATTTACACACCAAAACTATCAATATTTACCTGCCGTCTTTAATATTTCTTAAATTCATCAACACAGCTAATTCTCCCTTATCTGCTGTGACATTATAACTTGACTACAAGTTGACCTATTGGTTTAAAATTAACACTTAATATTTTTGAGTGGGTCCTACCTTCGAACTTTTGGATTGGTTGAAAACTGTCCTTTTGGCAGTATTTAAAAAGTAATTTTTTCACCTCAAAAAATGATTTTTTTTCAAACCTACTCCATTTTGTAAATATTTGATATTTTTTGAAAGATTGTAGATCATTGAAGGGGAAATATTTATTTAGTTTTTATAATATTTTCAAAATATTTTATTATGTACATCCTTAAAAAAAATCTACAAATCGCCTATTTTTTCGGGGGTTACACGGGTAGAGCCCCATAATATTTTAAGTTCAAAGATTATACTAGAAAAACTAAGTTCAATTAAATTAATTTAAATAAGCAGCGCAAGCAGACGTCTTTATCCTATAGCTGCATCGCATAAAAATCGAAATGTATTTAGTTGTTTTAATGAAAATATATCTTTGGCAATAGCGGCAAGGGTTTAAATACTTCGGCTTGCCGAAGCTTGCTTCCTTTCTTGTGTTCCAACATTTTCGTCGCAAATTGGTGATTCAACCTTAAGTAAAAACATTAACCTAAAGTAAAAACTTAATTATTTGCAAAAAAGTGTAAAGTAAAAAAAAAAACTGTTCCAGGACTCTGAAACAAGACCTAAACATTTTTCTGAAATTGAAAAAACAGAGCCTTAAAAATTTTCATTGCGAATCACTTTTGAACGGAGCATCGGATACAAGAGTTTTAAGTGTCATTTGACGCGTATGTCATCTTTACCGTCCTTTCTCCTGAACCATTTAACTTTCCTAAGATCTTGGTATGCAATCCCTTTTCTTTTAGACTTACATTTCCTGTGGTGTATTACTCAATCGGACAATTACGATCTTGGTGCGCATCGTCACAATATGTACTGCCGTCCATATTTTGTTTTCAATTTGTATAAGAACATTTTAAAAATAACACCTAATTTGTAATTTATATTAAAAAAATTATAGTTGTTAAGGTCCCCGTTTTGGACATACCGTTTTGTCGTAGATTTGTTCTTTTTTTGGGTTCTTACATATTGACTTATTCAAAAGGCTGTGTAGACAAAAAACCTTTCTTTAATTCTTGATAATATGTTTAAGCGAAATTTTCAATCAGAACACACTTTCGTATTGCTTTTTCCTCCAGTAATTATCATTCAATTAGGCGGATTTTTAAGAATGTTAAATATCACCCTAAAATAAATAAATTACATAATGGTTAATTTTAATTCATTTAAAACTTAAATATTTTAAAGGGCAAAATTACTTCATGACGCCTGGAACTTGGCTTATGCTGGAGAATTAAATTTTGCAACAGCTTTAAATATGACTTTATTCATGAAAAAGGAACGCAATCATATTGTTTGGAATCCGGTATTTACATTTCTAGACCAAATCGGCAGACGTCTTGAAGTATCTTCAATTAATAAAAAGTTTGAGGTATTCTAAAAATACTTGCATAAAAAATTATTTAATTCAAAGTTTATATTTATAGTTGTATACTATTAACCTTTTGGCTCCATTATATGAAGATTTGGGTACGGAAAATGTCAATGAAGAAATATGGAAAGCAGAGTTACGAAAATTGACTAAAACATTTTTATGCCGTGCGGGATATTTTCCATGTATCAAGGCTGCACGAAGCGCTTTCGAAGTGTGGCTTAACAGTTCTAATCCGAACTTTGACAATCCGTAAGTATTATACATACATATTAACCGTTATGTGAGCGGTAAATTTTTGTTTTAACGTTATTGACCTTTGTTAGTGCAAACATTGTGAGTATGGTTTATGTCTATGTCTAACTGCTGACTCAGGAACAAGTTTAAATAAAAAACATGAAAAATCTGTTAAGTGAATCCAGTGCTCTCGTACTGTAATCATGAACTAACATGGCCAAGACCATTAAAATCTTAAGTAAGGCCTTAAACTTCTAATTTCCCTGATCTGATAGGGCTGTTTTTTTAATTAATCGGTCTATTGGCAGAATGGGAAAGTGCTATTTACAGTTTTTAGAGAAGAGGTTATAGAAATAGAATGTGAGGATGTATTTGTTCCTGAGAACCCTGCGGAAACTACCGCGTGGCTTTGCTTCGCAGGGTCAGGATCCACTCGGTAGCGAAGCTTATCTCGAAGTCGCAATAAATACGCTGCATCTCTTTCCTCGCCTAAAAAATTATGTGAGCTGGGATCGTCATCGTGGCCAAGCCTGGTAAGGTAGGTCCTGAAGCATCCTCTCAGAATCTGAGTCAACCAAAAGTTTACCTCTTCCTTCGATCCTTGCATTCATTTTTAGATTTCAGGTATTACTCGGTGGGTCCAGCGTCCCTCAGCTGATTGCTGCCAGCGAGCCTGCGACGTCGAGAAAGTGCACCGCCCTCCTAGATTCTGGACTTCTTTCTGGATCTCCTTAGCTCAGCTTAGCTTCAACTTCCACCAGATCGATGGGGATGGTTCCGGAAATAACTACGGCTGCGTCATCGGACTCTGAGAGCACATATTGGGGTGGCTTACAAGATTGTCGACCGAATGACTGACTGCAGGAGTACGGACCCCTTGTGTTTAGCATTATTTACGATAGTGCCCTAGCGACATTTGCTGCTTTTTTGTTTGCTTCCGCGAGGTGGTCCCTGAATGACAGTCTTGTATTTATCATAAATTCCTCAGTTTTGTGATGCGCTATACCGAGGCCTATTGTTGAGAGCCACTCCTCGCTTTGCTTAAAAGGCGCGCATCTTTTTGCTGTGTTTTGGCCACAATAACGATGTCTATGTCGTTCGCAAAGCCTATCATCTCGTACCTCATGGTAATGCTAGCCCTAGAACGCCGTCGTAGTTTTTGAACGTTCATGCACTGTAATCAGTACAAGCAAGTGTCGAACGAAACCAAGCGAGCTTGTTACGCGCGGGCACTATTAGCATAGTATACAGTTATCGAGTTCGCGAGGAAAACACAAATAACATAATATAGAGACATTAAAACGGTGCAAATTTGTTAAAACTGTAGTTTTAAAGACAGGGAAGCTTTAGAAAAGATCTTTCTGTTATTACCAAGAATAAATACAATTTGACCTGTTTATGAATTTCGACAAGAATCCGCACTATAGGTAGTTTGGAAGAACTTGGCAAATAAAACAGCCGTTTCAGAGTCAGTAGACGCCTCAGTTGAGTTTGGCCTCATTCATTGCTCATTTTTTGTTTTAACTATACGATTTTACGTAAGTGCGAGCAAGACAACCTATGACGATTCCAATTAGCAATGAATAAAAAAAATTTTCAGAACCGCTACCCGACTGTAAAAAATATGAACCGGATTTTGGCATAAAAAAAACCATTTGATGAAATACCACTGGGGCCGATACATTACAATGTACAATTTGTACAATTTTGCTCATTGATTGGAATGAAAAAGAAAGACTTAAACGTAAACGAAATAATTTTTACCATTTAAAGGTAACAACTGAAACCATTTAAACGTTAAAATTAGCGGAAAAAACACAATATAATAAACAAAACAAAAAAGTTTTAATTTAACTTTTAAAAGGCAGTGTGACAGTGAACTTATTGCCAAAAAAATCTCAAGCAGTATTCATATAGTTGTCTCTGTCTCTTCAATGAATCTTTTAATAAATGAGACGCACAATTGAATGTCATACCCGTATAATGAAGGCAAGGCGGAATTTTTTCGCTATACATGTACAAAGTAATAAAATTGCTTCGGATTATTTGAAAATTCGGTTTAACACAGGTTTAAATACATCGAATAGCATTTACTGTTAAGAACATTAAAATCCGATCGAGCAAGCACATATGTTGACAAATCAGATGGCTTGTCCGTCCTTTTGTAATTTTTCTAAGTGTTATTCATTTAGGTTTTTACTTCTTTGAAGCTCTTGTGTAAATTACCGAGGTCTGTTCTGTCTTGGAGGAAGACTTTCAGAAACGCATTCGGCCTGTTGCCATTCTTGCCGACGCAGCGGCTGGATTGCATCCGCCACGGGCATCCGTCCGATGCATGTTCGGCGGTGTCAGCTAGCAGTTGGTGTTGACGCTGCTGGTCAATGCTCGTGTAACGGAAGCTCAGTACCAAATGGAAGGCGAAAATGTGTTAAAACTGTAGTTTTTAAGACAGGGATAGAGGTTGAAATGAAAATTGTATTATATAGATTATTATGATTATTACAAAGAACACGAAAGGGTTCATGCAGGCCAAAATTTGAGGTATATCTTGGCAAGTTAAAGGATGTTAGTTACGGGTTGGTCTAAAAAGTTAAGCGGCTTACAAGTCAATATCACCTTTGACAAGATTGTGCATAAACATAGTTCCAAGCATGATTTCACGATTCACAAGAGAAGGTAAATTAAGCAATATTATCTACCAGAGCAAGAAGGCAACCCTACGTTTTGATCCCGACTCAATATGATAAACATGTACTTGGTATTGGGGACTGCAACCGTGAGCGCAATATTCTTAATTAGGACGGACAAGGAAAGTAAATAATAATTTAGTTATATAAGAATCGTAAAATTCGTAAAAAATAAAGAACACACATATCCATGTTAACAGTAGTATTTATGTGACAGTCAAATTTTAATTTTGGGTCAAGAAGAACTCCAAAATCGTTGACCCAATATATACGGTCCAGTGGCATATTATGAAGAGTGGCAAATTATTAAGGATAAGCAAAGTTAAGCAACATCAGAATACATTAATACTCGGGATTATGCTATGACAGAAGGAAGATCATTGATGGATAAAGTAAATAGCAATGACTATCATGAGGCACTGCAGATGTTACGTTAATCATATTGGAAACTGCGTTTTTAAAAATCCCTCTGAGTTCTTCCATTCAAATAATTTGAAATCCAAGTTAAAAGATAATTCGAAAGCCCGACTGATCTTGTTTAAATAAAATAACAGCAAGGTTGGCTGTTGGACAAACTTCATTCTAATTGGCCGGTGCATTTTAATTATTGTTTTTATTGTATGCACTTAGTTGAGTTCGACCAACTTTGGAAATTGGCTGTTCTGCATTCCTACGATCGCTTACCAAAAGGTGCAAGCTCAGCGCACGTGGATAAGTTCGTGTGAACTTTATTGAGGGAATTGAGGGCTGTTTGTTGGTGGATGGCGGATCCGTAGCTAACTAAAGATTCTATGGCTGCATTGCTTCTTAGTTTTCCAGCCCTTTTTGTTGTAAATGTTGAGTTCCTTGACCATTTGTAGTGAGAAAACTTCCTTTAACTTCGTCTTGTCTCCTTAGAGTTGGAACAACGGAATTTCTGATCCGACCACGCTGTTACTGTAACTGTTGAATTACGGTATTGTATTATGAAAGAATCTTGCAGTTGTAAAAGTTTTTCATCTATGTGTTGATTGTCATCATCTAACATTCTGGTTTTTGAAGGTTCAAGAGAGCGTTTACCCATGTCTCAGTTTCTTATCACAAGGATCACATAGGATCACAAGGTTTCATTATGGCAAATAATTGTCTCTTACATTCTAAAAAATGTTCATATTTAATATCATTGATTAATTGGAATTCTTTTTATTGCTTTAATTTGCAATTTGTGGCTTATTTGACTCGAGCAAATACCAATAATTCTATGTTAAAAAATAAGTTATTTCTTCTTTAAAAATTTCTTCCACTATTTTGGTTTCTGTGTTCGTAATTACAAACGAATTTATTGTGTTAGACTTGGCCCATGTAATTGCGTATATTATGTTGGTTATTTCTTCTTTTATTATTTGAATTTAATACAATAAAATATTTGCTGATTTACGACTTCTTCCGAGCTCTGTGCAACTTTCAGTATTGCAATAGTATCGTTAGTCAGTTGGTTAATTTTTTGATTAATTAAACTGTTAATTATTACTAGTCTATTGTTGTTTTCTAACTGCTCATTTATCTTATTTTCTAAGATCTGATAGTCCTGGTGATCCCGCCAGCCATTTCCATGTAGTACCTATTGTTTCTATTGCCTTTTTTGAGTTTTGGAGTTTTTTAGGAATGATATGGGTGTAATGGATGAGATGAGGTGAATGAATGAAATGATTATTCTAACTTCGCAAGAGTTTCTTCATACCTTTGAAGGTTAAAAATGTGGATGATTTTAAAAGTTCCGTCTTACTTAGCTGCCAATCCGGTTTCGAGTTAGATTATTTGTGAACTGGAATAGTCGAGGACTGTTGTTATCCCTAAGCATGTTGGTAATAATAGTCTGAATAATTATGTTCTTATATTGTTTTTAGGTATGTCTTTTCTGGTTTATGTTTTAATGGTGGTCATTTTATTTTCTGCTTCTTTCTCGGCTTGTATCTGGTGAAGTTTAGTTCTTTACCCTTTATCTTTTTTTACATGGACTGTTTCGCCTGGTAGTATTTTTCCCTGACTGTTGTATTTGAGGTTGGCTGTTTGCTTATTTTTAATTTTCTGTTTTATTTCTTCTCGTTTTTTTTCTATGTCTACTGCTGAACTGGAGATTGTGCTTCTCAAAAATATGTCTATGAAGCTTTCTTTTGTTACAGAATGGATCGATTTATTATATTGCCATTTCGGCCTTAACATTTCCCTCAACGGATTTTTAATATCTTTAGATGCTCTTGACTCTTTGAAAACTTTACAATTCCTTTTAAGAATCTATATTTTTCGATAATATAAATATCTATATCTATATATCGTATTTTGATTCTTTACAATTTGACGGGCTTGAACTATTTTCTTTATAGCTTGTAAAAAAAATAACTCTTCAAAATTTGTATTTTGTTCTCTTATGGTCTCTTTTATGTTCGAGGGTAATTATTTTGTTTTGTTGGGATTCGTGGTCTGTTTCGTTTTGAGTAAACCTTACATTGTATGATTTAAAATAGGTATTGTAAATGTTTGAATTTTCCCCATTACCTCTTCGGATGTTATGATTCCGCTTATAAGCTTAAATTTTCTTCTGTGCAAGAGTTTTGTTTAATTATGTGTCTGAGGTATCTTGGGAATGGGATTTCGCAACTATAGAAATCTGTGTCGGCAGTCAGTATATATAATTGGGTTTTAAATACGTTAATTGGAGCTTCTGCCGAATATATGAGGATGTGTGACAAGCTTTCGTCTGTATGAGCTTATGCTGGGGAGCTTATTTCCGCGAGGGGCCGGTCCAACGCGTCCGCTACTACATTAGCTACTCCGGGCTTGTACCTGATCTTTTGGTTATACTCGCCAATGAGGTTTCCCCAGCGTTTAAGCTTAGCGTTATGGTGTTTTACGCTATTTGAAAAACTTAAGGGTTGGTGGTCCGTGTATATTACCACTTTTGAATACCCGTAAAGATAATGCCTTAAGATTTAGAGCGCCCAAACGATAGCGAGCATCTCTCTTTCGTTAGTTACGTAGTTCTCTTCAGTTTTTGATAGGATGCGCGAAATAACCGTTATGGCCTATAAGTTAGTTCCAATACTGCGCTCATTGCGTAACATGAAGCGTCAGTAGTTAGCTGGAATTATTTTCCGAAATCTGGATAGGCCAGGGTTGCCTCCCTGGAGACGAGAGTATTTTTAAGTTTTTCGAATGCTATAATCGCGTATTTGCTCAAGTTAATAGCAGTTCTGCTTGACTTGGTCTTAGATATACGGTCTTCTTCGACTCTTAGAAGAATGATTAGGGGTTTTTTCACGTAATCTTTTATGAGCCGGCTATATAAATGTCATGCCCAAAAGTGAACGGAGATCTATGATTGATTTTGGAACTGGAAATTTTGTAATCGCTTTTATTTTATCTATGTTTTTTTTTAATCCAGCGCGACGATTTTCGCTCCTTTGTAAACCTCGCCGAGCTGCGCTGTCGCCTTTCTGTATAGGTCATCCGACCGCCGACTATCGCAGGCCACCACTTTGACGCTTCCTTGGAACCACCCCGCGTCCTTGCAGCACGGTGTTGGCTGGGGGAAGTCTCGGAGCAGGGCCATACACAAGATGGCTAGCTTCTCCTCGACTGCCTTCCATTGATTTTTGGGGATCCGGCCTCCGGGATTTCCCTCGTCCACCAGCCCAATTAAAATCCTATCCCGCGCGATGTCCGCAAAGGACAGGTTTAGTTTTGACCTTCGATCTCTTTGCCGCAGGTCCAGGCAATTCAAGAGATCACTGCCTCTTCGGCTGTGCGTTCTCTGCACTAGGCGCCGACGCGAGCGACGGAGGTGCTGGCTCCGAATGTCTTCCACCTTTACATCCCCCATTTGGGATGGGGCCCTTTCGGGATAGCCCCCGAGCTGGTGCCAGCACAGGCGGAGCCAACGCTCGCAGATCCTTTCGCTGTTGCAGCACCCACCATCTCCAGCGTGACGGGTATCTTAGGAGTGCCCGGCTCTATTGTGGTGTTTGTTGTTTTTTTATTGGTGTCCATTATTTGAATTCCACGAGTTGCGGAGAAAGGGAAGGTCCACCCGGGCAGGGATCCGCGATGCCCGGGTAAGGTTATAGTTAGAACAGGGGTTCGCCATCTCCCTGAACCCACCGTTTGAGACTAAGCTAGTTGTTAACAGGACCCTCAGCCAGGCTGACTCTCGGCAGGGTCCGACTTACAACTTAGTCCGGCCCGGTGGCTCGGTAGGCCCTATCCCTTTGGCTCCGACAAGCCCGGAGGGTGCCCCTGTGCCATATAAGTCGCCTCCTACGACAAGCAATGACGAGCTGTGGCAGTATTTTTCGCCGCTTACCACACAGCTATATACCTTTTTGAGATAATACATTCATTTAACTCACTGGTGCATTATATGGTGATCTTGAAGGTCTTACCATCTCTTAGCATATCTGTTATTGGATTTTATACTTCCTGTTGGAGTGATATTGGGTATGGGTAATGTTTTCCGTAAACTGGGGAATCTGATGATGTTCTGCTCTCACCTACTACTTTAGTTGTGTATGCTCACGTTGTATCGGGGTCTGCAAATATATTTTTTTATGACTTTGTACTAGGAGACTTATTAATTGTCTTTTACTGCATAATCGTTATTTGCCGATTTGTTCATATAATTTATCTGACGCGATCGAACCGACTGCTCGACGTCCATAGGTTTCGGTTGTGGTCGTGGCGGAGGTTTTGGAGTGCTATAGGGTGCTAATGCACCGGTTTGGTTTGCATAAGGTTGACAATAAATTTGAAATGATTAGGTTGAATAATTTAAATTTCTCCAGTCGAAGGTACTAAACGTATTTGGCTTGGATTATGGTACTGATGCGGATGGAAGTTTTGTTTGACGTCTACCATCCGATATGGTTGTTGTGGTTAGGGTGGTAGCATGGGTGCCCTCCCTAAATACGGAGTTTTTGGTGTCTGGTTATTCCTAGTATTTTGCACACTGCATAAATGTAGAGCGTGTCCTAAGTCATGTGGTTCTTTAATGACCAGTAATTGTGCCAGGTTTCCATTAAGGCCTCTAACAAAAGTGTCCAAGGTTTTTTTCCTGTACATGGCTGTCAGAGATTGTACAGTTTCTTATGAGGCATCTAAGCTTCCAATTTGGTTCAGAATTAGTGATAGTTGTTGATAAACTGCCTGGTAATATACCTTGACTAAGAGCATAGAGCTGATATTCTAAAGTCTTTAAGACGCGCTTGTCGGCGAAATGCGCTGTTAAGCATTTTGAAATAGCTCTCCAATGTATGGGGGTATTATATAATTCTAGTACTGCATCCGCTTGACCAGTAATTTTGTTACGGATTGCTAAAAGAATTCAATAATATTTTTTCCTTTGTGTTCTTCTCGGACATGATTCGCGGGTTTATATTTGTGATACTTTTTGGGTTAGGATATATGAGCAGTGAAAGGTTGAGTTTACATTTAATTTTCATTACTCAGAATTCGGAAGTTGTTGCCTTAGGAATTAGAGTGTGGGGGTTTTTTATTATGGGGTGGATTTTTTTTATTATTGTGTGGGGATCTTATTTTCTCTTTTAATTACTAAAATGTGTCTTCTACACTTTATGTTTGGGTAAAAATGTTTGTTATTTGAATATTTTTCAATTATAAATAATTTAAACGTTTTTGTTTTTAGTAGATTGCTTAAAATTATTCTCACAGCAGGAACAAATCTTGACGGCAGGTTCGGCGGATTCCGTTTTTTCCCACGCTGCAGCGATCTCTCCTGAGTTTGAGTGTACAAAAGGGCCTTCTCTGTACCTTAATTCACGTTCCCTTCGAACGGATTCCACTGGGCAAAGGTCCTGTTTTTTTCAGCGTTTGTGGCGTTTTAAAACGGCACTTCCGGGTCTCGGGATTTTTGGGTTGGATTTTGTTATAAAAAACTAAATCAAAGTTATCTTTATAGAGTTGTACTAAGAACTAATTTACTTAAGACAATTATTGATTATAGCTACACGTCGCTCCATCGCTGCCACCGTCTCTGCCGCTGTTGCTGTTTCTGCTCACGTTTTTTGATATTATTGGTTGCTGGTTAATTGTAATTGGCCGGCGCATTTTAATTATTGTTTTTTTTTTTGTATGCACTTAGTTGAGTTCGATCAACTTTCGAATTGGCTGTAATTGTCGGATCTTTATTTTTGCAGATTTACGTGGAAATACATTTAACTTAGAATTAAAGCTTATGTTATGATTGCTACTCGTTGCTTTTTATTCCTCCCATTCCTATCTTCATATGGGTTTCTGTTTGTAAGTGTTGCGTTAAGCCTAATGGAGGTCTGTTATGTTCAGTCTCGGTGTAACAGGGTGCGAGAAAAAGAGACGGCCATATGGTTTTGGCAAAGTCTGTTATTAAGAGAATGTTGTCCAATTTTGGCTGGATATAAAAGGAAGTTCTGATTAATAGATCAAAACAGTCTCGATCAAGGTGCGGTCACGAAATGTCACAGCCGAGAAAGCGCGCGGTTCGAAACGCGCGGAATTCATTGTGGAAGTCGATGTTCCGACATATTCTTTTTGTTTGGTATCGTTTTGCCGTACATATTCTTCGTGGATGTCGTTTACGTAATTTTCTTCTACCAACTGATGAAACTCGTGCTCTGAACTTGACGTTACTCTCTGAATTTTACTGCGCGGTACTCTCTCTCTCTGGTTGAATATCGTTACATGCCGGTTTGTTCATATAATTTATCTGACGGTTCGAACCGACTGATCGACGTCCAAAGGTACCGGTTTCAGTTGTGGACGTGGCGGAGGTTTTGGTGTGCTATAGGGTGCTAGTGCATCGGCTTGGTTTGTATAAGGTTGGCTATAAGATTGATTAGCTTGAGTAATTGGGATTTTTCCAGTCGCTGGTACTAAATGACTTTGGTTTGGATTATGGTAGTGATGCGGATCGAACTTTTGTTTGACGGCTACCATCCGATATGGTTGTTGTGGTTTGGGTGGTAGCATGGGTGCCCTCCCTTAATACGGAGTTTTTGGTGTCTGATTATTGCAAGTATTTTGGTTCTCTAGCAGACTGCATAAATGTAGAGCGTGTTCTGTACATGGCTGTCAAAATTTGTACATTTTCCCAATGTGGTTCAGAATAAGTGGTATTTGTTGACAAACTGCCTTGTATTATTCGTCTTAAATGTTGTTACCTTGACTAAGAGCATAGAGCTGATATTCTAAACTCTTTAAGCCGCGCTTATCGGCGAAATTCGCTGTTAGGCATTTTAAAATAGCTGTCAAATCTGAGGGGGTATTATATAATTCTATACTGCGTCCGCTTGGTGAACCAATTCTGTTTGCAAATCCTCTGTTTTTATTTTTTCTCAATGTCCTTCTTGGTCAAGAATCGCGAGTCTGTCTTCCAAATCTTGTTCGGTAATTTTGGGTTAGAATATATGAGCAGTGAAAGGTTTAGTTTACTTTTAATTTTCAATACTCAGAATTCGGAATTTGTTGCCTAAGGAATTAGAGTGTGGGGGTTTTTTATTATGGGGTGGAATAAAATAAAATAAAACTAAGAACGGTGCAAATTTGTTAAAACTGTAGTTTTGAAGACAGGGAAGCTTTAGAAAAGATCTTTCTGTTATTACCAAGAATAAATACAATTTGACCTGTTTATGAATTTAGACAAGAATCCACACTATAGGTAGTTTGGAAGAACTTGGCAAATAAAACAGCAATTTCAGAGTCAGTAGACGCCTCAGTTGAGTTTGGCCTCATTCATTGCTCATTTTTTGTTTCAAATATATGATTTTACGCAAGTGCGTAATGAGCAATGAGCAATGAATAAAGAAAATTGTCAGAACCGATACCCGACTGTAAAAAATATGAACCGGATTTTGGTATAAAAAAAATTTGATGAAGTACCACTGGGGCCGATACATTACAATGTACAATTTGTACAATTTTGCTCATTGATTGAAATGAAAAAGAGAGACTTAAACGTAAACGAAATAATTTTTACCATTTAAAGGTAACAACTGAAACCATTTAAACGTTAAAACTAGCGGAAAAAACACAATATAATAAACAAAACAAAAAAGTTTTAATTTAACTATTAAAAGGCAGTGTGACAGTGAACTTATTACCAAAAAAATCTCAAGCAGTATTCATATTGTTGTCTCTGTCTCTTCAATGAATCTGTCAATAAATGAGACGAACAATTGAATGTCATACCCGTAAAAGAAGGCAAGGCGGAATTTTTTCGCTAGACATGTACAAAGTAATAAAATTGCTTCGGATTATTTGAAAATTCGGTTTTACACAGGTTCAAATACATAGAATAGAACAATAAAATCCGATCGAGCAACCACATATGTAGAAAAATCAGATGGCTTGCCCGTCCTTTTGTAATTTTTCTAAGTGTTATTTTTTAGGTCTTCGAAGCTCTTGTGTAAACCCCGGAGGTCTGTTCTGTCTTGGAGGAAGACTTTCAGGAACGCGTTAATTAAAAAACCTGTTAAAAACGCTATAGAATAATTCAGTTGCACTGTACATATCCATGCAATGGTATAAGTTTGTCCAGTTGTATTCAAAAATCATGTAGTTTAGCTTATTAAAGTCGCAATTTCCAAAGCATTTTGTCTTAGCTTCACAAACTAAAAGGGAATAGGTATCAGGCAGGGCAGTGAAATTGTCAATTCCATTGTGGAATGGTATCGGTCCTCTGGGGCAACTAGAGGGTCAATTCTAGATACAACGTCCTCAGACGAATCCAAAACAAATACAAGATCTAATTGCATATTTAACGCTAATTTTTGTAATAAATGGTCTAAAAGTCCATCCACAAAGTCATGATCCGACAAAAACGTGCAAAAAAGTGAGTCATTGGGAGATGACCAAGATATATCTCGCAACATTAAAATCTCTCAAAACAATCAAATGAGCCCTGTCGCAAAGTAGAGATAGAACAGATATAATAGCAGACAAATGATAAATCGAAATGTCAGACCCAAAGGGATTATAAGAGCAGGTTACAAAAACAGATAAGGCATATAAGGAAACTTTTACACTAACAAATTCTATTTCATTAAGGTAATCAGTCTGAATTATCTCCGATGTTAGACTGGAGCTAACAGTTATAACCCCCCCACCTCCCCTACAAGAAACGCGATCAATTCTATAAGTGTTAAAGTTGCTTGGAAAAACTTCGATGTTGGAAATCTCCGGTTTCAGCCAAGTTTCTGTGAAGACTAAAACATGTTCATTAAAGGCAGAGGAGTCGGCGAACAGCTTAAGTTTTTGGAACAGACTCTAAAATCGGAGGCCGATTATTATTTCTTTGCTTTTACGAATAAATTCATTTATTATTAGTTCATCATCAGGCCAAAACTTTTTATTTATAACGTTGAAAGACGTCGAAAGGAACAGATATTTTAAAGGAGGAAATCTTCCAAGCGTATGGAAACTCAACTGTAATGCTTGGTGATGGGTATTTTTCTTAAAAAACTCCATAACAACATCAGATGTGGTTTCGTGGGTAAATCGAGAAAGGAATAATTGTTTCCTATGGGGAACAACAAAAAGTTTATTTTTACCACCACCAACATCTTGAACACTTTGAACATTTTTACACCGACTGTTCAGACATGAACACGTATAAATATAAGTATATGAGCTGAACATAGCAGCCACTTGAGTCAAGCAAAATTTATATACACATTACTGTAAAATTACCGCATGCAAGCGGTCATAGAATGTATTTGACTATAACATTTTATGAGCTCTGTGCATGTGTCTTTGTCAATCGTTCCAGAGCCATAATTTGCGATCTGTTACCTAAACCTTGTAAGGGAACAGTTGTTAGCACTTGTAATATGTAAGTGCATATATAGCTATCCCGCTCAGGGCAAATGGATGCGGTCTCTGCGTAGGCCATAGATGAGAAAAGAATACGAATCACACCAATGTTACTTGTAACTTTGTAATATAAAAAATGTTTGAAATTATAACTCAGCAAATGAAGACGTGTCATTATTTGGCCGATCTTTTTATTTCCTTAAATTCTGTATGTACTGTAGCTAGGATAGTATAATAAAAAATCTCTTGTTCAGCCACCCATGGTAAGGAATATTGTATAACATTATAAGCAAAAAGATACAGAAAAATCTTATTTGTTTTTAATTTTAAGTACCTTTTTTAGTCTTTAAATAATGCTAAAGGTGGCTATATAACCCACTTTTTTTGGTAAATCGTGGTAAGGCGTGCTTGAGGCATAAGCATCAGCTAATACGGTTTTGTGATAAGTGAACATTTATTTTGCGGTACGATAAAAATACAAGTGCATTAAAAATAATCATAAACAACAACAAAATCAAAAACCCAATTTACCCATAAATAAATAAACAAATATTGGTGGTCTCGCTAAAAATTAAAAAGCATCAACATCTACAGCAGCACAACTACAAGCAGCAGCATCTACAAGCAGCCACGTCTACAGTAGCAGCATCTACAAGCAGCAGCATATAGCAGCATCTACAACAACGGCGAAAGCAGCGAAGACACCAGCGAACAACACAAAAGATAAGATATATTTAATTTTATATAATATATATATAAAATGGTGTCCGACCAAATATTGAATCTGCTTAAAAGACAGTCTGAGATAAACAAAGCCTGTAGGGAAATTAGCAAAAAGGTGGTAGAAATTTCTCAAACGAGGAGATAAAAATTATTAACAAGCTAAAAGGGGAATTTATAGACAATCATAAGCTTGGTCCTGTAGATAATGAATATTATAAAAAGAAGAGGTATGACCAGATATTGTCGACAATTAATCAATTAAATATCTAGAAATTCAAAGCAAGAAAAGAGAAACTCTGCGAGTTAGGAAAAATAAAATTAATTTCCTCTGGAAAAATATTTCGGAGTTAAAAACAAAAGTCGGAGCTTGCAGTGTAGATTTTGATTAAACCCTTGACGAGTTGGAATTTGACATTCAGAATATTTCGACCGAATTAATTGAGTTAATTAATGAGAAAGTTGTTAAAAATTTGGAGCAGATGGGTAAAATAGAAAATTTGCCAAGCCAACCAAAAATTGAGATACCCACAATTGACGCGAAAAGTTGTCGCTCACCTATTGTTGCAGAGCGATTGGATATCGAAAAAAAGGTGCAATTATGCACAAGATGTCTTAAGCATTGCTTGCAACAGCAAGAATTAAAGTAAATTCCGCCAATGGCGATTTTGAAAGCTTAAGAGCGCTGATTGACAGTGGATCCAAAACACTATAATATCAGAAGAAGCAGCAAAATACTTAAGCTGCCAAAAATAAAATCTAAGACTCAGATTAGTGGGATATCTTCTAAAGGTACATGTGTATTAGAATAAAAAAAATATAAATTGTTATAAAATCCCCTAACTCTTAAAAGCCATTGGTACCGAGGCAATTATATTAATGTCCTATTAGGTTAAAATACACATTTTAATGGTACTCAATCAATAGTTGCAACAACTATTGAAGTACAAAATTTAGAACGGTTTTTGGAATTGGAAAATGTAATAAAAATGACATTGAAACTGAAATTTGTGTAAAAAATTTTATTAAAACTACCAAAATTGATTCAAGTGGGAGGTATATTGTTAGGATTCCAATTATGGACGATACATCCTTATGTGATTCAAAGCAACAAGCTATGGCACGTCTGATTAATACGGAGAAAAAATTCCAGCGGAATGAGAAACTTAGAGATGCCTATAAATCATTAATGGGAGAATATATTGATCTTAAACATATTGTTAAGTCGAAAAAGGAGGAAAAATATTACTTACCCCACCATGCCTTAGAAAGGGTCTCAAGTCTAACTACAAAATTAAGAGTAGTGTTTGACGACTCGGCCAAAAGTGGGTTGGACCTAGAGTTCACAAAGTCATTTTGAATTGGCGTCTACGTTATATCAGCGGACTTAGAAAAAATGTACCGACAGTTATTTTTTGAAGATAAAGATCAAGAATATCAATATATACTATGTAGAGATTCTTTTGAAGATAAAATAAAGTCCTATAATAGAGCTGATTTCCAGGGAGCTTAATAAAGTTTACCTAAATTTAAGGAAATGGATTTCTAACAAACCAGAAATATTAAATGTTGTAGAGGACATAGGTAATAACAAGATATTGGGTGTACAAGTAGAAAACCGCCGTTTTCCACTGGGTGGCGCCACCTTTGGAAATCGGTGAGGGAATTCCGATCAGAAGCATCACATGGCAAGCTTAGGTATCGGTCAACAACTCCACATCATCTCGGTCGTCTAATCTCATTGTCCCGTTTTTTGTTGGTGCGCGAAGATGTCGAAATTTGAACCGAATAAGCGTCATTTGCGGGATATTTTGCTTTTCGCGTTTCACTCGAAAAAATCTGCTGCTGAAGCGCATCGAATGATTGTAGCAACATACAGTGAGTCGTGTATCAGTGAAAGAACGTGCCGAGAATAGTTCGTGAAATTCAAAAATTGTGATTATGACGTGGAAGACAAGGATCGGCCGGGTCCCGTGAAAAAGTTTGAAGATGCAGCTTTGGAGACTCTGTTGGATGAAGATTCTTGTCAGACACAACAAGAATCTATTTTGAATAATCAGAATGTAGCTATTTTTACGCAATAAAGCCTCAAACTATGAAAAAAAACGGCGGTTTTCTACTTGTACACCTAATAATAACTATTAAAGAAAATGAGTTTGTCAAAACATTGGGCCTTCAATGGGAACCCCAAAAAGATTATTTGAAATATAACGTTAACTTGGGGATTTCTAAAAAAAAAAAAAAATAAACAAACAGTTCTTTCCACACTATCAAAAATTTATAACCCGTTAGTATGGTAAGCCCCAGTAACCATTACAGGGAAGCTATTTGATAATTTCTAAATGGCTGGGATCAGGAATTATTAAATGATAATGCCCAGGAATGGTCGGATTATAAAAAAAAACTTGTATTATTGGAGATAATCGGAATACCGAGATGGATTCAAAGCAAATTTAATTCGATTATTGAACTGAACGGGCTTGCAGACGCTTCGGTAAAGGCATAAATGGGAAGATTGGTTACAATGGAAGCCAACCAAATCGGATTAAATCCCATTCAAAATAGAAAAACAATTCCGAAACTAGAGCTGTGTGCAGCTCATCTATTGAGTAAATTAATTTAAAAAATTTAAAAGTCAACTAATAGTGCGCCAAAAATATACACCTGGAGTGATTCTACCATAACTTTGGCTTGGATTAAAAGTGGTCAAAGCAAAATAAAATTTATTAAACATAGAACAGATGAAATTCGAAGATATACAGATGTAGAAGGGAATCACGTAAAATCGGAAGAAAATCCAGCAAACGTCAAGGGGAATTTCTTCTGGTAGATTAAAAATTTTGGTCTACTCAATCAAATGAAGCAGAAGAAACAAGTGTTTATACAGTGTTGACTTCTGAGGGGGATATTATCTATAATTTATTGGGATATATTCATGCATCCACAAATTAACCAGAATAATTTGCTAAATAGTTTGATTTATTAATATTAAAACCAAAAATATAACTTATCCGTGTTATTTAACGGCTAGGAAGATAATGTTTGCTGATCAAATAACAATGAAAAAAGAGCAGGAATAACAATTTAGTGCAGAACTCTACAGTTTAATTGATAATAAAAAAATAAAAATCTATTCAAAAATTCAAAGCCAGCATTCATTTATGGATCAGGATAAAATTATCAGGGTAGGCGGAAGATTGCAAATTGCAATGCAAAATTCGAGGTAAAACATACAATCATTCTCGATAATGGCTCATCTCTGCATTAACTATATAAAATGCTCATAATCAAACCGTACATGGTGGAAAAATTGAATAAGATCATACATTCAAAGAAAATATTGGATATTTGGATTAAGAAATTGAGAAAGAAAAAAGGAAATGAATGTACAAAATGTGCAAGATATCGTCAAATCACAGCACAAATCACCAAGCCTAACACCCAGCCTGTATATCCCGAGATACCCATTACTTCATTTGTTAAACATAACATTAACATCCAGCCTGTATATCCCGAGATACCCATTACTTCATTTGCCTACTATAGGAGTTAAATTAATCAGACATAAACATTTCCCATTAGTCATAAACATTTCCCACGCCTAATCAACAGTCCTCTTATTATAAACATTTCACACGCCTTTAACGATGACAGCAGACATAAACAAATTATAAACTTTTAAACAAACGGTCCAGCATGAGAACCCATTCATCAGCATAAAAGCTTTGACCAATCCAAATTTAATAAACAAAAGACGCAGCATGACAATCCATTCATCAGGCCACCATTTTAACCAACCGATAAATGCCATAGTTATAAGAATAATGCAATTGTAAAATCAGTTCAAAATTGGGAATCTAACTATAAAGGCTTTACCAATAAAACTCAACTGTATATTAAAATAAAAATCGTTTTTTTTAATATATTTCAAAGTGAAAATTATAATTTATATACATTTGGAAGTATAAGCCATTTAACTTCTGATGCCTTTTTAGCTGCGCTGAAAAGGGCTAACGCAAAGAGAGAAAACGTGCTTCCTTACATTCCTACAATGGGACAAATTTTGTAGGCGCAGCAAGAAAGTTGGACGAAGAGCTGGAGAAAGCAATAAAAGAAAATTCCGCGGTTACATCTCAACTCGGGAAAGAGGGAATTTATTGGCATTTTATTCCCACGGCAGGACCTCACATTGGAGGTATCTGGGAGGCCGGCGTAAAATCTATGAAATACCATCTATAACGGGTTATTGGTGACGGAAATCTGAATTTCGAAGAGATGTCGACATTGTTAGGCCAAATATAAGAAGTTTTGAACTCACGCCCCTATATTCGTCAGATAGTGATATAGAGGAGAATGAAGTTCTAACACCTAGACACTTTCTGATAGGACGACCACCGTTGAATGTGATTGGGCTTATAGATGAGAATGAACAAATTGGGAATTTAGATAGGTGAAAATTAATTTAAAAAATTAAAAGAGATTTTTGGATTAAATGGAAAAAGGACTACTTACATACACTACAAAAGAGGTATAAATGGAAAAAGAATATGCCCAATATAGAAAAGGGACAAGTAGTTCTAATAAAGGATGAATGTTGTCATCCATCGAGATGGCCGTTAGGAAAAATATAAGAAGTACATAAAGGTAAGGATGAGAATGTTCGGGTAGTTAAGGTCAAGATGAAATGCATGCATTTCTCGACCGATCAGCAAAATTTGCTCTCCTATAGGATTAAAGGCTGCCGAAACTAACGAAGAAGAAACCAAATCAAAAAGGATAACTAGGGGTGGTTCTAGGATATACAAGTTGAGGTTGACTCATTTAACTTAATGACGGAACCACTTTGAATAAGTGCCAAAAGTGGAAGGCTCAAAGAAAAGTTTGTAAAGGAAATTGTCCGTGGAGTAATGCCATCGATTTGGCATGTGAGTTAAGACCACTCAAGCCAGGTAGACCAGCTAATTTTGTATACAAGCGAATGTTAGACTAACTCGTATTGGGTTGAATTAGAAGAAAAAAGCACTTGGCTCTTTAAGGTTTGTATGAATGCAAAAATAAGAATTCTATGCGAAAATTCAAAAATGGAATTAGTTGATTTGCCAGAGGAAGGGATTTTAACTCTAAGATCGGATTGCACAGCTCGCACAGACGATAAGATTTTAGTAGCACAATAAAATATTAAAACAGAGAGGCAAGATGTGGTATCTTCAGCGTATATAGGTGATATCATTAAATGTTAATCGTTGTAATTTCAATTATATATGCAGTACGAAAATGTAGCATAAACAGGCAATGGCAAGCCATAACTTTTGGAGGCCGTTCACAAAAAGCTTAAGTATTAAAGTATTAGAGCGTTATTGTTAAATGAACGAAATGTTTGTTAGATTTTGTATTTTAAATGTCATTTTAAAAACATCCCTAATCTTGCTGGCCCTTGACAGAATGTTAAAACATGAACAAGTATAAATATAAGTATTCCAGCAGCCATTTAAGTCAAACAAAATTTGTATACACATAACTGTATAATGGCCTCCTGCGAGCGGTATTAGAATGTTTTTGACTATAAGTGATATTAGGGTAGGTAGTATAGAAACCTTATTGCACTTAAGAATATTTTCCCAAGTTAGGGATAAACAAGCCACTGCGTGGAATATTAGAAATATGATAATAATACCGATTATACAATTTTATGAGCTCTGTGCAGGTCACTTTGTCAATCTTTCCAGAGCTATAATTTACGATCTGTTACCTAAACCATAGCCGTGTGGTTATCGGCGAAGAATACTGCCACAGCTCGTCATTGCTTGGCGTAGTAGGCGACTAATATGGCACAGGGCACCCTATCCGGGATTTTCGGAGCCAAAGGGGAGGGCCCCCGGCCCGGACAAAAGTGTAAATCGGACCGTGCCGAGAGTCAGCCTGGCTGAGGGCCCGGGTTAACAACTAGCTCAGTCTCAAACGGTGGGTTCAGGGAGATGGCGACCCCCTGTCCCAACTGTCGCCTTACCCGGGCATCGCGGATCTCTGCCCGGGTGGACCTTCCCTTTCTCCGCAACTCGTGGGATTCAATTATGAACACAATTAATACAAAAAATAGACACCACAATGGAGTCGGGCACTGCTAAAAAACCCGAAACGCTGGAGAAGGTGGGTGCTGCAACAGCGACAAACCTGGATGTAAGGTTGTGCCATATGCGGACGACGTAGCCATTATTTTCTCAGGAAAATTCCCTCAGACACTATGCGATCTAATGGCCGCCAAACTTAAAATACTATCTGACTGGACAACAGAAAAAGGTCTAGGGATAAACCCCTCAAAAACGGAGCTGGTTCGATACAAGGCTCCTCAACTAAACCCACTAACATTAAATAACTGCTTTCAATGATAACGTTAGATACTTGGGGTTAGTACTAGATAAGCGTCTAACATGGAGACTGAACAGCCAAGAGAGAACGAGAAAAGCACAAATTGCCCTCTATTCCTGCAAAAAAGCCATCGGAACGAAATGGGGCATGTCCCCAAAAATCGTCAACACACAGGATACACACAGCGGTAGTCTAGCCTATGGAGTGTCAATATGGTGGCCTGCGCTACTAAAACAGACAACCACAGCAAACCTTAACAAGATGCAACGAATGGCCATAGAGTAAGAAATGTATAGAGGCACCATTTGCTCTGCCCGGACCTCTGCCCAAGCTCTGCTGAGAGCCATGTTCGAAGCTAACCTTGATTTCCCACCCCACTTTTCAGTTTTTGGATCGAACTTGCAATTCGGTCCCATGGTGAATTTGCAACTGCACTGCTCGCACCAGCCCTTAGCAATGGGAGCGAGCAGTTCAGATGCAGAAACTCACCGCGGGACCGAATTACAAGTTCGAATCGAACCGTGAGAGACTGAAAATTTCCCCTGTTTTAGTCTAGGTGGCATCACTGGAAAAGTCACTCGAGAGAGCGGCAGAGCAAATGGTGCCTCTATACATTTCTTACTCTATGGAATGGCATCCTTTATTTCGGCTTCCTTTTCACCGGCTTTCTGATGAAGGGAGTAGTACAGAGCACGAGTTACCCTCTCTACCCTATTCGTAGAGATGGAGAGTCTGCGACGAACTCGAAGAGGCACGATCCAACTGGACACAATCGGGAACTACCGTTATAAACAGACAAGAGAAGACAGAATCGCGAAGTGGCGATTCTGCTCGGCCGAGTCAGTCGAGTGTGAACATCGTTACTGAACAGACGATACAAAAATAAATGAAAACAAGAATAAATAATAAAAGTGTATTTATTGAATAACTAACCCTAGGAGATATCTACACCAATATTGTTATCAACATATTGGTAACTGGCGCAGCCGTACTCTTACCTATTATTCCATATTAAGCCGGACACAACATTATAAAATGTATGTATGCATGTATGTATTTGATTTATTAATTCCGAGTAAAAACACACAGCATAATGGTGAAATTTAATAAAATAAATGGAAGGAAGAACATACATGTATGTATGTGTGTATATATCTATGAAGCGGAGTAAATGATTTGCTTATTGTAATTCCGTTATTCTGTGTTTTTGTACGAATATGTTGGAACAATGCGTGAAGCACACACAGATAACGGGATCGTTCGATTCAGTACGGGGAGTCGTCGAAACATTTATTTTTTTTTTTTTGCCTGAGTACAGTTGTGTGTATACGTATGTATACAACAAAAATCAATGCATAGAGACGCGCAAAACAACAATATGTGCTCAAACCGATCGAACGTGTCGTCAAAGATGTTTGAGACAGTTGCAATTAGTTCTGTGTTTCAGTGCGACTCACAGACTAAGAGCAACAATATGTGCTCAAACCGATCGAACGTGTCGTGGAAGATGTTTGAGACAGTTGCAGTTAGTTCCGTGTTTCAGTGCGACTCACAGACTAAGAGCAACAATATGTGCTCAAGCCAATCAAACGTGTCGTGAGGATGTTTGAGATAGTTGCAGTTAGTTCTGTGTTTCAGTGCGACTCACAGACTAGGGGCAAATATACGTTTTCAAACCTTTTAACGTGCAGTTGATACATGTTCGAATGATATTAGTATATATTTAGGTGCAACCTAAGTACCAAATGCAACAATATATTAATATACGCATTTGGTTTGTTACACGTAAAACTGAAAAATAAAATACATATTTTATATTAACAGATAGGAGCTACCATGAGAGGAGCAAAAAACCATACTCCAAATACCAGGAGTCAAACTGGAATCAACACCATCGTATCCGAGAATACAGAGGCCATTGTAACAAGACAAAACGATCAATCATCCACTACTTCTTCATCAGAATACGTCCCTTCGAATCAAGGAGAGCAAAATGCTAATCCACTTGATATCCTATCAACACTGAAAATACCAGACGCAATTCGTTTTTTACCTGTATACGACGGTAATCCAAAAACTTTACATGAATTTATAACCAATGTGGAGGAAATTCTAGCACTGATTAGCGGCACTAGTAAAACGCCATATGGTCAGCTGCTTCTAAGATCGATTCGAAATAAAATCGAAGGAAAGGCCAGCGAAGGCATCATCGAAGCAGGAGCCAGTCTTGATTGGGAAGAAATTAAAGACGCCCTCATCTTGCATTGCGCGGACAAGAGAGATGAACCCACTCTTATGTTCGAGCTCCACAATACTGTGCAGGAGGGTCTTTCCTTACGTCAACTATATAACAAAGTCTCTGAGATTAAATTAGCATTATTTAGAATAGCGGAAACCACAAAATCGGAGCAGATTGTGGTTAAGACAAAAAAAACATTGTTTGCTGACATATGTCTCAACTCATTTTTAGCAGGCATTAGAGGCCCATTAGGAGCTACAATAAGATCCATGAAACCGACCAATCTCCGAGAGGCCTTCGAATGGGCGTTGAAAGAAAGAGAAACTTTTTTCGCTCAAAAGAATATAAAAAAACCGGATCAAAAACAGGAATATGGATCTCAACAATATTATAATAGAAGTATAGAATATAATAGAGGAAATGACGACAGACGTAACTATAAGCGTTATCGAAACGATTATGACAATATTGATAATAATTACAAAAGAAATAATATGTTAGCAATTATGCCAAAAGATAATAACTATAACAATAACAATCAACAGAAACAATCCAATAGACAAACCACCAACTATCAGTCCAGAAATTCGAATAGTAATGCTAATCAACACGCACAAATGCACAATTTTAATGAGGCGGCAAATTTTCCACAAGAAGCCTCAGACAACAGACCGGATACCTGATAAATAAAGACAAGTCAAAACTACCATATATTATGGTAAACAAGATTTTCGATAAAACTCTCAAGTTCCTTATAGATACTGGTGCTACCTTTTCTTTTATTAACCCTAATTATATTGAAAAAGAAAATCAAATTAAATTACATACACCAATAGTCATTAAGACAGTACTAAATCAATTCCAATTATATAACAAGACTATGATTCCATTGTTTAGTGAATTCTCCGATGTGTCAGAATACTCATTTCTTTTATTTGATTTTCATCCATATTTTGATGGACTTATCGGGATAGATATATTGCAAGAAATAAAAGCTATTGTAAACATTCCGTTAAAAATACTTGAAACAAAAACTTCAAAAATAAATATTGAGCTAGAAGAGAAATCAAATTCTGATATATATACAATAGAAGAAGAATCAAAAAAGATTATTCATCTACCAGTAAACGTAACAAATGGAATGTTCTTGTTTGAAACCACAACTATTTCCGAAGACATTGTCATATAAGGTGGACTTTATACTGCCGAAAATAATCTTAGTTATATGGAAGTTAATAATTTTTCAAGCCAGGACAAAAAATTCTGCTTAGATACATACTTAGAAGTACAAAACTGTAGAGAACAAGATTATTTTGAAGTGAACTTAATTCAAAAAGAAAATAACGAAACGACATTCGATAATCAAGATTTCAATACTTATATACGAACTCAGCATCTTAATAATGAGGAAATTACCCAACTTAAAAAACTCTGCTTAGAATTTCCGATGCTGTTTTTCAAAGACGGAAATACCTTACCTTTCACTAACTTAATAAAGCACAGAATTAGAACCACAGACGAAATTCCCATTCACACTAGACCCTTTCGTTATAGTCAAACAGAAAGACAAGAAATGAGGAAACAAATCGATAACCTGCTGGAACAAAAAATAATTAAGCATAGTTATTCTCCATGGAGTGCTCCAACGTTTCTGGTATCAAAGAAAATGGACGCCTCAAATACAAAAAAATGGCGATTAGTAGTGGATTATCGCAAATTAAATGAAAAAACTATCAAAGACAAATATCCTATGCCCAACATCAATGATGTGTTAGATAGAATTGGCAGGGCTAAATACTTCACAGCATTAGATTTAGATAGCGGGTATCACCAAATCGAGATGCATCCGAAAGATATAAACAAGACGGCATTTTCCACAGAAGGAGGACACTTTGAATTTGTAAGAATGCCATTTGGACTTACAAATGCCCCAGCCACCTTCCAAAGGGTTATGGATAACGTTTTAGCCGACCTAAATGGCAAATGTTGTCTTATATATCTAGACGATATAATAATATTCTCTGCATCTCTACAGGAACATATTAACGATTTAAAAGCAGTCTTTAAAAAATTAAATAATGCTAACCTTAAATTGCAACCTGCAAAGTCTGAATTTATGAGAAAGGAAATTGAGTATTTAGGTCACGTGGTTACGGACAGAGGAATTAAACCAAATCCAAAAAAGATTAGTGCTATAAAATCATTTCCACTTCCAAAGACCAGAAAACAAATAAAATCATTTTTAGGTCTGCTCGGTTACTAAAGAAAATTCATTAAAGATTTTGCGACGATCACCAAACCCTTAACACAACAATTAAAAGGTAAAGATTCAGTCAAAATTGGCAAAGAGTTCTTAAACGCATTTGAAAATTGTAAAGACCTATTATGTAATGATCCATTGTTAAAATATCCGGACTTTTCAAAACCTTTCACTCTTACGACAGACGCAAGTAATGTGGCAATAGGAGCAGTCCTTTCTCAAGGCACATCGAACAATGAAAAACCAGTATCATTTGCTAGTCGCACACTTACAGACACAGAATTAAAGTATTCAACCATCGAAAAAGAAATGTTAGCCATTATATGGGCTACTAAATATTTCCGTCCTTATCTATATGGCCAAAAGTTTAAAATTAACACCGATCACAGACCACTAACGTGGCTAATGAATTTTAAAGAGCCTAATTCTAAATTGGTTCGGTGGAAACTGCAACTTCTAGAATATGATTATGAAATCTCATATAAAAAAGGTTCTGAAAATGTAGTAGCAGATTCACTTAGTCGCATTTCAGCGGAAGTACACACCAACAGTTCTATAAAAAATACCCTTAATAAAAAGACAAACACAATTTTAAACGTAAATAAACCAATTAACGAATACAACATGCAGATTATATTTAGAATTCATACAGACTCTCAAATAATAACCTCAACTCTTTTCAAAAAAAAAAATAAGGAGAGTAGTCACGGATAGTTCATTTGATAATAAAAAAATAAGAGAAACATTTAAAACAATATTAAAACCAAATAAAGTATACGCTATTTTTGCTGCAGATGACATTTTCACCATCATTCAAGATGTATTAAAAGAATATTTCTTACCCACAAATCTTTATAAAATTGTAAGAACTACTACAATACTGAAAGATGTTGAAAGTATTGCAGAATTAATCACAGAAATACAAAATTATCATATAAACAACAATCATAGAGGCGTAGACGAAACGGTAGCTCATTTAAAGAGACAAATATATTCTCCACAACTTAAAAATCAAACGTCCCGATTAATTAATAGTTGTGATATTTGTCAAACTTTAAAATATGATAGACAACCACAAAAACTATCCTATCAAGAAACAGAAATTCCAGATTTTCCTATGCAAATATTACACATCGACTTGTACAGCATCAATTACAAAATAATTTTAACAATTATAGATAAATTTTCAAAATTTGCAGCTGGATATACTATTCCAGCAAGGGATAGTCTGAATATAGTTAAAGCCATTAGAAATTTCTTTGTACTCTTCGGTACTCCAAAAAAACTTGTCTGCGATCAAGGCGCTGAATTTGCAGGAAAAATATTTAAAGACTTCTGCCAACAATATAATATTCAAGTACATTTCACGTCTTTCCAACAATCATCTAGCAATTCACCAGTTGAGAGGTTACATTCCTCCTTAACAGAAATATATCGCATCATATTAAATAAAAAAAAGGAGAAAAAATTGGAATGTGATCATGATGATATTCTTACTGAAACATTTACTACATATAATAACGCTATCCATTCTACCACTAAATACACTCCATATGAGATTTTTTACGGTAGACCACATTTATTTAACAAAGAGACGACCTTCAGCAACGAACATGATTATATACAAAAACTTAATGATTTTCAGAGAGTAATATATCCCGAGATTAAAGATAAAGTTGAAAGAAAAATGAAAATTAGAATCAATAAGTTGAATAACGATAGGCAAGACCCGGAACGACTAGAAAATAATGA